>NW_028133399.1:1200000-1535056 GCF_964374135.1 Grampus griseus | reverse complement strand
ACTTGGCCAAAAAGGGCGTATGCGTTTTTTCCTGAATATATTCAGGAAAAAACGCATACGCCCTTTTTGGCCAACCAAGCAAGCTTGCAAAGGAAATCTGCACTACAATGAAGTCTCACTTCCCCCCGGTCAAAAGGGCCATCTGAAAAAAGTGTAAAATCCAGAAGTTAGGACAGGCCATGGAGAACTGGTAGCCTTGTTATGCTGATGGGCGGGATGTAAATTGCCAACAGCCACTCGGGAGAAGTGTATGGTGTTTCCTGAAACATCTAAAAAACAAAGCAACAGAGCCTAGGGCACTTCCACTTATGGTCCTATAGTTTAGGGAAATTAAAATCAAAAAGACACAGCCACCCCAAAGTTTGGGACGGCTCTGTTTACAAGAACCTCGTTTACGGTACAAGTTCAATATCGCAGAAAGTGAGTAATGGATAAAGAAGTTGTGGTACTTACGTACAATGCAATATCACTCAGCAATGAAATCTATGTCATCAGGCCCGTAGCAGCATAATGAGTGGATTCAGGTATGATGATTCTAACTGAAATAAGTCACACAGAAAAAGAAACATCATAAGATATCACTAATACACGGAATGTAAACTTGGCTACACAGGAACTGAATTACAAAACAGAACAGGGTCTCAAATTTAGAAAACCAACTTATGCTTGCTAAGGGGAAAGGTGAGTTGGGGTGCTGCCTAAAACCAGAGATTGAAATGAACACAGATAAAGTTCCTTAAGCCAAATATGTAATAGACAAGAGCTACACCATGCTCAACGAAATGGACTCAACACCTCATATTAAACGCCTAAGAATGTACCTGACTAGTAAGTATCTTAAAACCTATGGATTGCTATGTCTCCGAAAGAGAATCAAGCGTGTGTACAGGGGCATAAACGCAGCAGTGATAGGATTGGAGAGGTTCGGTGAGCAAATGAAGACCCTTTGAAGTCATATTGCATGGTACCCATTCCACGGGTCTCAACTCTCCAGGTTTAAGGGATTCTTCCTTCAGCTAAAACATGCATGTGGAACCCAGAGTATGATCCACCGTGTGATCGGGAGACGTGTTCAAATATGTCTCAGTTCTCGTCCCCTGGTACTCGGGTGCAACATTCCAGACGCTTTACTAACACTCTCCCGACTTGGAGAGTCAGTGCCTTTAACCTCCTGTTTGGCCCAGTTTGCAATTTCTGCGGAAGATGAACAGGAATAGGGAGAACCAATGAGAGACTAGCTGGAGGTGTCTGGACGGGCAAATTTAACACTCATTTCCCACCAGGAAGAGGAATTAACCAAAGGCTCAGCGTGCCGTGCCAGAACCAGATTAGGGCCTGAAGCAATCCTGCGGTGTTGCGACCAGCTCACAAGAAAGCGAGTTGAAGAAAGGAGCTCAGGGGCACTGTAATTCACAAACCTGCAGAGTTATAAATGACAGCTATCGTCCAAAAATATACTGAAGTAAGGCTGCCAAGAGGACTTGAAAGCGGGGCAGAATTGCAGGAAACCGATTTCAGGAGGTAGACTGGAATTGCATTGAAAGCATAGGAAAAGAGGCAGAACGTCCACAATGATGCACTTGGCCAAAAAGGGCGTATGCGTTTTTTCCTGCAGGAAAAAACGCATACGCCCTTTTTGGCCAACCAAGCAAGCTTGCAAAGGAAATCTGCACTACAATGAAGTCTCACTTCCCCCCGGTCAAAAGGGGCATCAGAAAAAAGTGTAAAATCCAGAAGGCAGGACAGGCCATGGAGAACTGGGAGCCTTGTTATGCTGATGGGCGGGATGTAAATTGCCAACAGCCACTCGGGAGAAGTGTATGGTGTTTCCTGAAACATCTAAAAAACAAAGCAACAGAGCCTAGGGCACTTCCACTTATGGTCCTATAGCTTAGGGAAATTAAAATCAAAAAGACACAGCCACCCCAAAGTTTGGGACGGCTCTGTTTACAAGAACCTCGTTTACGGTACAAGTTCAATATCGCAGAAAGTGAGTAATGGATAAAGAAGTTGTGGTACTTACGTACAATGCAATATCACTCAGCAATGAAATCTATGTCATCAGGCCCGTAGCAGCATAATGAGTGGATTCAGGTATGATGATTCTAACTGAAATAAGTCACACAGAAAAAGAAACATCATAAGATATCACTAATACACGGAATGTAAACTTGGCTACACAGGAACTGAATTACAAAACAGAACAGGGTCTCAAATTTAGAAAACCAACTTATGCTTGCTAAGGGGAAAGGTGAGTTGGGGTGCTGCCTAAAACCAGAGTTGAAATGAACACAGATAAAGTTCCTTAAGCCAAATATGGAATAGACAAGAGCTACTCCTTGCTCAACGAAATGGACTCAACACCCCATATTAAACGCCTAAGAATGTACCTGACTAGTAAGTATCTTAAAACCTATGGATTGCTATGTCTCCGAAAGAGAATCAAGCGTGTGTACAGGGGCATAAACGCAGCAGTGATAGGATTGGAGAGGTTCGGTGAGCAAATGAAGACCCTTTGAAGTCATATTGCATGGTACCCATTCCACGGGTCTCAACTCTCCAGGTTTAAGGGATTCTTCCTTCAGCTAAAACATGCATGTGGAACCCAGAGTATGATCCACCGTGTGATCGGGAGACGTGTTCAAATATGTCTCAGTTCTCGTCCCCTGGTACTCGGGTGCAACATTCCAGACGCTTTACTAACACTCTCCCGACTTGGAGAGTCAGTGCCTTTAACCTCCTGTTTGGCCCAGTTTGCAATTTCTGCGGAAGATGAACAGGAATAGGGAGAACCAATGAGAGACTAGCTGGAGGTGTCTGGACGGGCAAATTTAACTCTCATTTCCCACCAGGAAGAGGAATTAACCAAAGGCTCAGCGTGCCGTGCCAGAACCAGATTAGGGCCTGAAGCAATCCTGCGGTGTTGCGACCAGCTCACAAGAAAGCGAGTTGAAGAAAGGAGCTCAGGGGCACTGTAATTCACAAACCTGCAGAGTTATAAATGACAGCTATCGTCCAAAAATATACTGAAGTAAGGCTGCCAAGAGGACTTGAAAGCGGGGCAGAATTGCAGGAAACCGATTTCAGGAGGTAGACTGGAATTGCAGTTAAAGCATAGGAAAAGAGGCAGAACGTCCACAATGATGCACTTGGCCAAAAAGGGCGTATGCGTTTTTTCCTGAATATATTCAGGAAAAAACGCATACGCCCTTTTTGGCCAACCAAGCAAGCTTGCAAAGGAAATCTGCACTACAATGAAGTCTCACTTCCCCCCGGTCAAAAGGGGCATCAGAAAAAAGTGTAAAATCCAGAAGGCAGGACAGGCCATGGAGAACTGGGAGCCTTGTTATGCTGATGGGCGGGATGTAAATTGCCAACAGCCACTCGGGAGAAGTGTATGGTGTTTCCTGAAACATCTAAAAAACAAAGCAACAGAGCCTAGGGCACTTCCACTTATGGTCCTATAGCTTAGGGAAATTAAAATCAAAAAGACACAGCCACCCCAAAGTTTGGGACGGCTCTGTTTACAAGAACCTCGTTTACGGTACAAGTTCAATATCGCAGAAAGTGAGTAATGGATAAAGAAGTTGTGGTACTTACGTACAATGCAATATCACTCAGCAATGAAATCTATGTCATCAGGCCCGTAGCAGCATAATGAGTGGATTCAGGTATGATGATTCTAACTGAAATAAGTCACACAGAAAAAGAAACATCATAAGATATCACTAATACACGGAATGTAAACTTGGCTACACAGGAACTGAATTACAAAACAGAACAGGGTCTCAAATTTAGAAAACCAACTTATGCTTGCTAAGGGGAAAGGTGAGTTGGGGTGCTGCCTAAAACCAGAGTTGAAATGAACACAGATAAAGTTCCTTAAGCCAAATATGGAATAGACAAGAGCTACTCCTTGCTCAACGAAATGGACTCAACACCCCATATTAAACGCCTAAGAATGTACCTGACTAGTAAGTATCTTAAAACCTATGGATTGCTATGTCTCCGAAAGAGAATCAAGCGTGTGTACAGGGGCATAAACGCAGCAGTGATAGGATTGGAGAGGTTCGGTGAGCAAATGAAGACCCTTTGAAGTCATATTGCATGGTACCCATTCCACGGGTCTCAACTCTCCAGGTTTAAGGGATTCTTCCTTCAGCTAAAACATGCATGTGGAACCCAGAGTATGATCCACCGTGTGATCGGGAGACGTGTTCAAATATGTCTCAGTTCTCGTCCCCTGGTACTCGGGTGCAACATTCCAGACGCTTTACTAACACTCTCCCGACTTGGAGAGTCAGTGCCTTTAACCTCCTGTTTGGCCCAGTTTGCAATTTCTGCGGAAGATGAACAGGAATAGGGAGAACCAATGAGAGACTAGCTGGAGGTGTCTGGACGGGCAAATTTAACTCTCATTTCCCACCAGGAAGAGGAATTAACCAAAGGCTCAGCGTGCCGTGCCAGAACCAGATTAGGGCCTGAAGCAATCCTGCGGTGTTGCGACCAGCTCACAAGAAAGCGAGTTGAAGAAAGGAGCTCAGGGGCACTGTAATTCACAAACCTGCAGAGTTATAAATGACAGCTATCGTCCAAAAATATACTGAAGTAAGGCTGCCAAGAGGACTTGAAAGCGGGGCAGAATTGCAGGAAACCGATTTCAGGAGGTAGACTGGAATTGCATTGAAAGCATAGGAAAAGAGGCAGAACGTCCACAATGATGCACTTGGCCAAAAAGGGCGTATGCGTTTTTTCCTGCAGGAAAAAACGCATACGCCCTTTTTGGCCAACCAAGCAAGCTTGCAAAGGAAATCTGCACTACAATGAAGTCTCACTTCCCCCCGGTCAAAAGGGGCATCAGAAAAAAGTGTAAAATCCAGAAGGCAGGACAGGCCATGGAGAACTGGGAGCCTTGTTATGCTGATGGGCGGGATGTAAATTGCCAACAGCCACTCGGGAGAAGTGTATGGTGTTTCCTGAAACATCTAAAAAACAAAGCAACAGAGCCTAGGGCACTTCCACTTATGGTCCTATAGCTTAGGGAAATTAAAATCAAAAAGACACAGCCACCCCAAAGTTTGGGACGGCTCTGTTTACAAGAACCTCGTTTACGGTACAAGTTCAATATCGCAGAAAGTGAGTAATGGATAAAGAAGTTGTGGTACTTACGTACAATGCAATATCACTCAGCAATGAAATCTATGTCATCAGGCCCGTAGCAGCATAATGAGTGGATTCAGGTATGATGATTCTAACTGAAATAAGTCACACAGAAAAAGAAACATCATAAGATATCACTAATACACGGAATGTAAACTTGGCTACACAGGAACTGAATTACAAAACAGAACAGGGTCTCAAATTTAGAAAACCAACTTATGCTTGCTAAGGGGAAAGGTGAGTTGGGGTGCTGCCTAAAACCAGAGTTGAAATGAACACAGATAAAGTTCCTTAAGCCAAATATGGAATAGACAAGAGCTACTCCTTGCTCAACGAAATGGACTCAACACCCCATATTAAACGCCTAAGAATGTACCTGACTAGTAAGTATCTTAAAACCTATGGATTGCTATGTCTCCGAAAGAGAATCAAGCGTGTGTACAGGGGCATAAACGCAGCAGTGATAGGATTGGAGAGGTTCGGTGAGCAAATGAAGACCCTTTGAAGTCATATTGCATGGTACCCATTCCACGGGTCTCAACTCTCCAGGTTTAAGGGATTCTTCCTTCAGCTAAAACATGCATGTGGAACCCAGAGTATGATCCACCGTGTGATCGGGAGACGTGTTCAAATATGTCTCAGTTCTCGTCCCCTGGTACTCGGGTGCAACATTCCAGACGCTTTACTAACACTCTCCCGACTTGGAGAGTCAGTGCCTTTAACCTCCTGTTTGGCCCAGTTTGCAATTTCTGCGGAAGATGAACAGGAATAGGGAGAACCAATGAGAGACTAGCTGGAGGTGTCTGGACGGGCAAATTTAACTCTCATTTCCCACCAGGAAGAGGAATTAACCAAAGGCTCAGCGTGCCGTGCCAGAACCAGATTAGGGCCTGAAGCAATCCTGCGGTGTTGCGACCAGCTCACAAGAAAGCGAGTTGAAGAAAGGAGCTCAGGGGCACTGTAATTCACAAACCTGCAGAGTTATAAATGACAGCTATCGTCCAAAAATATACTGAAGTAAGGCTGCCAAGAGGACTTGAAAGCGGGGCAGAATTGCAGGAAACCGATTTCAGGAGGTAGACTGGAATTGCAGTTAAAGCATAGGAAAAGAGGCAGAACGTCCACAATGATGCACTTGGCCAAAAAGGGCGTATGCGTTTTTTCCTGAATATATTCAGGAAAAAACGCATACGCCCTTTTTGGCCAACCAAGCAAGCTTGCAAAGGAAATCTGCACTACAATGAAGTCTCACTTCCCCCCGGTCAAAAGGGGCATCAGAAAAAAGTGTAAAATCCAGAAGTTAGGACAGGCCATGGAGAACTGGTAGCCTTGTTATGCTGATGGGCGGGATGTAAATTGCCAACAGCCACTCGGGAGAAGTGTATGGTGTTTCCTGAAACATCTAAAAAACAAAGCAACAGAGCCTAGGGCACTTCCACTTATGGTCCTATAGTTTAGGGAAATTAAAATCAAAAAGACACAGCCACCCCAAAGTTTGGGACGGCTCTGTTTACAAGAACCTCGTTTACGGTACAAGTTCAATATCGCAGAAAGTGAGTAATGGATAAAGAAGTTGTGGTACTTACGTACAATGCAATATCACTCAGCAATGAAATCTATGTCATCAGGCCCGTAGCAGCATAATGAGTGGATTCAGGTATGATGATTCTAACTGAAATAAGTCACACAGAAAAAGAAACATCATAAGATATCACTAATACACGGAATGTAAACTTGGCTACACAGGAACTGAATTACAAAACAGAACAGGGTCTCAAATTTAGAAAACCAACTTATGCTTGCTAAGGGGAAAGGTGAGTTGGGGTGCTGCCTAAAACCAGAGATTGAAATGAACACAGATAAAGTTCCTTAAGCCAAATATGTAATAGACAAGAGCTACACCATGCTCAACGAAATGGACTCAACACCTCATATTAAACGCCTAAGAATGTACCTGACTAGTAAGTATCTTAAAACCTATGGATTGCTATGTCTCCGAAAGAGAATCAAGCGTGTGTACAGGGGCATAAACGCAGCAGTGATAGGATTGGAGAGGTTCGGTGAGCAAATGAAGACCCTTTGAAGTCATATTGCATGGTACCCATTCCACGGGTCTCAACTCTCCAGGTTTAAGGGATTCTTCCTTCAGCTAAAACATGCATGTGGAACCCAGAGTATGATCCACCGTGTGATCGGGAGACGTGTTCAAATATGTCTCAGTTCTCGTCCCCTGGTACTCGGGTGCAACATTCCAGACGCTTTACTAACACTCTCCCGACTTGGAGAGTCAGTGCCTTTAACCTCCTGTTTGGCCCAGTTTGCAATTTCTGCGGAAGATGAACAGGAATAGGGAGAACCAATGAGAGACTAGCTGGAGGTGTCTGGACGGGCAAATTTAACACTCATTTCCCACCAGGAAGAGGAATTAACCAAAGGCTCAGCGTGCCGTGCCAGAACCAGATTAGGGCCTGAAGCAATCCTGCGGTGTTGCGACCAGCTCACAAGAAAGCGAGTTGAAGAAAGGAGCTCAGGGGCACTGTAATTCACAAACCTGCAGAGTTATAAATGACAGCTATCGTCCAAAAATATACTGAAGTAAGGCTGCCAAGAGGACTTGAAAGCGGGGCAGAATTGCAGGAAACCGATTTCAGGAGGTAGACTGGAATTGCATTGAAAGCATAGGAAAAGAGGCAGAACGTCCACAATGATGCACTTGGCCAAAAAGGGCGTATGCGTTTTTTCCTGCAGGAAAAAACGCATACGCCCTTTTTGGCCAACCAAGCAAGCTTGCAAAGGAAATCTGCACTACAATGAAGTCTCACTTCCCCCCGGTCAAAAGGGGCATCAGAAAAAAGTGTAAAATCCAGAAGGCAGGACAGGCCATGGAGAACTGGGAGCCTTGTTATGCTGATGGGCGGGATGTAAATTGCCAACAGCCACTCGGGAGAAGTGTATGGTGTTTCCTGAAACATCTAAAAAACAAAGCAACAGAGCCTAGGGCACTTCCACTTATGGTCCTATAGCTTAGGGAAATTAAAATCAAAAAGACACAGCCACCCCAAAGTTTGGGACGGCTCTGTTTACAAGAACCTCGTTTACGGTACAAGTTCAATATCGCAGAAAGTGAGTAATGGATAAAGAAGTTGTGGTACTTACGTACAATGCAATATCACTCAGCAATGAAATCTATGTCATCAGGCCCGTAGCAGCATAATGAGTGGATTCAGGTATGATGATTCTAACTGAAATAAGTCACACAGAAAAAGAAACATCATAAGATATCACTAATACACGGAATGTAAACTTGGCTACACAGGAACTGAATTACAAAACAGAACAGGGTCTCAAATTTAGAAAACCAACTTATGCTTGCTAAGGGGAAAGGTGAGTTGGGGTGCTGCCTAAAACCAGAGTTGAAATGAACACAGATAAAGTTCCTTAAGCCAAATATGGAATAGACAAGAGCTACTCCTTGCTCAACGAAATGGACTCAACACCCCATATTAAACGCCTAAGAATGTACCTGACTAGTAAGTATCTTAAAACCTATGGATTGCTATGTCTCCGAAAGAGAATCAAGCGTGTGTACAGGGGCATAAACGCAGCAGTGATAGGATTGGAGAGGTTCGGTGAGCAAATGAAGACCCTTTGAAGTCATATTGCATGGTACCCATTCCACGGGTCTCAACTCTCCAGGTTTAAGGGATTCTTCCTTCAGCTAAAACATGCATGTGGAACCCAGAGTATGATCCACCGTGTGATCGGGAGACGTGTTCCAATATGTCTCAGTTCTCGTCCCCTGGTACTCGGGTGCAACATTCCAGACGCTTTACTAACACTCTCCCGACTTGGAGAGTCAGTGCCTTTAACCTCCTGTTTGGCCCAGTTTGCAATTTCTGCGGAAGATGAACAGGAATAGGGAGAACCAATGAGAGACTAGCTGGAGGTGTCTGGACGGGCAAATTTAACTCTCATTTCCCACCAGGAAGAGGAATTAACCAAAGGCTCAGCGTGCCGTGCCAGAACCAGATTAGGGCCTGAAGCAATCCTGCGGTGTTGCGACCAGCTCACAAGAAAGCGAGTTGAAGAAAGGAGCTCAGGGGCACTGTAATTCACAAACCTGCAGAGTTATAAATGACAGCTATCGTCCAAAAATATACTGAAGTAAGGCTGCCAAGAGGACTTGAAAGCGGGGCAGAATTGCAGGAAACCGATTTCAGGAGGTAGACTGGAATTGCATTGAAAGCATAGGAAAAGAGGCAGAACGTCCACAATGATGCACTTGGCCAAAAAGGGCATATGCGTGTTTTCCTGAATATATTCAGGAAAAAACGCATACGCCCTTTTTGGCCAACCAAGCAAGCTTGCAAAGGAAATCTGCACTACAATGAAGTCTCACTTCCCCCCGGTCAAAAGGGGCATCAGAAAAAAGTGTAAAATCCAGAAGGCAGGACAGGCCATGGAGAACTGGGAGCCTTGTTATGCTGATGGGCGGGATGTAAATTGCCAACAGCCACTCGGGAGAAGTGTATGGTGTTTCCTGAAACATCTAAAAAACAAAGCAACAGAGCATAGGGCACTTCCACTTATGGTCCTATAGCTTAGGGAAATTAAAATCAAAAAGACACAGCCACCCCAAAGTTTGGGACGGCTCTGTTTACAAGAACCTCGTTTACGGTACAAGTTCAATATCGCAGAAAGTGAGTAATGGATAAAGAAGTTGTGGTACTTACGTACAATGCAATATCACTCAGCAATGAAATCTATGTCATCAGGCCCGTAGCAGCATAATGAGTGGATTCAGGTATGATGATTCTAACTGAAATAAGTCACACAGAAAAAGAAACATCATAAGATATCACTAATACACGGAATGTAAACTTGGCTACACAGGAACTGAATTACAAAACAGAACAGGGTCTCAAATTTAGAAAACCAACTTATGCTTGCTAAGGGGAAAGGTGAGTTGGGGTGCTGCCTAAAACCAGAGTTGAAATGAACACAGATAAAGTTCCTTAAGCCAAATATGTAATAGACAAGAGCTACTCCTTGCTCAACGAAATGGACTCAACACCCCATATTAAACGCCTAAGAATGTACCTGACTAGTAAGTATCTTAAAACCTATGGATTGCTATGTCTCCGAAAGAGAATCAAGCGTGTGTACAGGGGCATAAACGCAGCAGTGATAGGATTGGAGAGGTTCGGTGAGCAAATGAAGACCCTTTGAAGTCATATTGCATGGTACCCATTCCACGGGTCTCAACTCTCCAGGTTTAAGGGATTCTTCCTTCAGCTAAAACATGCATGTGGAACCCAGAGTATGATCCACCGTGTGATCGGGAGACGTGTTCAAATATGTCTCAGTTCTCGTCCCCTGGTACTCGGGTGCAACATTCCAGACGCTTTACTAACACTCTCCCGACTTGGAGAGTCAGTGCCTTTAACCTCCTGTTTGGCCCAGTTTGCAATTTCTGCGGAAGATGAACAGGAATAGGGAGAACCAATGAGAGACTAGCTGGAGGTGTCTGGACGGGCAAATTTAACACTCATTTCCCACCAGGAAGAGGAATTAACCAAAGGCTCAGCGTGCCGTGCCAGAACCAGATTAGGGCCTGAAGCAATCCTGCGGTGTTGCGACCAGCTCACAAGAAAGCGAGTTGAAGAAAGGAGCTCAGGGGCACTGTAATTCACAAACCTGCAGAGTTATAAATGACAGCTATCGTCCAAAAATATACTGAAGTAAGGCTGCCAAGAGGACTTGAAAGCGGGGCAGAATTGCAGGAAACCGATTTCAGGAGGTAGACTGGAATTGCATTGAAAGCATAGGAAAAGAGGCAGAACGTCCACAATGATGCACTTGGCCAAAAAGGGCGTATGCGTTTTTTCCTGCAGGAAAAAACGCATACGCCCTTTTTGGCCAACCAAGCAAGCTTGCAAAGGAAATCTGCACTACAATGAAGTCTCACTTCCCCCCGGTCAAAAGGGGCATCAGAAAAAAGTGTAAAATCCAGAAGGCAGGACAGGCCATGGAGAACTGGGAGCCTTGTTATGCTGATGGGCGGGATGTAAATTGCCAACAGCCACTCGGGAGAAGTGTATGGTGTTTCCTGAAACATCTAAAAAACAAAGCAACAGAGCCTAGGGCACTTCCACTTATGGTCCTATAGCTTAGGGAAATTAAAATCAAAAAGACACAGCCACCCCAAAGTTTGGGACGGCTCTGTTTACAAGAACCTCGTTTACGGTACAAGTTCAATATCGCAGAAAGTGAGTAATGGATAAAGAAGTTGTGGTACTTACGTACAATGCAATATCACTCAGCAATGAAATCTATGTCATCAGGCCCGTAGCAGCATAATGAGTGGATTCAGGTATGATGATTCTAACTGAAATAAGTCACACAGAAAAAGAAACATCATAAGATATCACTAATACACGGAATGTAAACTTGGCTACACAGGAACTGAATTACAAAACAGAACAGGGTCTCAAATTTAGAAAACCAACTTATGCTTGCTAAGGGGAAAGGTGAGTTGGGGTGCTGCCTAAAACCAGAGTTGAAATGAACACAGATAAAGTTCCTTAAGCCAAATATGGAATAGACAAGAGCTACTCCTTGCTCAACGAAATGGACTCAACACCCCATATTAAACGCCTAAGAATGTACCTGACTAGTAAGTATCTTAAAACCTATGGATTGCTATGTCTCCGAAAGAGAATCAAGCGTGTGTACAGGGGCATAAACGCAGCAGTGATAGGATTGGAGAGGTTCGGTGAGCAAATGAAGACCCTTTGAAGTCATATTGCATGGTACCCATTCCACGGGTCTCAACTCTCCAGGTTTAAGGGATTCTTCCTTCAGCTAAAACATGCATGTGGAACCCAGAGTATGATCCACCGTGTGATCGGGAGACGTGTTCCAATATGTCTCAGTTCTCGTCCCCTGGTACTCGGGTGCAACATTCCAGACGCTTTACTAACACTCTCCCGACTTGGAGAGTCAGTGCCTTTAACCTCCTGTTTGGCCCAGTTTGCAATTTCTGCGGAAGATGAACAGGAATAGGGAGAACCAATGAGAGACTAGCTGGAGGTGTCTGGACGGGCAAATTTAACTCTCATTTCCCACCAGGAAGAGGAATTAACCAAAGGCTCAGCGTGCCGTGCCAGAACCAGATTAGGGCCTGAAGCAATCCTGCGGTGTTGCGACCAGCTCACAAGAAAGCGAGTTGAAGAAAGGAGCTCAGGGGCACTGTAATTCACAAACCTGCAGAGTTATAAATGACAGCTATCGTCCAAAAATATACTGAAGTAAGGCTGCCAAGAGGACTTGAAAGCGGGGCAGAATTGCAGGAAACCGATTTCAGGAGGTAGACTGGAATTGCATTGAAAGCATAGGAAAAGAGGCAGAACGTCCACAATGATGCACTTGGCCAAAAAGGGCATATGCGTGTTTTCCTGAATATATTCAGGAAAAAACGCATACGCCCTTTTTGGCCAACCAAGCAAGCTTGCAAAGGAAATCTGCACTACAATGAAGTCTCACTTCCCCCCGGTCAAAAGGGGCATCAGAAAAAAGTGTAAAATCCAGAAGGCAGGACAGGCCATGGAGAACTGGGAGCCTTGTTATGCTGATGGGCGGGATGTAAATTGCCAACAGCCACTCGGGAGAAGTGTATGGTGTTTCCTGAAACATCTAAAAAACAAAGCAACAGAGCATAGGGCACTTCCACTTATGGTCCTATAGCTTAGGGAAATTAAAATCAAAAAGACACAGCCACCCCAAAGTTTGGGACGGCTCTGTTTACAAGAACCTCGTTTACGGTACAAGTTCAATATCGCAGAAAGTGAGTAATGGATAAAGAAGTTGTGGTACTTACGTACAATGCAATATCACTCAGCAATGAAATCTATGTCATCAGGCCCGTAGCAGCATAATGAGTGGATTCAGGTATGATGATTCTAACTGAAATAAGTCACACAGAAAAAGAAACATCATAAGATATCACTAATACACGGAATGTAAACTTGGCTACACAGGAACTGAATTACAAAACAGAACAGGGTCTCAAATTTAGAAAACCAACTTATGCTTGCTAAGGGGAAAGGTGAGTTGGGGTGCTGCCTAAAACCAGAGTTGAAATGAACACAGATAAAGTTCCTTAAGCCAAATATGGAATAGACAAGAGCTACTCCTTGCTCAACGAAATGGACTCAACACCCCATATTAAACGCCTAAGAATGTACCTGACTAGTAAGTATCTTAAAACCTATGGATTGCTATGTCTCCGAAAGAGAATCAAGCGTGTGTACAGGGGCATAAACGCAGCAGTGATAGGATTGGAGAGGTTCGGTGAGCAAATGAAGACCCTTTGAAGTCATATTGCATGGTACCCATTCCACGGGTCTCAACTCTCCAGGTTTAAGGGATTCTTCCTTCAGCTAAAACATGCATGTGGAACCCAGAGTATGATCCACCGTGTGATCGGGAGACGTGTTCAAATATGTCTCAGTTCTCGTCCCCTGGTACTCGGGTGCAACATTCCAGACGCTTTACTAACACTCTCCCGACTTGGAGAGTCAGTGCCTTTAACCTCCTGTTTGGCCCAGTTTGCAATTTCTGCGGAAGATGAACAGGAATAGGGAGAACCAATGAGAGACTAGCTGGAGGTGTCTGGACGGGCAAATTTAACTCTCATTTCCCACCAGGAAGAGGAATTAACCAAAGGCTCAGCGTGCCGTGCCAGAACCAGATTAGGGCCTGAAGCAATCCTGCGGTGTTGCGACCAGCTCACAAGAAAGCGAGTTGAAGAAAGGAGCTCAGGGGCACTGTAATTCACAAACCTGCAGAGTTATAAATGACAGCTATCGTCCAAAAATATACTGAAGTAAGGCTGCCAAGAGGACTTGAAAGCGGGGCAGAATTGCAGGAAACCGATTTCAGGAGGTAGACTGGAATTGCATTGAAAGCATAGGAAAAGAGGCAGAACGTCCACAATGATGCACTTGGCCAAAAAGGGCGTATGCGTTTTTTCCTGCAGGAAAAAATGCATACGCCCTTTTTGGCCAACCAAGCAAGCTTGCAAAGGAAATCTGCACTACAATGAAGTCTCACTTCCCCCCGGTCAAAAGGGGCATCAGAAAAAAGTGTAAAATCCAGAAGGCAGGACAGGCCATGGAGAACTGGGAGCCTTGTTATGCTGATGGGCGGGATGTAAATTGCCAACAGCCACTCGGGAGAAGTGTATGGTGTTTCCTGAAACATCTAAAAAACAAAGCAACAGAGCCTAGGGCACTTCCACTTATGGTCCTATAGCTTAGGGAAATTAAAATCAAAAAGACACAGCCACCCCAAAGTTTGGGACGGCTCTGTTTACAAGAACCTCGTTTACGGTACAAGTTCAATATCGCAGAAAGTGAGTAATGGATAAAGAAGTTGTGGTACTTACGTACAATGCAATATCACTCAGCAATGAAATCTATGTCATCAGGCCCGTAGCAGCATAATGAGTGGATTCAGGTATGATGATTCTAACTGAAATAAGTCACACAGAAAAAGAAACATCATAAGATATCACTAATACACGGAATGTAAACTTGGCTACACAGGAACTGAATTACAAAACAGAACAGGGTCTCAAATTTAGAAAACCAACTTATGCTTGCTAAGGGGAAAGGTGAGTTGGGGTGCTGCCTAAAACCAGAGTTGAAATGAACACAGATAAAGTTCCTTAAGCCAAATATGGAATAGACAAGAGCTACTCCTTGCTCAACGAAATGGACTCAACACCCCATATTAAACGCCTAAGAATGTACCTGACTAGTAAGTATCTTAAAACCTATGGATTGCTATGTCTCCGAAAGAGAATCAAGCGTGTGTACAGGGGCATAAACGCAGCAGTGATAGGATTGGAGAGGTTCGGTGAGCAAATGAAGACCCTTTGAAGTCATATTGCATGGTACCCATTCCACGGGTCTCAACTCTCCAGGTTTAAGGGATTCTTCCTTCAGCTAAAACATGCATGTGGAACCCAGAGTATGATCCACCGTGTGATCGGGAGACGTGTTCAAATATGTCTCAGTTCTCGTCCCCTGGTACTCGGGTGCAACATTCCAGACGCTTTACTAACACTCTCCCGACTTGGAGAGTCAGTGCCTTTAACCTCCTGTTTGGCCCAGTTTGCAATTTCTGCGGAAGATGAACAGGAATAGGGAGAACCAATGAGAGACTAGCTGGAGGTGTCTGGACGGGCAAATTTAACTCTCATTTCCCACCAGGAAGAGGAATTAACCAAAGGCTCAGCGTGCCGTGCCAGAACCAGATTAGGGCCTGAAGCAATCCTGCGGTGTTGCGACCAGCTCACAAGAAAGCGAGTTGAAGAAAGGAGCTCAGGGGCACTGTAATTCACAAACCTGCAGAGTTATAAATGACAGCTATCGTCCAAAAATATACTGAAGTAAGGCTGCCAAGAGGACTTGAAAGCGGGGCAGAATTGCAGGAAACCGATTTCAGGAGGTAGACTGGAATTGCAGTTAAAGCATAGGAAAAGAGGCAGAACGTCCACAATGATGCACTTGGCCAAAAAGGGCATATGCGTTTTTTCCTGAATATATTCAGGAAAAAACGCATACGCCCTTTTTGGCCAACCAAGCAAGCTTGCAAAGGAAATCTGCACTACAATGAAGTCTCACTTCCCCCCGGTCAAAAGGGCCATCTGAAAAAAGTGTAAAATCCAGAAGTTAGGACAGGCCATGGAGAACTGGTAGCCTTGTTATGCTGATGGGCGGGATGTAAATTGCCAACAGCCACTCGGGAGAAGTGTATGGTGTTTCCTGAAACATCTAAAAAACAAAGCAACAGAGCCTAGGGCACTTCCACTTATGGTCCTATAGTTTAGGGAAATTAAAATCAAAAAGACACAGCCACCCCAAAGTTTGGGACGGCTCTGTTTACAAGAACCTCGTTTACGGTACAAGTTCAATATCGCAGAAAGTGAGTAATGGATAAAGAAGTTGTGGTACTTACGTACAATGCAATATCACTCAGCAATGAAATCTATGTCATCAGGCCCGTAGCAGCATAATGAGTGGATTCAGGTATGATGATTCTAACTGAAATAAGTCACACAGAAAAAGAAACATCATAAGATATCACTAATACACGGAATGTAAACTTGGCTACACAGGAACTGAATTACAAAACAGAACAGGGTCTCAAATTTAGAAAACCAACTTATGCTTGCTAAGGGGAAAGGTGAGTTGGGGTGCTGCCTAAAACCAGAGATTGAAATGAACACAGATAAAGTTCCTTAAGCCAAATATGTAATAGACAAGAGCTACACCTTGCTCAACGAAATGGACTCAACACCTCATATTAAATGCCTAAGAATGTACCTGACTAGTAAGTATCTTAAAACCTATGGATTGCTATGTCTCCGAAAGAGAATCAAGCGTGTGTACAGGGGCATAAACGCAGCAGTGATAGGATTGGAGAGGTTCGGTGAGCAAATGAAGACCCTTTGAAGTCATATTGCATGGTACCCATTCCACGGGTCTCAACTCTCCAGGTTTAAGGGATTCTTCCTTCAGCTAAAACATGCATGTGGAACCCAGAGTATGATCCACCGTGTGATCGGGAGACGTGTTCAAATATGTCTCAGTTCTCGTCCCCTGGTACTCGGGTGCAACATTCCAGACGCTTTACTAACACTCTCCCGACTTGGAGAGTCAGTGCCTTTAACCTCCTGTTTGGCCCAGTTTGCAATTTCTGCGGAAGATGAACAGGAATAGGGAGAACCAATGAGAGACTAGCTGGAGGTGTCTGGACGGGCAAATTTAACACTCATTTCCCACCAGGAAGAGGAATTAACCAAAGGCTCAGCGTGCCGTGCCAGAACCAGATTAGGGCCTGAAGCAATCCTGCGGTGTTGCGACCAGCTCACAAGAAAGCGAGTTGAAGAAAGGAGCTCAGGGGCACTGTAATTCACAAACCTGCAGAGTTATAAATGACAGCTATCGTCCAAAAATATACTGAAGTAAGGCTGCCAAGAGGACTTGAAAGCGGGGCAGAATTGCAGGAAACCGATTTCAGGAGGTAGACTGGAATTGCATTGAAAGCATAGGAAAAGAGGCAGAACGTCCACAATGATGCACTTGGCCAAAAAGGGCGTATGCGTTTTTTCCTGCAGGAAAAAACGCATACGCCCTTTTTGGCCAACCAAGCAAGCTTGCAAAGGAAATCTGCACTACAATGAAGTCTCACTTCCCCCCGGTCAAAAGGGGCATCAGAAAAAAGTGTAAAATCCAGAAGGCAGGACAGGCCATGGAGAACTGGGAGCCTTGTTATGCTGATGGGCGGGATGTAAATTGCCAACAGCCACTCGGGAGAAGTGTATGGTGTTTCCTGAAACATCTAAAAAACAAAGCAACAGAGCCTAGGGCACTTCCACTTATGGTCCTATAGCTTAGGGAAATTAAAATCAAAAAGACACAGCCACCCCAAAGTTTGGGACGGCTCTGTTTACAAGAACCTCGTTTACGGTACAAGTTCAATATCGCAGAAAGTGAGTAATGGATAAAGAAGTTGTGGTACTTACGTACAATGCAATATCACTCAGCAATGAAATCTATGTCATCAGGCCCGTAGCAGCATAATGAGTGGATTCAGGTATGATGATTCTAACTGAAATAAGTCACACAGAAAAAGAAACATCATAAGATATCACTAATACACGGAATGTAAACTTGGCTACACAGGAACTGAATTACAAAACAGAACAGGGTCTCAAATTTAGAAAACCAACTTATGCTTGCTAAGGGGAAAGGTGAGTTGGGGTGCTGCCTAAAACCAGAGTTGAAATGAACACAGATAAAGTTCCTTAAGCCAAATATGGAATAGACAAGAGCTACTCCTTGCTCAACGAAATGGACTCAACACCCCATATTAAACGCCTAAGAATGTACCTGACTAGTAAGTATCTTAAAACCTATGGATTGCTATGTCTCCGAAAGAGAATCAAGCGTGTGTACAGGGGCATAAACGCAGCAGTGATAGGATTGGAGAGGTTCGGTGAGCAAATGAAGACCCTTTGAAGTCATATTGCATGGTACCCATTCCACGGGTCTCAACTCTCCAGGTTTAAGGGATTCTTCCTTCAGCTAAAACATGCATGTGGAACCCAGAGTATGATCCACCGTGTGATCGGGAGACGTGTTCCAATATGTCTCAGTTCTCGTCCCCTGGTACTCGGGTGCAACATTCCAGACGCTTTACTAACACTCTCCCGACTTGGAGAGTCAGTGCCTTTAACCTCCTGTTTGGCCCAGTTTGCAATTTCTGCGGAAGATGAACAGGAATAGGGAGAACCAATGAGAGACTAGCTGGAGGTGTCTGGACGGGCAAATTTAACTCTCATTTCCCACCAGGAAGAGGAATTAACCAAAGGCTCAGCGTGCCGTGCCAGAACCAGATTAGGGCCTGAAGCAATCCGGCGGTGTTGCGACCAGCTCACAAGAAAGCGAGTTGAAGAAAGGAGCTCAGGGGCACTGTAATTCACAAACCTGCAGAGTTATAAATGACAGCTATCGTCCAAAAATATACTGAAGTAAGGCTGCCAAGAGGACTTGAAAGCGGGGCAGAATTGCAGGAAACCGATTTCAGGAGGTAGACTGGAATTGCATTGAAAGCATAGGAAAAGAGGCAGAACGTCCACAATGATGCACTTGGCCAAAAAGGGCGTATGCGTTTTTTCCTGCAGGAAAAAACGCATACGCCCTTTTTGGCCAACCAAGCAAGCTTGCAAAGGAAATCTGCACTACAATGAAGTCTCACTTCCCCCCGGTCAAAAGGGGCATCAGAAAAAAGTGTAAAATCCAGAAGGCAGGACAGGCCATGGAGAACTGGGAGCCTTGTTATGCTGATGGGCGGGATGTAAATTGCCAACAGCCACTCGGGAGAAGTGTATGGTGTTTCCTGAAACATCTAAAAAACAAAGCAACAGAGCCTAGGGCACTTCCACTTATGGTCCTATAGCTTAGGGAAATTAAAATCAAAAAGACACAGCCACCCCAAAGTTTGGGATGGCTCTGTTTACAAGAACCTCGTTTACGGTACAAGTTCAATATCGCAGAAAGTGAGTAATGGATAAAGAAGTTGTGGTACTTACGTACAATGCAATATCACTCAGCAATGAAATCTATGTCATCAGGCCCGTAGCAGCATAATGAGTGGATTCAGGTATGATGATTCTAACTGAAATAAGTCACACAGAAAAAGAAACATCATAAGATATCACTAATACACGGAATGTAAACTTGGCTACACAGGAACTGAATTACAAAACAGAACAGGGTCTCAAATTTAGAAAACCAACTTATGCTTGCTAAGGGGAAAGGTGAGTTGGGGTGCTGCCTAAAACCAGAGTTGAAATGAACACAGATAAAGTTCCTTAAGCCAAATATGGAATAGACAAGAGCTACTCCTTGCTCAACGAAATGGACTCAACACCCCATATTAAACGCCTAAGAATGTACCTGACTAGTAAGTATCTTAAAACCTATGGATTGCTATGTCTCCGAAAGAGAATCAAGCGTGTGTACAGGGGCATAAACGCAGCAGTGATAGGATTGGAGAGGTTCGGTGAGCAAATGAAGACCCTTTGAAGTCATATTGCATGGTACCCATTCCACGGGTCTCAACTCTCCAGGTTTAAGGGATTCTTCCTTCAGCTAAAACATGCATGTGGAACCCAGGGTATGATCCACCGTGTGATCGGGAGACGTGTTCCAATATGTCTCAGTTCTCGTCCCCTGGTACTCGGGTGCAACATTCCAGACGCTTTACTAACACTCTCCCGACTTGGAGAGTCAGTGCCTTTAACCTCCTGTTTGGCCCAGTTTGCAATTTCTGCGGAAGATGAACAGGAATAGGGAGAACCAATGAGAGACTAGCTGGAGGTGTCTGGACGGGCAAATTTAACTCTCATTTCCCACCAGGAAGAGGAATTAACCAAAGGCTCAGCGTGCCGTGCCAGAACCAGATTAGGGCCTGAAGCAATCCTGCGGTGTTGCGACCAGCTCACAAGAAAGCGAGTTGAAGAAAGGAGCTCAGGGGCACTGTAATTCACAAACCTGCAGAGTTATAAATGACAGCTATCGTCCAAAAATATACTGAAGTAAGGCTGCCAAGAGGACTTGAAAGCGGGGCAGAATTGCAGGAAACCGATTTCAGGAGGTAGACTGGAATTGCAGTTAAAGCATAGGAAAAGAGGCAGAACGTCCACAATGATGCACTTGGCCAAAAAGGGCATATGCGTTTTTTCCTGAATATATTCAGGAAAAAACGCATACGCCCTTTTTGGCCAACCAAGCAAGCTTGCAAAGGAAATCTGCACTACAATGAAGTCTCACTTCCCCCCGGTCAAAAGGGCCATCTGAAAAAAGTGTAAAATCCAGAAGTTAGGACAGGCCATGGAGAACTGGTAGCCTTGTTATGCTGATGGGCGGGATGTAAATTGCCAACAGCCACTCGGGAGAAGTGTATGGTGTTTCCTGAAACATCTAAAAAACAAAGCAACAGAGCCTAGGGCACTTCCACTTATGGTCCTATAGTTTAGGGAAATTAAAATCAAAAAGACACAGCCACCCCAAAGTTTGGGACGGCTCTGTTTACAAGAACCTCGTTTACGGTACAAGTTCAATATCGCAGAAAGTGAGTAATGGATAAAGAAGTTGTGGTACTTACGTACAATGCAATATCACTCAGCAATGAAATCTATGTCATCAGGCCCGTAGCAGCATAATGAGTGGATTCAGGTATGATGATTCTAACTGAAATAAGTCACACAGAAAAAGAAACATCATAAGATATCACTAATACACGGAATGTAAACTTGGCTACACAGGAACTGAATTACAAAACAGAACAGGGTCTCAAATTTAGAAAACCAACTTATGCTTGCTAAGGGGAAAGGTGAGTTGGGGTGCTGCCTAAAACCAGAGATTGAAATGAACACAGATAAAGTTCCTTAAGCCAAATATGTAATAGACAAGAGCTACACCTTGCTCAACGAAATGGACTCAACACCTCATATTAAATGCCTAAGAATGTACCTGACTAGTAAGTATCTTAAAACCTATGGATTGCTATGTCTCCGAAAGAGAATCAAGCGTGTGTACAGGGGCATAAACGCAGCAGTGATAGGATTGGAGAGGTTCGGTGAGCAAATGAAGACCCTTTGAAGTCATATTGCATGGTACCCATTCCACGGGTCTCAACTCTCCAGGTTTAAGGGATTCTTCCTTCAGCTAAAACATGCATGTGGAACCCAGAGTATGATCCACCGTGTGATCGGGAGACGTGTTCCAATATGTCTCAGTTCTCGTCCCCTGGTACTCGGGTGCAACATTCCAGACGCTTTACTAACACTCTCCCGACTTGGAGAGTCAGTGCCTTTAACCTCCTGTTTGGCCCAGTTTGCAATTTCTGCGGAAGATGAACAGGAATAGGGAGAACCAATGAGAGACTAGCTGGAGGTGTCTGGACGGGCAAATTTAACTCTCATTTCCCACCAGGAAGAGGAATTAACCAAAGGCTCAGCGTGCCGTGCCAGAACCAGATTAGGGCCTGAAGCAATCCTGCGGTGTTGCGACCAGCTCACAAGAAAGCGAGTTGAAGAAAGGAGCTCAGGGGCACTGTAATTCACAAACCTGCAGAGTTATAAATGACAGCTATCGTCCAAAAATATACTGAAGTAAGGCTGCCAAGAGGACTTGAAAGCGGGGCAGAATTGCAGGAAACCGATTTCAGGAGGTAGACTGGAATTGCAGTTAAAGCATAGGAAAAGAGGCAGAACGTCCACAATGATGCACTTGGCCAAAAAGGGCATATGCGTGTTTTCCTGAATATATTCAGGAAAAAACGCATATGCCCTTTTTGGCCAACCAAGCAAGCTTGCAAAGGAAATCTGCACTACAATGAAGTCTCACTTCCCCCCGGTCAAAAGGGCCATCTGAAAAAAGTGTAAAATCCAGAAGTTAGGACAGGCCATGGAGAACTGGTAGCCTTGTTATGCTGATGGGCGGGATGTAAATTGCCAACAGCCACTCGGGAGAAGTGTATGGTGTTTCCTGAAACATCTAAAAAACAAAGCAACAGAGCCTAGGGCACTTCCACTTATGGTCCTATAGTTTAGGGAAATTAAAATCAAAAAGACACAGCCACCCCAAAGTTTGGGACGGCTCTGTTTACAAGAACCTCGTTTACGGTACAAGTTCAATATCGCAGAAAGTGAGTAATGGATAAAGAAGTTGTGGTACTTACGTACAATGCAATATCACTCAGCAATGAAATCTATGTCATCAGGCCCGTAGCAGCATAATGAGTGGATTCAGGTATGATGATTCTAACTGAAATAAGTCACACAGAAAAAGAAACATCATAAGATATCACTAATACACGGAATGTAAACTTGGCTACACAGGAACTGAATTACAAAACAGAACAGGGTCTCAAATTTAGAAAACCAACTTATGCTTGCTAAGGGGAAAGGTGAGTTGGGGTGCTGCCTAAAACCAGAGATTGAAATGAACACAGATAAAGTTCCTTAAGCCAAATATGTAATAGACAAGAGCTACACCTTGCTCAACGAAATGGACTCAACACCTCATATTAAATGCCTAAGAATGTACCTGACTAGTAAGTATCTTAAAACCTATGGATTGCTATGTCTCCGAAAGAGAATCAAGCGTGTGTACAGGGGCATAAACGCAGCAGTGATAGGATTGGAGAGGTTCGGTGAGCAAATGAAGACCCTTTGAAGTCATATTGCATGGTACCCATTCCACGGGTCTCAACTCTCCAGGTTTAAGGGATTCTTCCTTCAGCTAAAACATGCATGTGGAACCCAGAGTATGATCCACCATGTGATCGGGAGACGTGTTCCAATATGTCTCAGTTCTCGTCCCCTGGTACTCGGGTGCAACATTCCAGACGCTTTACTAACACTCTCCCGACTTGGAGAGTCAGTGCCTTTAACCTCCTGTTTGGCCCAGTTTGCAATTTCTGCGGAAGATGAACAGGAATAGGGAGAACCAATGAGAGACTAGCTGGAGGTGTCTGGACGGGCAAATTTAACACTCATTTCCCACCAGGAAGAGGAATTAACCAAAGGCTCAGCGTGCCGTGCCAGAACCAGATTAGGGCCTGAAGCAATCCTGCGGTGTTGCGACCAGCTCACAAGAAAGCGAGTTGAAGAAAGGAGCTCAGGGGCACTGTAATTCACAAACCTGCAGAGTTATAAATGACAGCTATCGTCCAAAAATATACTGAAGTAAGGCTGCCAAGAGGACTTGAAAGCGGGGCAGAATTGCAGGAAACCGATTTCAGGAGGTAGACTGGAATTGCATTGAAAGCATAGGAAAAGAGGCAGAACGTCCACAATGATGCACTTGGCCAAAAAGGGCGTATGCGTTTTTTCCTGCAGGAAAAAACGCATACGCCCTTTTTGGCCAACCAAGCAAGCTTGCAAAGGAAATCTGCACTACAATGAAGTCTCACTTCCCCCCGGTCAAAAGGGGCATCAGAAAAAAGTGTAAAATCCAGAAGGCAGGACAGGCCATGGAGAACTGGGAGCCTTGTTATGCTGATGGGCGGGATGTAAATTGCCAACAGCCACTCGGGAGAAGTGTATGGTGTTTCCTGAAACATCTAAAAAACAAAGCAACAGAGCCTAGGGCACTTCCACTTATGGTCCTATAGCTTAGGGAAATTAAAATCAAAAAGACACAGCCACCCCAAAGTTTGGGACGGCTCTGTTTACAAGAACCTCGTTTACGGTACAAGTTCAATATCGCAGAAAGTGAGTAATGGATAAAGAAGTTGTGGTACTTACGTACAATGCAATATCACTCAGCAATGAAATCTATGTCATCAGGCCCGTAGCAGCATAATGAGTGGATTCAGGTATGATGATTCTAACTGAAATAAGTCACACAGAAAAAGAAACATCATAAGATATCACTAATACACGGAATGTAAACTTGGCTACACAGGAACTGAATTACAAAACAGAACAGGGTCTCAAATTTAGAAAACCAACTTATGCTTGCTAAGGGGAAAGGTGAGTTGGGGTGCTGCCTAAAACCAGAGATTGAAATGAACACAGATAAAGTTCCTTAAGCCAAATATGGAATAGACAAGAGCTACTCCTTGCTCAACGAAATGGACTCAACACCCCATATTAAACGCCTAAGAATGTACCTGACTAGTAAGTATCTTAAAACCTATGGATTGCTATGTCTCCGAAAGAGAATCAAGCGTGTGTACAGGGGCATAAACGCAGCAGTGATAGGATTGGAGAGGTTCGGTGAGCAAATGAAGACCCTTTGAAGTCATATTGCATGGTACCCATTCCACGGGTCTCAACTCTCCAGGTTTAAGGGATTCTTCCTTCAGCTAAAACATGCATGTGGAACCCAGAGTATGATCCACCGTGTGATCGGGAGACGTGTTCCAATATGTCTCAGTTCTCGTCCCCTGATACTCGGGTGCAACATTCCAGACGCTTTACTAACACTCTCCCGACTTGGAGAGTCAGTGCCTTTAACCTCCTGTTTGGCCCAGTTTGCAATTTCTGCGGAAGATGAACAGGAATAGGGAGAACCAATGAGAGACTAGCTGGAGGTGTCTGGACGGGCAAATTTAACTCTCATTTCCCACCAGGAAGAGGAATTAACCAAAGGCTCAGCGTGCCGTGCCAGAACCAGATTAGGGCCTGAAGCAATCCTGCGGTGTTGCGACCAGCTCACAAGAAAGCGAGTTGAAGAAAGGAGCTCAGGGGCACTGTAATTCACAAACCTGCAGAGTTATAAATGACAGCTATCGTCCAAAAATATACTGAAGTAAGGCTGCCAAGAGGACTTGAAAGCGGGGCAGAATTGCAGGAAACCGATTTCAGGAGGTAGACTGGAATTGCATTGAAAGCATAGGAAAAGAGGCAGAACGTCCACAATGATGCACTTGGCCAAAAAGGGCGTATGCGTTTTTTCCTGCAGGAAAAAACGCATACGCCCTTTTTGGCCAACCAAGCAAGCTTGCAAAGGAAATCTGCACTACAATGAAGTCTCACTTCCCCCCGGTCAAAAGGGGCATCAGAAAAAAGTGTAAAATCCAGAAGGCAGGACAGGCCATGGAGAACTGGGAGCCTTGTTATGCTGATGGGCGGGATGTAAATTGCCAACAGCCACTCGGGAGAAGTGTATGGTGTTTCCTGAAACATCTAAAAAACAAAGCAACAGAGCCTAGGGCACTTCCACTTATGGTCCTATAGCTTAGGGAAATTAAAATCAAAAAGACACAGCCACCCCAAAGTTTGGGACGGCTCTGTTTACAAGAACCTCGTTTACGGTACAAGTTCAATATCGCAGAAAGTGAGTAATGGATAAAGAAGTTGTGGTACTTACGTACAATGCAATATCACTCAGCAATGAAATCTATGTCATCAGGCCCGTAGCAGCATAATGAGTGGATTCAGGTATGATGATTCTAACTGAAATAAGTCACACAGAAAAAGAAACATCATAAGATATCACTAATACACGGAATGTAAACTTGGCTACACAGGAACTGAATTACAAAACAGAACAGGGTCTCAAATTTAGAAAACCAACTTATGCTTGCTAAGGGGAAAGGTGAGTTGGGGTGCTGCCTAAAACCAGAGTTGAAATGAACACAGATAAAGTTCCTTAAGCCAAATATGGAATAGACAAGAGCTACTCCTTGCTCAACGAAATGGACTCAACACCCCATATTAAACGCCTAAGAATGTACCTGACTAGTAAGTATCTTAAAACCTATGGATTGCTATGTCTCCGAAAGAGAATCAAGCGTGTGTACAGGGGCATAAACGCAGCAGTGATAGGATTGGAGAGGTTCGGTGAGCAAATGAAGACCCTTTGAAGTCATATTGCATGGTACCCATTCCACGGGTCTCAACTCTCCAGGTTTAAGGGATTCTTCCTTCAGCTAAAACATGCATGTGGAACCCAGAGTATGATCCACCGTGTGATCGGGAGACGTGTTCAAATATGTCTCAGTTCTCGTCCCCTGGTACTCGGGTGCAACATTCCAGACGCTTTACTAACACTCTCCCGACTTGGAGAGTCAGTGCCTTTAACCTCCTGTTTGGCCCAGTTTGCAATTTCTGCGGAAGATGAACAGGAATAGGGAGAACCAATGAGAGACTAGCTGGAGGTGTCTGGACGGGCAAATTTAACTCTCATTTCCCACCAGGAAGAGGAATTAACCAAAGGCTCAGCGTGCCGTGCCAGAACCAGATTAGGGCCTGAAGCAATCCTGCGGTGTTGCGACCAGCTCACAAGAAAGCGAGTTGAAGAAAGGAGCTCAGGGGCACTGTAATTCACAAACCTGCAGAGTTATAAATGACAGCTATCGTCCAAAAATATACTGAAGTAAGGCTGCCAAGAGGACTTGAAAGCGGGGCAGAATTGCAGGAAACCGATTTCAGGAGGTAGACTGGAATTGCATTGAAAGCATAGGAAAAGAGGCAGAACGTCCACAATGATGCACTTGGCCAAAAAGGGCGTATGCGTTTTTTCCTGCAGGAAAAAATGCATACGCCCTTTTTGGCCAACCAAGCAAGCTTGCAAAGGAAATCTGCACTACAATGAAGTCTCACTTCCCCCCGGTCAAAAGGGGCATCAGAAAAAAGTGTAAAATCCAGAAGGCAGGACAGGCCATGGAGAACTGGGAGCCTTGTTATGCTGATGGGCGGGATGTAAATTGCCAACAGCCACTCGGGAGAAGTGTATGGTGTTTCCTGAAACATCTAAAAAACAAAGCAACAGAGCCTAGGGCACTTCCACTTATGGTCCTATAGCTTAGGGAAATTAAAATCAAAAAGACACAGCCACCCCAAAGTTTGGGACGGCTCTGTTTACAAGAACCTCGTTTACGGTACAAGTTCAATATCGCAGAAAGTGAGTAATGGATAAAGAAGTTGTGGTACTTACGTACAATGCAATATCACTCAGCAATGAAATCTATGTCATCAGGCCCGTAGCAGCATAATGAGTGGATTCAGGTATGATGATTCTAACTGAAATAAGTCACACAGAAAAAGAAACATCATAAGATATCACTAATACACGGAATGTAAACTTGGCTACACAGGAACTGAATTACAAAACAGAACAGGGTCTCAAATTTAGAAAACCAACTTATGCTTGCTAAGGGGAAAGGTGAGTTGGGGTGCTGCCTAAAACCAGAGATTGAAATGAACACAGATAAAGTTCCTTAAGCCAAATATGTAATAGACAAGAGCTACACCATGCTCAACGAAATGGACTCAACACCTCATATTAAACGCCTAAGAATGTACCTGACTAGTAAGTATCTTAAAACCTATGGATTGCTATGTCTCCGAAAGAGAATCAAGCGTGTGTACAGGGGCATAAACGCAGCAGTGATAGGATTGGAGAGGTTCGGTGAGCAAATGAAGACCCTTTGAAGTCATATTGCATGGTACCCATTCCACGGGTCTCAACTCTCCAGGTTTAAGGGATTCTTCCTTCAGCTAAAACATGCATGTGGAACCCAGAGTATGATCCACCGTGTGATCGGGAGACGTGTTCAAATATGTCTCAGTTCTCGTCCCCTGGTACTCGGGTGCAACATTCCAGACGCTTTACTAACACTCTCCCGACTTGGAGAGTCAGTGCCTTTAACCTCCTGTTTGGCCCAGTTTGCAATTTCTGCGGAAGATGAACAGGAATAGGGAGAACCAATGAGAGACTAGCTGGAGGTGTCTGGACGGGCAAATTTAACACTCATTTCCCACCAGGAAGAGGAATTAACCAAAGGCTCAGCGTGCCGTGCCAGAACCAGATTAGGGCCTGAAGCAATCCTGCGGTGTTGCGACCAGCTCACAAGAAAGCGAGTTGAAGAAAGGAGCTCAGGGGCACTGTAATTCACAAACCTGCAGAGTTATAAATGACAGCTATCGTCCAAAAATATACTGAAGTAAGGCTGCCAAGAGGACTTGAAAGCGGGGCAGAATTGCAGGAAACCGATTTCAGGAGGTAGACTGGAATTGCATTGAAAGCATAGGAAAAGAGGCAGAACGTCCACAATGATGCACTTGGCCAAAAAGGGCGTATGCGTTTTTTCCTGCAGGAAAAAACGCATACGCCCTTTTTGGCCAACCAAGCAAGCTTGCAAAGGAAATCTGCACTACAATGAAGTCTCACTTCCCCCCGGTCAAAAGGGGCATCAGAAAAAAGTGTAAAATCCAGAAGGCAGGACAGGCCATGGAGAACTGGGAGCCTTGTTATGCTGATGGGCGGGATGTAAATTGCCAACAGCCACTCGGGAGAAGTGTATGGTGTTTCCTGAAACATCTAAAAAACAAAGCAACAGAGCCTAGGGCACTTCCACTTATGGTCCTATAGCTTAGGGAAATTAAAATCAAAAAGACACAGCCACCCCAAAGTTTGGGACGGCTCTGTTTACAAGAACCTCGTTTACGGTACAAGTTCAATATCGCAGAAAGTGAGTAATGGATAAAGAAGTTGTGGTACTTACGTACAATGCAATATCACTCAGCAATGAAATCTATGTCATCAGGCCCGTAGCAGCATAATGAGTGGATTCAGGTATGATGATTCTAACTGAAATAAGTCACACAGAAAAAGAAACATCATAAGATATCACTAATACACGGAATGTAAACTTGGCTACACAGGAACTGAATTACAAAACAGAACAGGGTCTCAAATTTAGAAAACCAACTTATGCTTGCTAAGGGGAAAGGTGAGTTGGGGTGCTGCCTAAAACCAGAGTTGAAATGAACACAGATAAAGTTCCTTAAGCCAAATATGGAATAGACAAGAGCTACTCCTTGCTCAACGAAATGGACTCAACACCCCATATTAAACGCCTAAGAATGTACCTGACTAGTAAGTATCTTAAAACCTATGGATTGCTATGTCTCCGAAAGAGAATCAAGCGTGTGTACAGGGGCATAAACGCAGCAGTGATAGGATTGGAGAGGTTCGGTGAGCAAATGAAGACCCTTTGAAGTCATATTGCATGGTACCCATTCCACGGGTCTCAACTCTCCAGGTTTAAGGGATTCTTCCTTCAGCTAAAACATGCATGTGGAACCCAGAGTATGATCCACCGTGTGATCGGGAGACGTGTTCCAATATGTCTCAGTTCTCGTCCCCTGGTACTCGGGTGCAACATTCCAGACGCTTTACTAACACTCTCCCGACTTGGAGAGTCAGTGCCTTTAACCTCCTGTTTGGCCCAGTTTGCAATTTCTGCGGAAGATGAACAGGAATAGGGAGAACCAATGAGAGACTAGCTGGAGGTGTCTGGACGGGCAAATTTAACTCTCATTTCCCACCAGGAAGAGGAATTAACCAAAGGCTCAGCGTGCCGTGCCAGAACCAGATTAGGGCCTGAAGCAATCCTGCGGTGTTGCGACCAGCTCACAAGAAAGCGAGTTGAAGAAAGGAGCTCAGGGGCACTGTAATTCACAAACCTGCAGAGTTATAAATGACAGCTATCGTCCAAAAATATACTGAAGTAAGGCTGCCAAGAGGACTTGAAAGCGGGGCAGAATTGCAGGAAACCGATTTCAGGAGGTAGACTGGAATTGCAGTTAAAGCATAGGAAAAGAGGCAGAACGTCCACAATGATGCACTTGGCCAAAAAGGGCGTATGCGTTTTTTCCTGAATATATTCAGGAAAAAACGCATACGCCCTTTTTGGCCAACCAAGCAAGCTTGCAAAGGAAATCTGCACTACAATGAAGTCTCACTTCCCCCCGGTCAAAAGGGCCATCTGAAAAAAGTGTAAAATCCAGAAGTTAGGACAGGCCATGGAGAACTGGTAGCCTTGTTATGCTGATGGGCGGGATGTAAATTGCCAACAGCCACTCGGGAGAAGTGTATGGTGTTTCCTGAAACATCTAAAAAACAAAGCAACAGAGCCTAGGGCACTTCCACTTATGGTCCTATAGTTTAGGGAAATTAAAATCAAAAAGACACAGCCACCCCAAAGTTTGGGACGGCTCTGTTTACAAGAACCTCGTTTACGGTACAAGTTCAATATCGCAGAAAGTGAGTAATGGATAAAGAAGTTGTGGTACTTACGTACAATGCAATATCACTCAGCAATGAAATCTATGTCATCAGGCCCGTAGCAGCATAATGAGTGGATTCAGGTATGATGATTCTAACTGAAATAAGTCACACAGAAAAAGAAACATCATAAGATATCACTAATACACGGAATGTAAACTTGGCTACACAGGAACTGAATTACAAAACAGAACAGGGTCTCAAATTTAGAAAACCAACTTATGCTTGCTAAGGGGAAAGGTGAGTTGGGGTGCTGCCTAAAACCAGAGATTGAAATGAACACAGATAAAGTTCCTTAAGCCAAATATGTAATAGACAAGAGCTACACCATGCTCAACGAAATGGACTCAACACCTCATATTAAACGCCTAAGAATGTACCTGACTAGTAAGTATCTTAAAACCTATGGATTGCTATGTCTCCGAAAGAGAATCAAGCGTGTGTACAGGGGCATAAACGCAGCAGTGATAGGATTGGAGAGGTTCGGTGAGCAAATGAAGACCCTTTGAAGTCATATTGCATGGTACCCATTCCACGGGTCTCAACTCTCCAGGTTTAAGGGATTCTTCCTTCAGCTAAAACATGCATGTGGAACCCAGAGTATGATCCACCGTGTGATCGGGAGACGTGTTCAAATATGTCTCAGTTCTCGTCCCCTGGTACTCGGGTGCAACATTCCAGACGCTTTACTAACACTCTCCCGACTTGGAGAGTCAGTGCCTTTAACCTCCTGTTTGGCCCAGTTTGCAATTTCTGCGGAAGATGAACAGGAATAGGGAGAACCAATGAGAGACTAGCTGGAGGTGTCTGGACGGGCAAATTTAACACTCATTTCCCACCAGGAAGAGGAATTAACCAAAGGCTCAGCGTGCCGTGCCAGAACCAGATTAGGGCCTGAAGCAATCCTGCGGTGTTGCGACCAGCTCACAAGAAAGCGAGTTGAAGAAAGGAGCTCAGGGGCACTGTAATTCACAAACCTGCAGAGTTATAAATGACAGCTATCGTCCAAAAATATACTGAAGTAAGGCTGCCAAGAGGACTTGAAAGCGGGGCAGAATTGCAGGAAACCGATTTCAGGAGGTAGACTGGAATTGCATTGAAAGCATAGGAAAAGAGGCAGAACGTCCACAATGATGCACTTGGCCAAAAAGGGCGTATGCGTTTTTTCCTGCAGGAAAAAACGCATACGCCCTTTTTGGCCAACCAAGCAAGCTTGCAAAGGAAATCTGCACTACAATGAAGTCTCACTTCCCCCCGGTCAAAAGGGGCATCAGAAAAAAGTGTAAAATCCAGAAGGCAGGACAGGCCATGGAGAACTGGGAGCCTTGTTATGCTGATGGGCGGGATGTAAATTGCCAACAGCCACTCGGGAGAAGTGTATGGTGTTTCCTGAAACATCTAAAAAACAAAGCAACAGAGCCTAGGGCACTTCCACTTATGGTCCTATAGCTTAGGGAAATTAAAATCAAAAAGACACAGCCACCCCAAAGTTTGGGACGGCTCTGTTTACAAGAACCTCGTTTACGGTACAAGTTCAATATCGCAGAAAGTGAGTAATGGATAAAGAAGTTGTGGTACTTACGTACAATGCAATATCACTCAGCAATGAAATCTATGTCATCAGGCCCGTAGCAGCATAATGAGTGGATTCAGGTATGATGATTCTAACTGAAATAAGTCACACAGAAAAAGAAACATCATAAGATATCACTAATACACGGAATGTAAACTTGGCTACACAGGAACTGAATTACAAAACAGAACAGGGTCTCAAATTTAGAAAACCAACTTATGCTTGCTAAGGGGAAAGGTGAGTTGGGGTGCTGCCTAAAACCAGAGTTGAAATGAACACAGATAAAGTTCCTTAAGCCAAATATGGAATAGACAAGAGCTACTCCTTGCTCAACGAAATGGACTCAACACCCCATATTAAACGCCTAAGAATGTACCTGACTAGTAAGTATCTTAAAACCTATGGATTGCTATGTCTCCGAAAGAGAATCAAGCGTGTGTACAGGGGCATAAACGCAGCAGTGATAGGATTGGAGAGGTTCGGTGAGCAAATGAAGACCCTTTGAAGTCATATTGCATGGTACCCATTCCACGGGTCTCAACTCTCCAGGTTTAAGGGATTCTTCCTTCAGCTAAAACATGCATGTGGAACCCAGAGTATGATCCACCGTGTGATCGGGAGACGTGTTCAAATATGTCTCAGTTCTCGTCCCCTGGTACTCGGGTGCAACATTCCAGACGCTTTACTAACACTCTCCCGACTTGGAGAGTCAGTGCCTTTAACCTCCTGTTTGGCCCAGTTTGCAATTTCTGCGGAAGATGAACAGGAATAGGGAGAACCAATGAGAGACTAGCTGGAGGTGTCTGGACGGGCAAATTTAACTCTCATTTCCCACCAGGAAGAGGAATTAACCAAAGGCTCAGCGTGCCGTGCCAGAACCAGATTAGGGCCTGAAGCAATCCTGCGGTGTTGCGACCAGCTCACAAGAAAGCGAGTTGAAGAAAGGAGCTCAGGGGCACTGTAATTCACAAACCTGCAGAGTTATAAATGACAGCTATCGTCCAAAAATATACTGAAGTAAGGCTGCCAAGAGGACTTGAAAGCGGGGCAGAATTGCAGGAAACCGATTTCAGGAGGTAGACTGGAATTGCAGTTAAAGCATAGGAAAAGAGGCAGAACGTCCACAATGATGCACTTGGCCAAAAAGGGCGTATGCGTTTTTTCCTGAATATATTCAGGAAAAAACGCATACGCCCTTTTTGGCCAACCAAGCAAGCTTGCAAAGGAAATCTGCACTACAATGAAGTCTCACTTCCCCCCGGTCAAAAGGGGCATCAGAAAAAAGTGTAAAATCCAGAAGGCAGGACAGGCCATGGAGAACTGGGAGCCTTGTTATGCTGATGGGCGGGATGTAAATTGCCAACAGCCACTCGGGAGAAGTGTATGGTGTTTCCTGAAACATCTAAAAAACAAAGCAACAGAGCCTAGGGCACTTCCACTTATGGTCCTATAGCTTAGGGAAATTAAAATCAAAAAGACACAGCCACCCCAAAGTTTGGGACGGCTCTGTTTACAAGAACCTCGTTTACGGTACAAGTTCAATATCGCAGAAAGTGAGTAATGGATAAAGAAGTTGTGGTACTTACGTACAATGCAATATCACTCAGCAATGAAATCTATGTCATCAGGCCCGTAGCAGCATAATGAGTGGATTCAGGTATGATGATTCTAACTGAAATAAGTCACACAGAAAAAGAAACATCATAAGATATCACTAATACACGGAATGTAAACTTGGCTACACAGGAACTGAATTACAAAACAGAACAGGGTCTCAAATTTAGAAAACCAACTTATGCTTGCTAAGGGGAAAGGTGAGTTGGGGTGCTGCCTAAAACCAGAGTTGAAATGAACACAGATAAAGTTCCTTAAGCCAAATATGGAATAGACAAGAGCTACTCCTTGCTCAACGAAATGGACTCAACACCCCATATTAAACGCCTAAGAATGTACCTGACTAGTAAGTATCTTAAAACCTATGGATTGCTATGTCTCCGAAAGAGAATCAAGCGTGTGTACAGGGGCATAAACGCAGCAGTGATAGGATTGGAGAGGTTCGGTGAGCAAATGAAGACCCTTTGAAGTCATATTGCATGGTACCCATTCCACGGGTCTCAACTCTCCAGGTTTAAGGGATTCTTCCTTCAGCTAAAACATGCATGTGGAACCCAGAGTATGATCCACCGTGTGATCGGGAGACGTGTTCAAATATGTCTCAGTTCTCGTCCCCTGGTACTCGGGTGCAACATTCCAGACGCTTTACTAACACTCTCCCGACTTGGAGAGTCAGTGCCTTTAACCTCCTGTTTGGCCCAGTTTGCAATTTCTGCGGAAGATGAACAGGAATAGGGAGAACCAATGAGAGACTAGCTGGAGGTGTCTGGACGGGCAAATTTAACTCTCATTTCCCACCAGGAAGAGGAATTAACCAAAGGCTCAGCGTGCCGTGCCAGAACCAGATTAGGGCCTGAAGCAATCCTGCGGTGTTGCGACCAGCTCACAAGAAAGCGAGTTGAAGAAAGGAGCTCAGGGGCACTGTAATTCACAAACCTGCAGAGTTATAAATGACAGCTATCGTCCAAAAATATACTGAAGTAAGGCTGCCAAGAGGACTTGAAAGCGGGGCAGAATTGCAGGAAACCGATTTCAGGAGGTAGACTGGAATTGCATTGAAAGCATAGGAAAAGAGGCAGAACGTCCACAATGATGCACTTGGCCAAAAAGGGCGTATGCGTTTTTTCCTGCAGGAAAAAACGCATACGCCCTTTTTGGCCAACCAAGCAAGCTTGCAAAGGAAATCTGCACTACAATGAAGTCTCACTTCCCCCCGGTCAAAAGGGGCATCAGAAAAAAGTGTAAAATCCAGAAGGCAGGACAGGCCATGGAGAACTGGGAGCCTTGTTATGCTGATGGGCGGGATGTAAATTGCCAACAGCCACTCGGGAGAAGTGTATGGTGTTTCCTGAAACATCTAAAAAACAAAGCAACAGAGCCTAGGGCACTTCCACTTATGGTCCTATAGCTTAGGGAAATTAAAATCAAAAAGACACAGCCACCCCAAAGTTTGGGACGGCTCTGTTTACAAGAACCTCGTTTACGGTACAAGTTCAATATCGCAGAAAGTGAGTAATGGATAAAGAAGTTGTGGTACTTACGTACAATGCAATATCACTCAGCAATGAAATCTATGTCATCAGGCCCGTAGCAGCATAATGAGTGGATTCAGGTATGATGATTCTAACTGAAATAAGTCACACAGAAAAAGAAACATCATAAGATATCACTAATACACGGAATGTAAACTTGGCTACACAGGAACTGAATTACAAAACAGAACAGGGTCTCAAATTTAGAAAACCAACTTATGCTTGCTAAGGGGAAAGGTGAGTTGGGGTGCTGCCTAAAACCAGAGTTGAAATGAACACAGATAAAGTTCCTTAAGCCAAATATGGAATAGACAAGAGCTACTCCTTGCTCAACGAAATGGACTCAACACCCCATATTAAACGCCTAAGAATGTACCTGACTAGTAAGTATCTTAAAACCTATGGATTGCTATGTCTCCGAAAGAGAATCAAGCGTGTGTACAGGGGCATAAACGCAGCAGTGATAGGATTGGAGAGGTTCGGTGAGCAAATGAAGACCCTTTGAAGTCATATTGCATGGTACCCATTCCACGGGTCTCAACTCTCCAGGTTTAAGGGATTCTTCCTTCAGCTAAAACATGCATGTGGAACCCAGAGTATGATCCACCGTGTGATCGGGAGACGTGTTCAAATATGTCTCAGTTCTCGTCCCCTGGTACTCGGGTGCAACATTCCAGACGCTTTACTAACACTCTCCCGACTTGGAGAGTCAGTGCCTTTAACCTCCTGTTTGGCCCAGTTTGCAATTTCTGCGGAAGATGAACAGGAATAGGGAGAACCAATGAGAGACTAGCTGGAGGTGTCTGGACGGGCAAATTTAACTCTCATTTCCCACCAGGAAGAGGAATTAACCAAAGGCTCAGCGTGCCGTGCCAGAACCAGATTAGGGCCTGAAGCAATCCTGCGGTGTTGCGACCAGCTCACAAGAAAGCGAGTTGAAGAAAGGAGCTCAGGGGCACTGTAATTCACAAACCTGCAGAGTTATAAATGACAGCTATCGTCCAAAAATATACTGAAGTAAGGCTGCCAAGAGGACTTGAAAGCGGGGCAGAATTGCAGGAAACCGATTTCAGGAGGTAGACTGGAATTGCAGTTAAAGCATAGGAAAAGAGGCAGAACGTCCACAATGATGCACTTGGCCAAAAAGGGCGTATGCGTTTTTTCCTGAATATATTCAGGAAAAAACGCATACGCCCTTTTTGGCCAACCAAGCAAGCTTGCAAAGGAAATCTGCACTACAATGAAGTCTCACTTCCCCCCGGTCAAAAGGGGCATCAGAAAAAAGTGTAAAATCCAGAAGTTAGGACAGGCCATGGAGAACTGGTAGCCTTGTTATGCTGATGGGCGGGATGTAAATTGCCAACAGCCACTCGGGAGAAGTGTATGGTGTTTCCTGAAACATCTAAAAAACAAAGCAACAGAGCCTAGGGCACTTCCACTTATGGTCCTATAGTTTAGGGAAATTAAAATCAAAAAGACACAGCCACCCCAAAGTTTGGGACGGCTCTGTTTACAAGAACCTCGTTTACGGTACAAGTTCAATATCGCAGAAAGTGAGTAATGGATAAAGAAGTTGTGGTACTTACGTACAATGCAATATCACTCAGCAATGAAATCTATGTCATCAGGCCCGTAGCAGCATAATGAGTGGATTCAGGTATGATGATTCTAACTGAAATAAGTCACACAGAAAAAGAAACATCATAAGATATCACTAATACACGGAATGTAAACTTGGCTACACAGGAACTGAATTACAAAACAGAACAGGGTCTCAAATTTAGAAAACCAACTTATGCTTGCTAAGGGGAAAGGTGAGTTGGGGTGCTGCCTAAAACCAGAGATTGAAATGAACACAGATAAAGTTCCTTAAGCCAAATATGTAATAGACAAGAGCTACACCATGCTCAACGAAATGGACTCAACACCTCATATTAAACGCCTAAGAATGTACCTGACTAGTAAGTATCTTAAAACCTATGGATTGCTATGTCTCCGAAAGAGAATCAAGCGTGTGTACAGGGGCATAAACGCAGCAGTGATAGGATTGGAGAGGTTCGGTGAGCAAATGAAGACCCTTTGAAGTCATATTGCATGGTACCCATTCCACGGGTCTCAACTCTCCAGGTTTAAGGGATTCTTCCTTCAGCTAAAACATGCATGTGGAACCCAGAGTATGATCCACCGTGTGATCGGGAGACGTGTTCAAATATGTCTCAGTTCTCGTCCCCTGGTACTCGGGTGCAACATTCCAGACGCTTTACTAACACTCTCCCGACTTGGAGAGTCAGTGCCTTTAACCTCCTGTTTGGCCCAGTTTGCAATTTCTGCGGAAGATGAACAGGAATAGGGAGAACCAATGAGAGACTAGCTGGAGGTGTCTGGACGGGCAAATTTAACACTCATTTCCCACCAGGAAGAGGAATTAACCAAAGGCTCAGCGTGCCGTGCCAGAACCAGATTAGGGCCTGAAGCAATCCTGCGGTGTTGCGACCAGCTCACAAGAAAGCGAGTTGAAGAAAGGAGCTCAGGGGCACTGTAATTCACAAACCTGCAGAGTTATAAATGACAGCTATCGTCCAAAAATATACTGAAGTAAGGCTGCCAAGAGGACTTGAAAGCGGGGCAGAATTGCAGGAAACCGATTTCAGGAGGTAGACTGGAATTGCATTGAAAGCATAGGAAAAGAGGCAGAACGTCCACAATGATGCACTTGGCCAAAAAGGGCGTATGCGTTTTTTCCTGCAGGAAAAAACGCATACGCCCTTTTTGGCCAACCAAGCAAGCTTGCAAAGGAAATCTGCACTACAATGAAGTCTCACTTCCCCCCGGTCAAAAGGGGCATCAGAAAAAAGTGTAAAATCCAGAAGGCAGGACAGGCCATGGAGAACTGGGAGCCTTGTTATGCTGATGGGCGGGATGTAAATTGCCAACAGCCACTCGGGAGAAGTGTATGGTGTTTCCTGAAACATCTAAAAAACAAAGCAACAGAGCCTAGGGCACTTCCACTTATGGTCCTATAGCTTAGGGAAATTAAAATCAAAAAGACACAGCCACCCCAAAGTTTGGGACGGCTCTGTTTACAAGAACCTCGTTTACGGTACAAGTTCAATATCGCAGAAAGTGAGTAATGGATAAAGAAGTTGTGGTACTTACGTACAATGCAATATCACTCAGCAATGAAATCTATGTCATCAGGCCCGTAGCAGCATAATGAGTGGATTCAGGTATGATGATTCTAACTGAAATAAGTCACACAGAAAAAGAAACATCATAAGATATCACTAATACACGGAATGTAAACTTGGCTACACAGGAACTGAATTACAAAACAGAACAGGGTCTCAAATTTAGAAAACCAACTTATGCTTGCTAAGGGGAAAGGTGAGTTGGGGTGCTGCCTAAAACCAGAGTTGAAATGAACACAGATAAAGTTCCTTAAGCCAAATATGGAATAGACAAGAGCTACTCCTTGCTCAACGAAATGGACTCAACACCCCATATTAAACGCCTAAGAATGTACCTGACTAGTAAGTATCTTAAAACCTATGGATTGCTATGTCTCCGAAAGAGAATCAAGCGTGTGTACAGGGGCATAAACGCAGCAGTGATAGGATTGGAGAGGTTCGGTGAGCAAATGAAGACCCTTTGAAGTCATATTGCATGGTACCCATTCCACGGGTCTCAACTCTCCAGGTTTAAGGGATTCTTCCTTCAGCTAAAACATGCATGTGGAACCCAGAGTATGATCCACCGTGTGATCGGGAGACGTGTTCCAATATGTCTCAGTTCTCGTCCCCTGGTACTCGGGTGCAACATTCCAGACGCTTTACTAACACTCTCCCGACTTGGAGAGTCAGTGCCTTTAACCTCCTGTTTGGCCCAGTTTGCAATTTCTGCGGAAGATGAACAGGAATAGGGAGAACCAATGAGAGACTAGCTGGAGGTGTCTGGACGGGCAAATTTAACTCTCATTTCCCACCAGGAAGAGGAATTAACCAAAGGCTCAGCGTGCCGTGCCAGAACCAGATTAGGGCCTGAAGCAATCCTGCGGTGTTGCGACCAGCTCACAAGAAAGCGAGTTGAAGAAAGGAGCTCAGGGGCACTGTAATTCACAAACCTGCAGAGTTATAAATGACAGCTATCGTCCAAAAATATACTGAAGTAAGGCTGCCAAGAGGACTTGAAAGCGGGGCAGAATTGCAGGAAACCGATTTCAGGAGGTAGACTGGAATTGCAGTTAAAGCATAGGAAAAGAGGCAGAACGTCCACAATGATGCACTTGGCCAAAAAGGGCGTATGCGTTTTTTCCTGAATATATTCAGGAAAAAACGCATACGCCCTTTTTGGCCAACCAAGCAAGCTTGCAAAGGAAATCTGCACTACAATGAAGTCTCACTTCCCCCCAGTCAAAAGGGCCATCTGAAAAAAGTGTAATATCCAGAAGTTAGGACAGGCCATGGAGAACTGGTAGCCTTGTTATGCTGATGGGCGGGATGTAAATTGCCAACAGCCACTCGGGAGAAGTGTATGGTGTTTCCTGAAACATCTAAAAAACAAAGCAACAGAGCCTAGGGCACTTCCACTTATGGTCCTATAGTTTAGGGAAATTAAAATCAAAAAGACACAGCCACCCCAAAGTTTGGGACGGCTCTGTTTACAAGAACCTCGTTTACGGTACAAGTTCAATATCGCAGAAAGTGAGTAATGGATAAAGAAGTTGTGGTACTTACGTACAATGCAATATCACTCAGCAATGAAATCTATGTCATCAGGCCCGTAGCAGCATAATGAGTGGATTCAGGTATGATGATTCTAACTGAAATAAGTCACACAGAAAAAGAAACATCATAAGATATCACTAATACACGGAATGTAAACTTGGCTACACAGGAACTGAATTACAAAACAGAACAGGGTCTCAAATTTAGAAAACCAACTTATGCTTGCTAAGGGGAAAGGTGAGTTGGGGTGCTGCCTAAAACCAGAGATTGAAATGAACACAGATAAAGTTCCTTAAGCCAAATATGTAATAGACAAGAGCTACACCATGCTCAACGAAATGGACTCAACACCTCATATTAAACGCCTAAGAATGTACCTGACTAGTAAGTATCTTAAAACCTATGGATTGCTATGTCTCCGAAAGAGAATCAAGCGTGTGTACAGGGGCATAAACGCAGCAGTGATAGGATTGGAGAGGTTCGGTGAGCAAATGAAGACCCTTTGAAGTCATATTGCATGGTACCCATTCCACGGGTCTCAACTCTCCAGGTTTAAGGGATTCTTCCTTCAGCTAAAACATGCATGTGGAACCCAGAGTATGATCCACCGTGTGATCGGGAGACGTGTTCAAATATGTCTCAGTTCTCGTCCCCTGGTACTCGGGTGCAACATTCCAGACGCTTTACTAACACTCTCCCGACTTGGAGAGTCAGTGCCTTTAACCTCCTGTTTGGCCCAGTTTGCAATTTCTGCGGAAGATGAACAGGAATAGGGAGAACCAATGAGAGACTAGCTGGAGGTGTCTGGACGGGCAAATTTAACACTCATTTCCCACCAGGAAGAGGAATTAACCAAAGGCTCAGCGTGCCGTGCCAGAACCAGATTAGGGCCTGAAGCAATCCTGCGGTGTTGCGACCAGCTCACAAGAAAGCGAGTTGAAGAAAGGAGCTCAGGGGCACTGTAATTCACAAACCTGCAGAGTTATAAATGACAGCTATCGTCCAAAAATATACTGAAGTAAGGCTGCCAAGAGGACTTGAAAGCGGGGCAGAATTGCAGGAAACCGATTTCAGGAGGTAGACTGGAATTGCATTGAAAGCATAGGAAAAGAGGCAGAACGTCCACAATGATGCACTTGGCCAAAAAGGGCGTATGCGTTTTTTCCTGCAGGAAAAAACGCATACGCCCTTTTTGGCCAACCAAGCAAGCTTGCAAAGGAAATCTGCACTACAATGAAGTCTCACTTCCCCCCGGTCAAAAGGGGCATCAGAAAAAAGTGTAAAATCCAGAAGGCAGGACAGGCCATGGAGAACTGGGAGCCTTGTTATGCTGATGGGCGGGATGTAAATTGCCAACAGCCACTCGGGAGAAGTGTATGGTGTTTCCTGAAACATCTAAAAAACAAAGCAACAGAGCCTAGGGCACTTCCACTTATGGTCCTATAGCTTAGGGAAATTAAAATCAAAAAGACACAGCCACCCCAAAGTTTGGGACGGCTCTGTTTACAAGAACCTCGTTTACGGTACAAGTTCAATATCGCAGAAAGTGAGTAATGGATAAAGAAGTTGTGGTACTTACGTACAATGCAATATCACTCAGCAATGAAATCTATGTCATCAGGCCCGTAGCAGCATAATGAGTGGATTCAGGTATGATGATTCTAACTGAAATAAGTCACACAGAAAAAGAAACATCATAAGATATCACTAATACACGGAATGTAAACTTGGCTACACAGGAACTGAATTACAAAACAGAACAGGGTCTCAAATTTAGAAAACCAACTTATGCTTGCTAAGGGGAAAGGTGAGTTGGGGTGCTGCCTAAAACCAGAGTTGAAATGAACACAGATAAAGTTCCTTAAGCCAAATATGGAATAGACAAGAGCTACTCCTTGCTCAACGAAATGGACTCAACACCCCATATTAAACGCCTAAGAATGTACCTGACTAGTAAGTATCTTAAAACCTATGGATTGCTATGTCTCCGAAAGAGAATCAAGCGTGTGTACAGGGGCATAAACGCAGCAGTGATAGGATTGGAGAGGTTCGGTGAGCAAATGAAGACCCTTTGAAGTCATATTGCATGGTACCCATTCCACGGGTCTCAACTCTCCAGGTTTAAGGGATTCTTCCTTCAGCTAAAACATGCATGTGGAACCCAGAGTATGATCCACCGTGTGATCGGGAGACGTGTTCCAATATGTCTCAGTTCTCGTCCCCTGGTACTCGGGTGCAACATTCCAGACGCTTTACTAACACTCTCCCGACTTGGAGAGTCAGTGCCTTTAACCTCCTGTTTGGCCCAGTTTGCAATTTCTGCGGAAGATGAACAGGAATAGGGAGAACCAATGAGAGACTAGCTGGAGGTGTCTGGACGGGCAAATTTAACTCTCATTTCCCACCAGGAAGAGGAATTAACCAAAGGCTCAGCGTGCCGTGCCAGAACCAGATTAGGGCCTGAAGCAATCCTGCGGTGTTGCGACCAGCTCACAAGAAAGCGAGTTGAAGAAAGGAGCTCAGGGGCACTGTAATTCACAAACCTGCAGAGTTATAAATGACAGCTATCGTCCAAAAATATACTGAAGTAAGGCTGCCAAGAGGACTTGAAAGCGGGGCAGAATTGCAGGAAACCGATTTCAGGAGGTAGACTGGAATTGCAGTTAAAGCATAGGAAAAGAGGCAGAACGTCCACAATGATGCACTTGGCCAAAAAGGGCATATGCGTTTTTTCCTGAATATATTCAGGAAAAAACGCATACGCCCTTTTTGGCCAACCAAGCAAGCTTGCAAAGGAAATCTGCACTACAATGAAGTCTCACTTCCCCCCGGTCAAAAGGGCCATCTGAAAAAAGTGTAAAATCCAGAAGTTAGGACAGGCCATGGAGAACTGGTAGCCTTGTTATGCTGATGGGCGGGATGTAAATTGCCAACAGCCACTCGGGAGAAGTGTATGGTGTTTCCTGAAACATCTAAAAAACAAAGCAACAGAGCCTAGGGCACTTCCACTTATGGTCCTATAGTTTAGGGAAATTAAAATCAAAAAGACACAGCCACCCCAAAGTTTGGGACGGCTCTGTTTACAAGAACCTCGTTTACGGTACAAGTTCAATATCGCAGAAAGTGAGTAATGGATAAAGAAGTTGTGGTACTTACGTACAATGCAATATCACTCAGCAATGAAATCTATGTCATCAGGCCCGTAGCAGCATAATGAGTGGATTCAGGTATGATGATTCTAACTGAAATAAGTCACACAGAAAAAGAAACATCATAAGATATCACTAATACACGGAATGTAAACTTGGCTACACAGGAACTGAATTACAAAACAGAACAGGGTCTCAAATTTAGAAAACCAACTTATGCTTGCTAAGGGGAAAGGTGAGTTGGGGTGCTGCCTAAAACCAGAGATTGAAATGAACACAGATAAAGTTCCTTAAGCCAAATATGTAATAGACAAGAGCTACACCTTGCTCAACGAAATGGACTCAACACCTCATATTAAATGCCTAAGAATGTACCTGACTAGTAAGTATCTTAAAACCTATGGATTGCTATGTCTCCGAAAGAGAATCAAGCGTGTGTACAGGGGCATAAACGCAGCAGTGATAGGATTGGAGAGGTTCGGTGAGCAAATGAAGACCCTTTGAAGTCATATTGCATGGTACCCATTCCACGGGTCTCAACTCTCCAGGTTTAAGGGATTCTTCCTTCAGCTAAAACATGCATGTGGAACCCAGAGTATGATCCACCGTGTGATCGGGAGACGTGTTCAAATATGTCTCAGTTCTCGTCCCCTGGTACTCGGGTGCAACATTCCAGACGCTTTACTAACACTCTCCCGACTTGGAGAGTCAGTGCCTTTAACCTCCTGTTTGGCCCAGTTTGCAATTTCTGCGGAAGATGAACAGGAATAGGGAGAACCAATGAGAGACTAGCTGGAGGTGTCTGGACGGGCAAATTTAACACTCATTTCCCACCAGGAAGAGGAATTAACCAAAGGCTCAGCGTGCCGTGCCAGAACCAGATTAGGGCCTGAAGCAATCCTGCGGTGTTGCGACCAGCTCACAAGAAAGCGAGTTGAAGAAAGGAGCTCAGGGGCACTGTAATTCACAAACCTGCAGAGTTATAAATGACAGCTATCGTCCAAAAATATACTGAAGTAAGGCTGCCAAGAGGACTTGAAAGCGGGGCAGAATTGCAGGAAACCGATTTCAGGAGGTAGACTGGAATTGCATTGAAAGCATAGGAAAAGAGGCAGAACGTCCACAATGATGCACTTGGCCAAAAAGGGCGTATGCGTTTTTTCCTGCAGGAAAAAACGCATACGCCCTTTTTGGCCAACCAAGCAAGCTTGCAAAGGAAATCTGCACTACAATGAAGTCTCACTTCCCCCCGGTCCAAAGGGGCATCAGAAAAAAGTGTAAAATCCAGAAGGCAGGACAGGCCATGGAGAACTGGGAGCCTTGTTATGCTGATGGGCAGGATGTAAATTGCCAACAGCCACTCGGGAGAAGTGTATGGTGTTTCCTGAAACATCTAAAAAACAAAGCAACAGAGCCTAGGGCACTTCCACTTATGGTCCTATAGCTTAGGGAAATTAAAATCAAAAAGACACAGCCACCCCAAAGTTTGGGACGGCTCTGTTTACAAGAACCTCGTTTACGGTACAAGTTCAATATCGCAGAAAGTGAGTAATGGATAAAGAAGTTGTGGTACTTACGTACAATGCAATATCACTCAGCAATGAAATCTATGTCATCAGGCCCGTAGCAGCATAATGAGTGGATTCAGGTATGATGATTCTAACTGAAATAAGTCACACAGAAAAAGAAACATCATAAGATATCACTAATACACGGAATGTAAACTTGGCTACACAGGAACTGAATTACAAAACAGAACAGGGTCTCAAATTTAGAAAACCAACTTATGCTTGCTAAGGGGAAAGGTGAGTTGGGGTGCTGCCTAAAACCAGAGATTGAAATGAACACAGATAAAGTTCCTTAAGCCAAATATGGAATAGACAAGAGCTACTCCTTGCTCAACGAAATGGACTCAACACCCCATATTAAACGCCTAAGAATGTACCTGACTAGTAAGTATCTTAAAACCTATGGATTGCTATGTCTCCGAAAGAGAATCAAGCGTGTGTACAGGGGCATAAACGCAGCAGTGATAGGATTGGAGAGGTTCGGTGAGCAAATGAAGACCCTTTGAAGTCATATTGCATGGTACCCATTCCACGGGTCTCAACTCTCCAGGTTTAAGGGATTCTTCCTTCAGCTAAAACATGCATGTGGAACCCAGAGTATGATCCACCGTGTGATCGGGAGACGTGTTCCAATATGTCTCAGTTCTCGTCCCCTGATACTCGGGTGCAACATTCCAGACGCTTTACTAACACTCTCCCGACTTGGGGAGTCAGTGCCTTTAACCTCCTGTTTGGCCCAGTTTGCAATTTCTGCGGAAGATGAACAGGAATAGGGAGAACCAATGAGAGACTAGCTGGAGGTGTCTGGACGGGCAAATTTAACTCTCATTTCCCACCAGGAAGAGGAATTAACCAAAGGCTCAGCGTGCCGTGCCAGAACCAGATTAGGGCCTGAAGCAATCCTGCGGTGTTGCGACCAGCTCACAAGAAAGCGAGTTGAAGAAAGGAGCTCAGGGGCACTGTAATTCACAAACCTGCAGAGTTATAAATGACAGCTATCGTCCAAAAATATACTGAAGTAAGGCTGCCAAGAGGACTTGAAAGCGGGGCAGAATTGCAGGAAACCGATTTCAGGAGGTAGACTGGAATTGCAGTTAAAGCATAGGAAAAGAGGCAGAACGTCCACAATGATGCACTTGGCCAAAAAGGGCGTATGCGTGTTTTCCTGAATATATTCAGGAAAAAACGCATACGCCCTTTTTGGCCAACCAAGCAAGCTTGCAAAGGAAATCTGCACTACAATGAAGTCTCACTTCCCCCCGGTCAAAAGGGCCATCTGAAAAAAGTGTAAAATCTAGAAGTTAGGACAGGCCATGGAGAACTGGTAGCCTTGTTATGCTGATGGGCGGGATGTAAATTGCCAACAGCCACTCGGGAGAAGTGTATGGTGTTTCCTGAAACATCTAAAAAACAAAGCAACAGAGCCTAGGGCACTTCCACTTATGGTCCTATAGTTTAGGGAAATTAAAATCAAAAAGACACAGCCACCCCAAAGTTTGGGACGGCTCTGTTTACAAGAACCTCGTTTACGGTACAAGTTCAATATCGCAGAAAGTGAGTAATGGATAAAGAAGTTGTGGTACTTACGTACAATGCAATATCACTCAGCAATGAAATCTATGTCATCAGGCCCGTAGCAGCATAATGAGTGGATTCAGGTATGATGATTCTAACTGAAATAAGTCACACAGAAAAAGAAACATCATAAGATATCACTAATACACGGAATGTAAACTTGGCTACACAGGAACTGAATTACAAAACAGAACAGGGTCTCAAATTTAGAAAACCAACTTATGCTTGCTAAGGGGAAAGGTGAGTTGGGGTGCTGCCTAAAACCAGAGATTGAAATGAACACAGATAAAGTTCCTTAAGCCAAATATGGAATAGACAAGAGCTACTCCTTGCTCAACGAAATGGACTCAACACCCCATATTAAACGCCTAAGAATGTACCTGACTAGTAAGTATCTTAAAACCTATGGATTGTTATGTCTCCGAAAGAGAATCAAGCGTGTGTACAGGGGCATAAACGCAGCAGTGATAGGATTGGAGAGGTTCGGTGAGCAAATGAAGACCCTTTGAAGTCATATTGCATGGTACCCATTCCACGGGTCTCAACTCTCCAGGTTTAAGGGATTCTTCCTTCAGCTAAAACATGCATGTGGAACCCAGAGTATGATCCACCGTGTGATCGGGAGACGTGTTCAAATATGTCTCAGTTCTCGTCCCCTGGTACTCGGGTGCAACATTCCAGACGCTTTACTAACACTCTCCCGACTTGGAGAGTCAGTGCCTTTAACCTCCTGTTTGGCCCAGTTTGCAATTTCTGCGGAAGATGAACAGGAATAGGGAGAACCAATGAGAGACTAGCTGGAGGTGTCTGGACGGGCAAATTTAACTCTCATTTCCCACCAGGAAGAGGAATTAACCAAAGGCTCAGCGTGCCGTGCCAGAACCAGATTAGGGCCTGAAGCAATCCTGCGGTGTTGCGACCAGCTCACAAGAAAGCGAGTTGAAGAAAGGAGCTCAGGGGCACTGTAATTCACAAACCTGCAGAGTTATAAATGACAGCTATCGTCCAAAAATATACTGAAGTAAGGCTGCCAAGAGGACTTGAAAGCGGGGCAGAATTGCAGGAAACCGATTTCAGGAGGTAGACTGGAATTGCATTGAAAGCATAGGAAAAGAGGCAGAACGTCCACAATGATGCACTTGGCCAAAAAGGGCGTATGCGTTTTTTCCTGCAGGAAAAAACGCATACGCCCTTTTTGGCCAACCAAGCAAGCTTGCAAAGGAAATCTGCACTACAATGAAGTCTCACTTCCCCCCGGTCCAAAGGGGCATCAGAAAAAAGTGTAAAATCCAGAAGGCAGGACAGGCCATGGAGAACTGGGAGCCTTGTTATGCTGATGGGCGGGATGTAAATTGCCAACAGCCACTCGGGAGAAGTGTATGGTGTTTCCTGAAACATCTAAAAAACAAAGCAACAGAGCCTAGGGCACTTCCACTTATGGTCCTATAGCTTAGGGAAATTAAAATCAAAAAGACACAGCCACCCCAAAGTTTGGGACGGCTCTGTTTACAAGAACCTCGTTTACGGTACAAGTTCAATATCGCAGAAAGTGAGTAATGGATAAAGAAGTTGTGGTACTTACGTACAATGCAATATCACTCAGCAATGAAATCTATGTCATCAGGCCCGTAGCAGCATAATGAGTGGATTCAGGTATGATGATTCTAACTGAAATAAGTCACACAGAAAAAGAAACATCATAAGATATCACTAATACACGGAATGTAAACTTGGCTACACAGGAACTGAATTACAAAACAGAACAGGGTCTCAAATTTAGAAAACCAACTTATGCTTGCTAAGGGGAAAGGTGAGTTGGGGTGCTGCCTAAAACCAGAGTTGAAATGAACACAGATAAAGTTCCTTAAGCCAAATATGGAATAGACAAGAGCTACTCCTTGCTCAACGAAATGGACTCAACACCCCATATTAAACGCCTAAGAATGTACCTGACTAGTAAGTATCTTAAAACCTATGGATTGCTATGTCTCCGAAAGAGAATCAAGCGTGTGTACAGGGGCATAAACGCAGCAGTGATAGGATTGGAGAGGTTCGGTGAGCAAATGAAGACCCTTTGAAGTCATATTGCATGGTACCCATTCCACGGGTCTCAACTCTCCAGGTTTAAGGGATTCTTCCTTCAGCTAAAACATGCATGTGGAACCCAGAGTATGATCCACCGTGTGATCGGGAGACGTGTTCCAATATGTCTCAGTTCTCGTCCCCTGGTACTCGGGTGCAACATTCCAGACGCTTTACTAACACTCTCCCGACTTGGAGAGTCAGTGCCTTTAACCTCCTGTTTGGCCCAGTTTGCAATTTCTGCGGAAGATGAACAGGAATAGGGAGAACCAATGAGAGACTAGCTGGAGGTGTCTGGACGGGCAAATTTAACTCTCATTTCCCACCAGGAAGAGGAATTAACCAAAGGCTCAGCGTGCCGTGCCAGAACCAGATTAGGGCCTGAAGCAATCCTGCGGTGTTGCGACCAGCTCACAAGAAAGCGAGTTGAAGAAAGGAGCTCAGGGGCACTGTAATTCACAAACCTGCAGAGTTATAAATGACAGCTATCGTCCAAAAATATACTGAAGTAAGGCTGCCAAGAGGACTTGAAAGCGGGGCAGAATTGCAGGAAACCGATTTCAGGAGGTAGACTGGAATTGCAGTTAAAGCATAGGAAAAGAGGCAGAACGTCCACAATGATGCACTTGGCCAAAAAGGGCATATGCGTTTTTTCCTGAATATATTCAGGAAAAAATGCATACGCCCTTTTTGGCCAACCAAGCAAGCTTGCGAAGGAAATCTGCACTACAATGAAGTCTCACTTCCCCCCGGTCAAAAGGGCCATCTGAAAAAAGTGTAAAATCCAGAAGTTAGGACAGGCCATGGAGAACTGGTAGCCTTGTTATGCTGATGGGCGGGATGTAAATTGCCAACAGCCACTCGGGAGAAGTGTATGGTGTTTCCTGAAACATCTAAAAAACAAAGCAACAGAGCCTAGGGCACTTCCACTTATGGTCCTATAGTTTAGGGAAATTAAAATCAAAAAGACACAGCCACCCCAAAGTTTGGGACGGCTCTGTTTACAAGAACCTCGTTTACGGTACAAGTTCAATATCGCAGAAAGTGAGTAATGGATAAAGAAGTTGTGGTACTTACGTACAATGCAATATCACTCAGCAATGAAATCTATGTCATCAGGCCCGTAGCAGCATAATGAGTGGATTCAGGTATGATGATTCTAACTGAAATAAGTCACACAGAAAAAGAAACATCATAAGATATCACTAATACACGGAATGTAAACTTGGCTACACAGGAACTGAATTACAAAACAGAACAGGGTCTCAAATTTAGAAAACCAACTTATGCTTGCTAAGGGGAAAGGTGAGTTGGGGTGCTGCCTAAAACCAGAGATTGAAATGAACACAGATAAAGTTCCTTAAGCCAAATATGTAATAGACAAGAGCTACACCTTGCTCAACGAAATGGACTCAACACCTCATATTAAATGCCTAAGAATGTACCTGACTAGTAAGTATCTTAAAACCTATGGATTGCTATGTCTCCGAAAGAGAATCAAGCGTGTGTACAGGGGCATAAACGCAGCAGTGATAGGATTGGAGAGGTTCGGTGAGCAAATGAAGACCCTTTGAAGTCATATTGCATGGTACCCATTCCACGGGTCTCAACTCTCCAGGTTTAAGGGATTCTTCCTTCAGCTAAAACATGCATGTGGAACCCAGAGTATGATCCACCGTGTGATCGGGAGACGTGTTCAAATATGTCTCAGTTCTCGTCCCCTGGTACTCGGGTGCAACATTCCAGACGCTTTACTAACACTCTCCCGACTTGGAGAGTCAGTGCCTTTAACCTCCTGTTTGGCCCAGTTTGCAATTTCTGCGGAAGATGAACAGGAATAGGGAGAACCAATGAGAGACTAGCTGGAGGTGTCTGGACGGGCAAATTTAACACTCATTTCCCACCAGGAAGAGGAATTAACCAAAGGCTCAGCGTGCCGTGCCAGAACCAGATTAGGGCCTGAAGCAATCCTGCGGTGTTGCGACCAGCTCACAAGAAAGCGAGTTGAAGAAAGGAGCTCAGGGGCACTGTAATTCACAAACCTGCAGAGTTATAAATGACAGCTATCGTCCAAAAATATACTGAAGTAAGGCTGCCAAGAGGACTTGAAAGCGGGGCAGAATTGCAGGAAACCGATTTCAGGAGGTAGACTGGAATTGCATTGAAAGCATAGGAAAAGAGGCAGAACGTCCACAATGATGCACTTGGCCAAAAAGGGCGTATGCGTTTTTTCCTGCAGGAAAAAACGCATACGCCCTTTTTGGCCAACCAAGCAAGCTTGCAAAGGAAATCTGCACTACAATGAAGTCTCACTTCCCCCCGGTCCAAAGGGGCATCAGAAAAAAGTGTAAAATCCAGAAGGCAGGACAGGCCATGGAGAACTGGGAGCCTTGTTATGCTGATGGGCGGGATGTAAATTGCCAACAGCCACTCGGGAGAAGTGTATGGTGTTTCCTGAAACATCTAAAAAACAAAGCAACAGAGCCTAGGGCACTTCCACTTATGGTCCTATAGCTTAGGGAAATTAAAATCAAAAAGACACAGCCACCCCAAAGTTTGGGACGGCTCTGTTTACAAGAACCTCGTTTACGGTACAAGTTCAATATCGCAGAAAGTGAGTAATGGATAAAGAAGTTGTGGTACTTACGTACAATGCAATATCACTCAGCAATGAAATCTATGTCATCAGGCCCGTAGCAGCATAATGAGTGGATTCAGGTATGATGATTCTAACTGAAATAAGTCACACAGAAAAAGAAACATCATAAGATATCACTAATACACGGAATGTAAACTTGGCTACACAGGAACTGAATTACAAAACAGAACAGGGTCTCAAATTTAGAAAACCAACTTATGCTTGCTAAGGGGAAAGGTGAGTTGGGGTGCTGCCTAAAACCAGAGTTGAAATGAACACAGATAAAGTTCCTTAAGCCAAATATGGAATAGACAAGAGCTACTCCTTGCTCAACGAAATGGACTCAACACCCCATATTAAACGCCTAAGAATGTACCTGACTAGTAAGTATCTTAAAACCTATGGATTGCTATGTCTCCGAAAGAGAATCAAGCGTGTGTACAGGGGCATAAACGCAGCAGTGATAGGATTGGAGAGGTTCGGTGAGCAAATGAAGACCCTTTGAAGTCATATTGCATGGTACCCATTCCACGGGTCTCAACTCTCCAGGTTTAAGGGATTCTTCCTTCAGCTAAAACATGCATGTGGAACCCAGAGTATGATCCACCGTGTGATCGGGAGACGTGTTCCAATATGTCTCAGTTCTCGTCCCCTGGTACTCGGGTGCAACATTCCAGACGCTTTACTAACACTCTCCCGACTTGGAGAGTCAGTGCCTTTAACCTCCTGTTTGGCCCAGTTTGCAATTTCTGCGGAAGATGAACAGGAATAGGGAGAACCAATGAGAGACTAGCTGGAGGTGTCTGGACGGGCAAATTTAACTCTCATTTCCCACCAGGAAGAGGAATTAACCAAAGGCTCAGCGTGCCGTGCCAGAACCAGATTAGGGCCTGAAGCAATCCTGCGGTGTTGCGACCAGCTCACAAGAAAGCGAGTTGAAGAAAGGAGCTCAGGGGCACTGTAATTCACAAACCTGCAGAGTTATAAATGACAGCTATCGTCCAAAAATATACTGAAGTAAGGCTGCCAAGAGGACTTGAAAGCGGGGCAGAATTGCAGGAAACCGATTTCAGGAGGTAGACTGGAATTGCAGTTAAAGCATAGGAAAAGAGGCAGAACGTCCACAATGATGCACTTGGCCAAAAAGGGCATATGCGTTTTTTCCTGAATATATTCAGGAAAAAACGCATACGCCCTTTTTGGCCAACCAAGCAAGCTTGCAAAGGAAATCTGCACTACAATGAAGTCTCACTTCCCCCCGGTCAAAAGGGCCATCTGAAAAAAGTGTAAAATCCAGAAGTTAGGACAGGCCATGGAGAACTGGGAGCCTTGTTATGCTGATGGGCGGGATGTAAATTGCCAACAGCCACTCGGGAGAAGTGTATGGTGTTTCCTGAAACATCTAAAAAACAAAGCAACAGAGCCTAGGGCACTTCCACTTATGGTCCTATAGTTTAGGGAAATTAAAATCAAAAAGACACAGCCACCCCAAAGTTTGGGACGGCTCTGTTTACAAGAACCTCGTTTACGGTACAAGTTCAATATCGCAGAAAGTGAGTAATGGATAAAGAAGTTGTGGTACTTACGTACAATGCAATATCACTCAGCAATGAAATCTATGTCATCAGGCCCGTAGCAGCATAATGAGTGGATTCAGGTATGATGATTCTAACTGAAATAAGTCACACAGAAAAAGAAACATCATAAGATATCACTAATACACGGAATGTAAACTTGGCTACACAGGAACTGAATTACAAAACAGAACAGGGTCTCAAATTTAGAAAACCAACTTATGCTTGCTAAGGGGAAAGGTGAGTTGGGGTGCTGCCTAAAACCAGAGATTGAAATGAACACAGATAAAGTTCCTTAAGCCAAATATGGAATAGACAAGAGCTACACCTTGCTCAACGAAATGGACTCAACACCTCATATTAAATGCCTAAGAATGTACCTGACTAGTAAGTATCTTAAAACCTATGGATTGCTATGTCTCCGAAAGAGAATCAAGCGTGTGTACAGGGGCATAAACGCAGCAGTGATAGGATTGGAGAGGTTCGGTGAGCAAATGAAGACCCTTTGAAGTCATATTGCATGGTACCCATTCCACGGGTCTCAACTCTCCAGGTTTAAGGGATTCTTCCTTCAGCTAAAACATGCATGTGGAACCCAGAGTATGATCCACCGTGTGATCGGGAGACGTGTTCAAATATGTCTCAGTTCTCGTCCCCTGGTACTCGGGTGCAACATTCCAGACGCTTTACTAACACTCTCCCGACTTGGAGAGTCAGTGCCTTTAACCTCCTGTTTGGCCCAGTTTGCAATTTCTGCGGAAGATGAACAGGAATAGGGAGAACCAATGAGAGACTAGCTGGAGGTGTCTGGACGGGCAAATTTAACTCTCATTTCCCACCAGGAAGAGGAATTAACCAAAGGCTCAGCGTGCCGTGCCAGAACCAGATTAGGGCCTGAAGCAATCCTGCGGTGTTGCGACCAGCTCACAAGAAAGCGAGTTGAAGAAAGGAGCTCAGGGGCACTGTAATTCACAAACCTGCAGAGTTATAAATGACAGCTATCGTCCAAAAATATACTGAAGTAAGGCTGCCAAGAGGACTTGAAAGCGGGGCAGAATTGCAGGAAACCGATTTCAGGAGGTAGACTGGAATTGCATTGAAAGCATAGGAAAAGAGGCAGAACGTCCACAATGATGCACTTGGCCAAAAAGGGCGTATGCGTTTTTTCCTGCAGGAAAAAACGCATACGCCCTTTTTGGCCAACCAAGCAAGCTTGCAAAGGAAATCTGCACTACAATGAAGTCTCACTTCCCCCCGGTCCAAAGGGGCATCAGAAAAAAGTGTAAAATCCAGAAGGCAGGACAGGCCATGGAGAACTGGGAGCCTTGTTATGCTGATGGGCGGGATGTAAATTGCCAACAGCCACTCGGGAGAAGTGTATGGTGTTTCCTGAAACATCTAAAAAACAAAGCAACAGAGCCTAGGGCACTTCCACTTATGGTCCTATAGCTTAGGGAAATTAAAATCAAAAAGACACAGCCACCCCAAAGTTTGGGACGGCTCTGTTTACAAGAACCTCGTTTACGGTACAAGTTCAATATCGCAGAAAGTGAGTAATGGATAAAGAAGTTGTGGTACTTACGTACAATGCAATATCACTCAGCAATGAAATCTATGTCATCAGGCCCGTAGCAGCATAATGAGTGGATTCAGGTATGATGATTCTAACTGAAATAAGTCACACAGAAAAAGAAACATCATAAGATATCACTAATACACGGAATGTAAACTTGGCTACACAGGAACTGAATTACAAAACAGAACAGGGTCTCAAATTTAGAAAACCAACTTATGCTTGCTAAGGGGAAAGGTGAGTTGGGGTGCTGCCTAAAACCAGAGATTGAAATGAACACAGATAAAGTTCCTTAAGCCAAATATGGAATAGACAAGAGCTACTCCTTGCTCAACGAAATGGACTCAACACCCCATATTAAACGCCTAAGAATGTACCTGACTAGTAAGTATCTTAAAACCTATGGATTGCTATGTCTCCGAAAGAGAATCAAGCGTGTGTACAGGGGCATAAACGCAGCAGTGATAGGATTGGAGAGGTTCGGTGAGCAAATGAAGACCCTTTGAAGTCATATTGCATGGTACCCATTCCACGGGTCTCAACTCTCCAGGTTTAAGGGATTCTTCCTTCAGCTAAAACATGCATGTGGAACCCAGAGTATGATCCACCGTGTGATCGGGAGACGTGTTCCAATATGTCTCAGTTCTCGTCCCCTGATACTCGGGTGCAACATTCCAGACGCTTTACTAACACTCTCCCGACTTGGAGAGTCAGTGCCTTTAACCTCCTGTTTGGCCCAGTTTGCAATTTCTGCGGAAGATGAACAGGAATAGGGAGAACCAATGAGAGACTAGCTGGAGGTGTCTGGACGGGCAAATTTAACTCTCATTTCCCACCAGGAAGAGGAATTAACCAAAGGCTCAGCGTGCCGTGCCAGAACCAGATTAGGGCCTGAAGCAATCCTGCGGTGTTGCGACCAGCTCACAAGAAAGCGAGTTGAAGAAAGGAGCTCAGGGGCAGTGTAATTCACAAACCTGCAGAGTTATAAATGACAGCTATCGTCCAAAAATATACTGAAGTAAGGCTGCCAAGAGGACTTGAAAGCGGGGCAGAATTGCAGGAAACCGATTTCAGGAGGTAGACTGGAATTGCAGTTAAAGCATAGGAAAAGAGGCAGAACGTCCACAATGATGCACTTGGCCAAAAAGGGCATATGCGTTTTTTCCTGAATATATTCAGGAAAAAACGCATACGCCCTTTTTGGCCAACCAAGCAAGCTTGCAAAGGAAATCTGCACTACAATGAAGTCTCACTTCCCCCCGGTCAAAAGGGCCATCTGAAAAAAGTGTAAAATCCAGAAGTTAGGACAGGCCATGGAGAACTGGGAGCATTGTTATGCTGATGGGCGGGATGTAAATTGCCAACAGCCACTCGGGAGAAGTGTATGGTGTTTCCTGAAACATCTAAAAAACAAAGCAACAGAGCCTAGGGCACTTCCACTTATGGTCCTATAGTTTAGGGAAATTAAAATCAAAAAGACACAGCCACCCCAAAGTTTGGGACGGCTCTGTTTACAAGAACCTCGTTTACGGTACAAGTTCAATATCGCAGAAAGTGAGTAATGGATAAAGAAGTTGTGGTACTTACGTACAATGCAATATCACTCAGCAATGAAATCTATGTCATCAGGCCCGTAGCAGCATAATGAGTGGATTCAGGTATGATGATTCTAACTGAAATAAGTCACACAGAAAAAGAAACATCATAAGATATCACTAATACACGGAATGTAAACTTGGCTACACAGGAACTGAATTACAAAACAGAACAGGGTCTCAAATTTAGAAAACCAACTTATGCTTGCTAAGGGGAAAGGTGAGTTGGGGTGCTGCCTAAAACCAGAGATTGAAATGAACACAGATAAAGTTCCTTAAGCCAAATATGGAATAGACAAGAGCTACACCTTGCTCAACGAAATGGACTCAACACCTCATATTAAATGCCTAAGAATGTACCTGACTAGTAAGTATCTTAAAACCTATGGATTGCTATGTCTCCGAAAGAGAATCAAGCGTGTGTACAGGGGCATAAACGCAGCAGTGATAGGATTGGAGAGGTTCGGTGAGCAAATGAAGACCCTTTGAAGTCATATTGCATGGTACCCATTCCACGGGTCTCAACTCTCCAGGTTTAAGGGATTCTTCCTTCAGCTAAAACATGCATGTGGAACCCAGAGTATGATCCACCGTGTGATCGGGAGACGTGTTCAAATATGTCTCAGTTCTCGTCCCCTGGTACTCGGGTGCAACATTCCAGACGCTTTACTAACACTCTCCCGACTTGGAGAGTCAGTGCCTTTAACCTCCTGTTTGGCCCAGTTTGCAATTTCTGCGGAAGATGAACAGGAATAGGGAGAACCAATGAGAGACTAGCTGGAGGTGTCTGGACGGGCAAATTTAACTCTCATTTCCCACCAGGAAGAGGAATTAACCAAAGGCTCAGCGTGCCGTGCCAGAACCAGATTAGGGCCTGAAGCAATCCTGCGGTGTTGCGACCAGCTCACAAGAAAGCGAGTTGAAGAAAGGAGCTCAGGGGCACTGTAATTCACAAACCTGCAGAGTTATAAATGACAGCTATCGTCCAAAAATATACTGAAGTAAGGCTGCCAAGAGGACTTGAAAGCGGGGCAGAATTGCAGGAAACCGATTTCAGGAGGTAGACTGGAATTGCATTGAAAGCATAGGAAAAGAGGCAGAACGTCCACAATGATGCACTTGGCCAAAAAGGGCGTATGCGTTTTTTCCTGCAGGAAAAAACGCATACGCCCTTTTTGGCCAACCAAGCAAGCTTGCAAAGGAAATCTGCACTACAATGAAGTCTCACTTCCCCCCGGTCCAAAGGGGCATCAGAAAAAAGTGTAAAATCCAGAAGGCAGGACAGGCCATGGAGAACTGGGAGCCTTGTTATGCTGATGGGCGGGATGTAAATTGCCAACAGCCACTCGGGAGAAGTGTATGGTGTTTCCTGAAACATCTAAAAAACAAAGCAACAGAGCCTAGGGCACTTCCACTTATGGTCCTATAGCTTAGGGAAATTAAAATCAAAAAGACACAGCCACCCCAAAGTTTGGGACGGCTCTGTTTACAAGAACCTCGTTTACGGTACAAGTTCAATATCGCAGAAAGTGAGTAATGGATAAAGAAGTTGTGGTACTTACGTACAATGCAATATCACTCAGCAATGAAATCTATGTCATCAGGCCCGTAGCAGCATAATGAGTGGATTCAGGTATGATGATTCTAACTGAAATAAGTCACACAGAAAAAGAAACATCATAAGATATCACTAATACACGGAATGTAAACTTGGCTACACAGGAACTGAATTACAAAACAGAACAGGGTCTCAAATTTAGAAAACCAACTTATGCTTGCTAAGGGGAAAGGTGAGTTGGGGTGCTGCCTAAAACCAGAGATTGAAATGAACACAGATAAAGTTCCTTAAGCCAAATATGGAATAGACAAGAGCTACTCCTTGCTCAACGAAATGGACTCAACACCCCATATTAAACGCCTAAGAATGTACCTGACTAGTAAGTATCTTAAAACCTATGGATTGCTATGTCTCCGAAAGAGAATCAAGCGTGTGTACAGGGGCATAAACGCAGCAGTGATAGGATTGGAGAGGTTCGGTGAGCAAATGAAGACCCTTTGAAGTCATATTGCATGGTACCCATTCCACGGGTCTCAACTCTCCAGGTTTAAGGGATTCTTCCTTCAGCTAAAACATGCATGTGGAACCCAGAGTATGATCCACCGTGTGATCGGGAGACGTGTTCCAATATGTCTCAGTTCTCGTCCCCTGATACTCGGGTGCAACATTCCAGACGCTTTACTAACACTCTCCCGACTTGGAGAGTCAGTGCCTTTAACCTCCTGTTTGGCCCAGTTTGCAATTTCTGCGGAAGATGAACAGGAATAGGGAGAACCAATGAGAGACTAGCTGGAGGTGTCTGGACGGGCAAATTTAACTCTCATTTCCCACCAGGAAGAGGAATTAACCAAAGGCTCAGCGTGCCGTGCCAGAACCAGATTAGGGCCTGAAGCAATCCTGCGGTGTTGCGACCAGCTCACAAGAAAGCGAGTTGAAGAAAGGAGCTCAGGGGCAGTGTAATTCACAAACCTGCAGAGTTATAAATGACAGCTATCGTCCAAAAATATACTGAAGTAAGGCTGCCAAGAGGACTTGAAAGCGGGGCAGAATTGCAGGAAACCGATTTCAGGAGGTAGACTGGAATTGCAGTTAAAGCATAGGAAAAGAGGCAGAACGTCCACAATGATGCACTTGGCCAAAAAGGGCGTATGCGTGTTTTCCTGAATATATTCAGGAAAAAACGCATACGCCCTTTTTGGCCAACCAAGCAAGCTTGCAAAGGAAATCTGCACTACAATGAAGTCTCACTTCCCCCCGGTCAAAAGGGCCATCTGAAAAAAGTGTAAAATCTAGAAGTTAGGACAGGCCATGGAGAACTGGTAGCCTTGTTATGCTGATGGGCGGGATGTAAATTGCCAACAGCCACTCGGGAGAAGTGTATGGTGTTTCCTGAAACATCTAAAAAACAAAGCAACAGAGCCTAGGGCACTTCCACTTATGGTCCTATAGTTTAGGGAAATTAAAATCAAAAAGACACAGCCACCCCAAAGTTTGGGACGGCTCTGTTTACAAGAACCTCGTTTACGGTACAAGTTCAATATCGCAGAAAGTGAGTAATGGATAAAGAAGTTGTGGTACTTACGTACAATGCAATATCACTCAGCAATGAAATCTATGTCATCAGGCCCGTAGCAGCATAATGAGTGGATTCAGGTATGATGATTCTAACTGAAATAAGTCACACAGAAAAAGAAACATCATAAGATATCACTAATACACGGAATGTAAACTTGGCTACACAGGAACTGAATTACAAAACAGAACAGGGTCTCAAATTTAGAAAACCAACTTATGCTTGCTAAGGGGAAAGGTGAGTTGGGGTGCTGCCTAAAACCAGAGATTGAAATGAACACAGATAAAGTTCCTTAAGCCAAATATGGAATAGACAAGAGCTACTCCTTGCTCAACGAAATGGACTCAACACCCCATATTAAACGCCTAAGAATGTACCTGACTAGTAAGTATCTTAAAACCTATGGATTGCTATGTCTCCGAAAGAGAATCAAGCGTGTGTACAGGGGCATAAACGCAGCAGTGATAGGATTGGAGAGGTTCGGTGAGCAAATGAAGACCCTTTGAAGTCATATTGCATGGTACCCATTCCACGGGTCTCAACTCTCCAGGTTTAAGGGATTCTTCCTTCAGCTAAAACATGCATGTGGAACCCAGAGTATGATCCACCGTGTGATCGGGAGACGTGTTCAAATATGTCTCAGTTCTCGTCCCCTGGTACTCGGGTGCAACATTCCAGACGCTTTACTAACACTCTCCCGACTTGGAGAGTCAGTGCCTTTAACCTCCTGTTTGGCCCAGTTTGCAATTTCTGCGGAAGATGAACAGGAATAGGGAGAACCAATGAGAGACTAGCTGGAGGTGTCTGGACGGGCAAATTTAACTCTCATTTCCCACCAGGAAGAGGAATTAACCAAAGGCTCAGCGTGCCGTGCCAGAACCAGATTAGGGCCTGAAGCAATCCTGCGGTGTTGCGACCAGCTCACAAGAAAGCGAGTTGAAGAAAGGAGCTCAGGGGCACTGTAATTCACAAACCTGCAGAGTTATAAATGACAGCTATCGTCCAAAAATATACTGAAGTAACGCTGCCAAGAGGACTTGAAAGCGGGGCAGAATTGCAGGAAACCGATTTCAGGAGGTAGACTGGAATTGCAGTTAAAGCATAGGAAAAGAGGCAGAATGTCCACAATGATGCACTTGGCCAAAAAGGGCGTATGCGTTTTTTCCTGAATATATTCAGGAAAAAACGCATACGCCCTTTTTGGCCAACGAAGCAAGCTTGCAAAGGAAATCTGCACTACAATGAAGTCTCACTTCCCCCCGGTCAAAAGGGCCATCTGAAAAAAGTGTAAAATCCAGAAGTTAGGACAGGCCATGGAGAACTGGTAGCCTTGTTATGCTGATGGGTGGGATGTAAATTGCCAACAGCCACTCGGGAGAAGTGTATGGTGTTTCCTGAAACATCTAAAAAACAAAGCAACAGAGCCTAGGGCACTTCCACTTATGGTCCTATAGTTTAGGGAAATTAAAATCAAAAAGACACAGCCACCCCAAAGTTTGGGACGGCTCTGTTTACAAGAACCTCGTTTACGGTACAAGTTCAATATCGCAGAAAGTGAGTAATGGATAAAGAAGTTGTGGTACTTACGTACAATGCAATATCACTCAGCAATGAAATCTATGTCATCAGGCCCGTAGCAGCATAATGAGTGGATTCAGGTATGATGATTCTAACTGAAATAAGTCACACAGAAAAAGAAACATCATAAGATATCACTAATACACGGAATGTAAACTTGGCTACACAGGAACTGAATTACAAAACAGAACAGGGTCTCAAATTTAGAAAACCAACGTATGCTTGCTAAGGGGAAAGGTGAGTTGGGGTGCTGCCTAAAACCAGAGATTGAAATGAACACAGATAAAGTTCCTTAAGCCAAATATGGAATAGACAAGAGCTACACCTTGCTCAACGAAATGGACTCAACACCTCATATTAAATGCCTAAGAATGTACCTGACTAGTAAGTATCTTAAAACCTATGGATTGCTATGTCTCCGAAAGAGATTCAAGCGTGTGTACAGGGGCATAAACGCAGCAGTGATAGGATTGGAGAGGTTCGGTGAGCAAATGAAGACCCTTTGAAGTCATATTGCATGGTACCCATTCCACGGGTCTCAACTCTCCAGGTTTAAGGGATTCTTCCTTCAGCTAAAACATGCATGTGGAACCCAGAGTATGATCCACCGTGTGATCGGGAGACGTGTTCAAATATGTCTCAGTTCTCGTCCCCTGGTACTCGGGTGCAACATTCCAGACGCTTTACTAACACTCTCCCGACTTGGAGAGTCAGTGCCTTTAACCTCCTGTTTGGCCCAGTTTGCAATTTCTGCGGAAGATGAACAGGAATAGGGAGAACCAATGAGAGACTAGCTGGAGGTGTCTGGACGGGCAAATTTAACACTCATTTCCCACCAGGAAGAGGAATTAACCAAAGGCTCAGCGTGCCGTGCCAGAACCAGATTAGGGCCTGAAGCAATCCTGCGGTGTTGCGACCAGCTCACAAGAAAGCGAGTTGAAGAAAGGAGCTCAGGGGCACTGTAATTCACAAACCTGCAGAGTTATAAATGACAGCTATCGTCCAAAAATATACTGAAGTAAGGCTGCCAAGAGGACTTGAAAGCGGGGCAGAATTGCAGGAAACCGATTTCAGGAGGTAGACTGGAATTGCAGTTAAAGCATAGGAAAAGAGGCAGAACGTCCACAATGATGCACTTGGCCAAAAAGGGCGTATGCGTTTTTTCCTGCAGGAAAAAACGCATACGCCCTTTTTGGCCAACCAAGCAAGCTTGCAAAGGAAATCTGCACTACAATGAAGTCTCACTTCCCCCCGGTCCAAAGGGGCATCAGAAAAAAGTGTAAAATCCAGAAGGCAGGACAGGCCATGGAGAACTGGGAGCCTTGTTATGCTGATGGGCGGGATGTAAATTGCCAACAGCCACTCGGGAGAAGTGTATGGTGTTTCCTGAAACATCTAAAAAACAAAGCAACAGAGCCTAGGGCACTTCCACTTATGGTCCTATAGCTTAGGGAAATTAAAATCAAAAAGACACAGCCACCCCAAAGTTTGGGACGGCTCTGTTTACAAGAACCTCGTTTACGGTACAAGTTCAATATCGCAGAAAGTGAGTAATGGATAAAGAAGTTGTGGTACTTACGTACAATGCAATATCACTCAGCAATGAAATCTATGTCATCAGGCCCGTAGCAGCATAATGAGTGGATTCAGGTATGATGATTCTAACTGAAATAAGTCACACAGAAAAAGAAACATCATAAGATATCACTAATACACGGAATGTAAACTTGGCGACACAGGAACTGAATTACAAAACAGAACAGGGTCTCAAATTTAGAAAACCAACTTATGCTTGCTAAGGGGAAAGGTGAGTTGGGGTGCTGCCTAAAACCAGAGATTGAAATGAACACAGATAAAGTTCCTTAAGCCAAATATGGAATAGACAAGAGCTACTCCTTGCTCAACGAAATGGACTCAACACCCCATATTAAACGCCTAAGAATGTACCTGACTAGTAAGTATCTTAAAACCTATGGATTGCTATGTCTCCGAAAGAGAATCAAGCGTGTGTACAGGGGCATAAACGCAGCAGTGATAGGATTGGAGAGGTTCGGTGAGCAAATGAAGACCCTTTGAAGTCATATTGCATGGTACCCATTCCACGGGTCTCAACTCTCCAGGTTTAAGGGATTCTTCCTTCAGCTAAAACATGCATGTGGAACCCAGAGTATGATCCACCGTGTGATCGGGAGACGTGTTCAAATATGTCTCAGTTCTCGTCCCCTGGTACTCGGGTGCAACATTCCAGACGCTTTACTAACACTCTCCCGACTTGGAGAGTCAGTGCCTTTAACCTCCTGTTTGGCCCAGTTTGCAATTTCTGCGGAAGATGAACAGGAATAGGGAGAACCAATGAGAGACTAGCTGGAGGTGTCTGGACGGGCAAATTTAACACTCATTTCCCACCAGGAAGAGGAATTAACCAAAGGCTCAGCGTGCCGTGCCAGAACCAGATTAGGGCCTGAAGCAATCCTGCGGTGTTGCGACCAGCTCACAAGAAAGCGAGTTGAAGAAAGGAGCTCAGGGGCACTGTAATTCACAAACCTGCAGAGTTATAAATGACAGCTATCGTCCAAAAATATACTGAAGTAAGGCTGCCAAGAGGACTTGAAAGCGGGGCAGAATTGCAGGAAACCGATTTCAGGAGGTAGACTGGAATTGCAGTTAAAGCATAGGAAAAGAGGCAGAACGTCCACAATGATGCACTTGGCCAAAAAGGGCGTATGCGTTTTTTCCTGCAGGAAAAAACGCATACGCCCTTTTTGGCCAACCAAGCAAGCTTGCAAAGGAAATCTGCACTACAATGAAGTCTCACTTCCCCCCGGTCCAAAGGGGCATCAGAAAAAAGTGTAAAATCCAGAAGGCAGGACAGGCCATGGAGAACTGGGAGCCTTGTTATGCTGATGGGCGGGATGTAAATTGCCAACAGCCACTCGGGAGAAGTGTATGGTGTTTCCTGAAACATCTAAAAAACAAAGCAACAGAGCCTAGGGCACTTCCACTTATGGTCCTATAGCTTAGGGAAATTAAAATCAAAAAGACACAGCCACCCCAAAGTTTGGGACGGCTCTGTTTACAAGAACCTCGTTTACGGTACAAGTTCAATATCGCAGAAAGTGAGTAATGGATAAAGAAGTTGTGGTACTTACGTACAATGCAATATCACTCAGCAATGAAATCTATGTCATCAGGCCCGTAGCAGCATAATGAGTGGATTCAGGTATGATGATTCTAACTGAAATAAGTCACACAGAAAAAGAAACATCATAAGATATCACTAATACACGGAATGTAAACTTGGCGACACAGGAACTGAATTACAAAACAGAACAGGGTCTCAAATTTAGAAAACCAACTTATGCTTGCTAAGGGGAAAGGTGAGTTGGGGTGCTGCCTAAAACCAGAGATTGAACTGAGCACAGATAAAGTTCCTTAAGCCAAATATGGAATAGACAAGAGTTACTCCTTGCTTAACGAAATGGACTCAACACCCCATATTAAACGCCTAAGAATGTACCTGACTAGTAAGTATCTTAAAACCTATGGATTGCTATGTCTCCGAAAGAGAATCAAGCGTGTGTACAGGGGCATAAACGCAGCAGTGATAGGATTGGAGAGGTTCGGTGAGCAAATGAAGACCCTTTGAAGTCATATTGCATGGTACCCATTCCACGGGTCTCAACTCTCCAGGTTTAAGGGATTCTTCCTTCAGCTAAAACATGCATGTGGAACCCAGAGTATGATCCACCGTGTGATCGGGAGACGTGTTCCAATATGTCTCAGTTCTCGTCCCCTGATACTCGGGTGCAACATTCCAGACGCTTTACTAACACTCTCCCGACATGGAGAGTCAGTGCCTTTAACCTCCTGTTTGGCCCAGTTTGCAATTTCTGCGGAAGATGAACAGGAATAGGGAGAACCAATGAGAGACTAGCTGGAGGTGTCTGGACGGGCAAATTTAACTCTCATTTCCCACCAGGAAGAGGAATTAACCAAAGGCTCAGCGTGCCGTGCCAGAACCAGATTAGGGCCTGAAGCAATCCTGCGGTGTTGCGACCAGCTCACAAGAAAGCGAGTTGAAGAAAGGAGCTCAGGGGCACTGTAATTCACAAACCTGCAGAGTTATAAATGACAGCTATCGTCCAAAAATATACTGAAGTAAGGCTGCCAAGAGGACTTGAAAGCGGGGCAGAATTGCAGGAAACCGATTTCAGGAGGTAGACTGGAATTGCAGTTAAAGCATAGGAAAAGAGGCAGAACGTCCACAATGATGCACTTGGCCAAAAAGGGCGTATGCGTGTTTTCCTGCAGGAAAAAACGCATACGCCCTTTTTGGCCAACCAAGCAAGCTTGCAAAGGAAATCTGCACTACAATGAAGTCTCACTTCCCCCCGGTCAAAAGGGCCATCTGAAAAAAGTGTAAAATCCAGAAGTTAGGACAGGCCATGGAGAACTGGTAGCCTTGTTATGCTGATGGGCGGGATGTAAATTGCCAACAGCCACTCGGGAGAAGTGTATGGTGTTTCCTGAAACATCTAAAAAACAAAGCAACAGAGCCTAGGGCACTTCCACTTATGGTCCTATAGCTTAGGGAAATTAAAATCAAAAAGACACAGCCACCCCAAAGTTTGGGACGGCTCTGTTTACAAGAACCTCGTTTACGGTACAAGTTCAATATCGCAGAAAGTGAGTAATGGATAAAGAAGTTGTGGTACTTACGTACAATGCAATATCACTCAGCAATGAAATCTATGTCATCAGGCCCGTAGCAGCATAATGAGTGGATTCAGGTATGATGATTCTAACTGAAATAAGTCACACAGAAAAAGAAACATCATAAGATATCACTAATACACGGAATGTAAACTTGGCTACACAGGAACTGAATTACAAAACAGAACAGGGTCTCAAATTTAGAAAACCAACTTATGCTTGCTAAGGGGAAAGGTGAGTTGGGGTGCTGCCTAAAACCAGAGATTGAAATGAACACAGATAAAGTTCCTTAAGCCAAATATGGAATAGACAAGAGCTACTCCTTGCTCAACGAAATGGACTCAACACCCCATATTAAACGCCTAAGAATGTACCTGACTAGTAAGTATCTTAAAACCTATGGATTGCTATGTCTCCGAAAGAGAATCAAGCGTGTGTACAGGGGCATAAACGCAGCAGTGATAGGATTGGAGAGGTTCGGTGAGCAAATGAAGACCCTTTGAAGTCATATTGCATGGTACCCATTCCACGGGTCTCAACTCTCCAGGTTTAAGGGATTCTTCCTTCAGCTAAAACATGCATGTGGAACCCAGAGTATGATCCACCGTGTGATCGGGAGACGTGTTCAAATATGTCTCAGTTCTCGTCCCCTGGTACTCGGGTGCAACATTCCAGACGCTTTACTAACACTCTCCCGACTTGGAGAGTCAGTGCCTTTAACCTCCTGTTTGGCCCAGTTTGCAATTTCTGCGGAAGATGAACAGGAATAGGGAGAACCAATGAGAGACTAGCTGGAGGTGTCTGGACGGGCAAATTTAACACTCATTTCCCACCAGGAAGAGGAATTAACCAAAGGCTCAGCGTGCCGTGCCAGAACCAGATTAGGGCCTGAAGCAATCCTGCGGTGTTGCGACCAGCTCACAAGAAAGCGAGTTGAAGAAAGGAGCTCAGGGGCACTGTAATTCACAAACCTGCAGAGTTATAAATGACAGCTATCGTCCAAAAATATACTGAAGTAAGGCTGCCAAGAGGACTTGAAAGCGGGGCAGAATTGCAGGAAACCGATTTCAGGAGGTAGACTGGAATTGCAGTTAAAGCATAGGAAAAGAGGCAGAACGTCCACAATGATGCACTTGGCCAAAAAGGGCGTATGCGTTTTTTCCTGCAGGAAAAAACGCATACGCCCTTTTTGGCCAACCAAGCAAGCTTGCAAAGGAAATCTGCACTACAATGAAGTCTCACTTCCCCCCGGTCCAAAGGGGCATCAGAAAAAAGTGTAAAATCCAGAAGGCAGGACAGGCCATGGAGAACTGGGAGCCTTGTTATGCTGATGGGCGGGATGTAAATTGCCAACAGCCACTCGGGAGAAGTGTATGGTGTTTCCTGAAACATCTAAAAAACAAAGCAACAGAGCCTAGGGCACTTCCACTTATGGTCCTATAGCTTAGGGAAATTAAAATCAAAAAGACACAGCCACCCCAAAGTTTGGGACGGCTCTGTTTACAAGAACCTCGTTTACGGTACAAGTTCAATATCGCAGAAAGTGAGTAATGGATAAAGAAGTTGTGGTACTTACGTACAATGCAATATCACTCAGCAATGAAATCTATGTCATCAGGCCCGTAGCAGCATAATGAGTGGATTCAGGTATGATGATTCTAACTGAAATAAGTCACACAGAAAAAGAAACATCATAAGATATCACTAATACACGGAATGTAAACTTGGCGACACAGGAACTGAATTACAAAACAGAACAGGGTCTCAAATTTAGAAAACCAACTTATGCTTGCTAAGGGGAAAGGTGAGTTGGGGTGCTGCCTAAAACCAGAGATTGAAATGAACACAGATAAAGTTCCTTAAGCCAAATATGGAATAGACAAGAGTTACTCCTTGCTTAATGAAATGGACTCAACACCCCATATTAAACGCCTAAGAATGTACCTGACTAGTAAGTATCTTAAAACCTATGGATTGCTATGTCTCCGAAAGAGAATCAAGCGTGTGTACAGGGGCATAAACGCAGCAGTGATAGGATTGGAGAGGTTCGGTGAGCAAATGAAGACCCTTTGAAGTCATATTGCATGGTACCCATTCCACGGGTCTCAACTCTCCAGGTTTAAGGGATTCTTCCTTCAGCTAAAACATGCATGTGGAACCCAGAGTATGATCCACCGTGTGATCGGGAGACGTGTTCCAATATGTCTCAGTTCTCGTCCCCTGATACTCGGGTGCAACATTCCAGACGCTTTACTAACACTCTCCCGACTTGGAGAGTCAGTGCCTTTAACCTCCTGTTTGGCCCAGTTTGCAATTTCTGCGGAAGATGAACAGGAATAGGGAGAACCAATGAGAGACTAGCTGGAGGTGTCTGGACGGGCAAATTTAACTCTCATTTCCCACCAGGAAGAGGAATTAACCAAAGGCTCAGCGTGCCGTGCCAGAACCAGATTAGGGCCTGAAGCAATCCTGCGGTGTTGCGACCAGCTCACAAGAAAGCGAGTTGAAGAAAGGAGCTCAGGGGCACTGTAATTCACAAACCTGCAGAGTTATAAATGACAGCTATCGTCCAAAAATATACTGAAGTAAGGCTGCCAAGAGGACTTGAAAGCGGGGCAGAATTGCAGGAAACCGATTTCAGGAGGTAGACTGGAATTGCAGTTAAAGCATAGGAAAAGAGGCAGAACGTCCACAATGATGCACTTGGCCAAAAAGGGCGTATGCGTTTTTTCCTGCAGGAAAAAACGCATACGCCCTTTTTGGCCAACCAAGCAAGCTTGCAAAGGAAATCTGCACTACAATGAAGTCTCACTTCCCCCCGGTCCAAAGGGGCATCAGAAAAAAGTGTAAAATCCAGAAGGCAGGACAGGCCATGGAGAACTGGGAGCCTTGTTATGCTGATGGGCGGGATGTAAATTGCCAACAGCCACTCGGGAGAAGTGTATGGTGTTTCCTGAAACATCTAAAAAACAAAGCAACAGAGCCTAGGGCACTTCCACTTATGGTCCTATAGCTTAGGGAAATTAAAATCAAAAAGACACAGCCACCCCAAAGTTTGGGACGGCTCTGTTTACAAGAACCTCGTTTACGGTACAAGTTCAATATCGCAGAAAGTGAGTAATGGATAAAGAAGTTGTGGTACTTACGTACAATGCAATATCACTCAGCAATGAAATCTATGTCATCAGGCCCGTAGCAGCATAATGAGTGGATTCAGGTATGATGATTCTAACTGAAATAAGTCACACAGAAAAAGAAACATCATAAGATATCACTAATACACGGAATGTAAACTTGGCGACACAGGAACTGAATTACAAAACAGAACAGGGTCTCAAATTTAGAAAACCAACTTATGCTTGCTAAGGGGAAAGGTGAGTTGGGGTGCTGCCTAAAACCAGAGATTGAAATGAACACAGATAAAGTTCCTTAAGCCAAATATGGAATAGACAAGAGTTACTCCTTGCTTAACGAAATGGACTCAACACCCCATATTAAACGCCTAAGAATGTACCTGACTAGTAAGTATCTTAAAACCTATGGATTGCTATGTCTCCGAAAGAGAATCAAGCGTGTGTACAGGGGCATAAACGCAGCAGTGATAGGATTGGAGAGGTTCGGTGAGCAAATGAAGACCCTTTGAAGTCATATTGCATGGTACCCATTCCACGGGTCTCAACTCTCCAGGTTTAAGGGATTCTTCCTTCAGCTAAAACATGCATGTGGAACCCAGAGTATGATCCACCGTGTGATCGGGAGACGTGTTCCAATATGTCTCAGTTCTCGTCCCCTGATACTCGGGTGCAACATTCCAGACGCTTTACTAACACTCTCCCGACTTGGAGAGTCAGTGCCTTTAACCTCCTGTTTGGCCCAGTTTGCAATTTCTGCGGAAGATGAACAGGAATAGGGAGAACCAATGAGAGACTAGCTGGAGGTGTCTGGACGGGCAAATTTAACTCTCATTTCCCACCAGGAAGAGGAATTAACCAAAGGCTCAGCGTGCCGTGCCAGAACCAGATTAGGGCCTGAAGCAATCCTGCGGTGTTGCGACCAGCTCACAAGAAAGCGAGTTGAAGAAAGGAGCTCAGGGGCACTGTAATTCACAAACCTGCAGAGTTATAAATGACAGCTATCGTCCAAAAATATACTGAAGTAAGGCTGCCAAGAGGACTTGAAAGCGGGGCAGAATTGCAGGAAACCGATTTCAGGAGGTAGACTGGAATTGCAGTTAAAGCATAGGAAAAGAGGCAGAACGTCCACAATGATGCACTTGGCCAAAAAGGGCGTATGCGTGTTTTCCTGAATATATTCAGGAAAAAACGCATACGCCCTTTTTGGCCAACCAAGCAAGCTTGCAAAGGAAATCTGCACTACAATGAAGTCTCACTTCCCCCCGGTCAAAAGGGCCATCTGAAAAAAGTGTAAAATCCAGAAGTTAGGACAGGCCATGGAGAACTGGTAGCCTTGTTATGCTGATGGGCGGGATGTAAATTGCCAACAGCCACTCGGGAGAAGTGTATGGTGTTTCCTGAAACATCTAAAAAACAAAGCAACAGAGCCTAGGGCACTTCCACTTATGGTCCTATAGCTTAGGGAAATTAAAATCAAAAAGACACAGCCACCCCAAAGTTTGGGACGGCTCTGTTTACAAGAACCTCGTTTACGGTACAAGTTCAATATCGCAGAAAGTGAGTAATGGATAAAGAAGTTGTGGTACTTACGTACAATGCAATATCACTCAGCAATGAAATCTATGTCATCAGGCCCGTAGCAGCATAATGAGTGGATTCAGGTATGATGATTCTAACTGAAATAAGTCACACAGAAAAAGAAACATCATAAGATATCACTAATACACGGAATGTAAACTTGGCTACACAGGAACTGAATTACAAAACAGAACAGGGTCTCAAATTTAGAAAACCAACTTATGCTTGCTAAGGGGAAAGGTGAGTTGGGGTGCTGCCTAAAACCAGAGATTGAAATGAACACAGATAAAGTTCCTTAAGCCAAATATGGAATAGACAAGAGCTACTCCTTGCTCAACGAAATGGACTCAACACCCCATATTAAACGCCTAAGAATGTACCTGACTAGTAAGTATCTTAAAACCTATGGATTGCTATGTCTCCGAAAGAGAATCAAGCGTGTGTACAGGGGCATAAACGCAGCAGTGATAGGATTGGAGAGGTTCGGTGAGCAAATGAAGACCCTTTGAAGTCATATTGCATGGTACCCATTCCACGGGTCTCAACTCTCCAGGTTTAAGGGATTCTTCCTTCAGCTAAAACATGCATGTGGAACCCAGAGTATGATCCACCGTGTGATCGGGAGACGTGTTCAAATATGTCTCAGTTCTCGTCCCCTGGTACTCGGGTGCAACATTCCAGACGCTTTACTAACACTCTCCCGACTTGGAGAGTCAGTGCCTTTAACCTCCTGTTTGGCCCAGTTTGCAATTTCTGCGGAAGATGAACAGGAATAGGGAGAACCAATGAGAGACTAGCTGGAGGTGTCTGGACGGGCAAATTTAACACTCATTTCCCACCAGGAAGAGGAATTAACCAAAGGCTCAGCGTGCCGTGCCAGAACCAGATTAGGGCCTGAAGCAATCCTGCGGTGTTGCGACCAGCTCACAAGAAAGCGAGTTGAAGAAAGGAGCTCAGGGGCACTGTAATTCACAAACCTGCAGAGTTATAAATGACAGCTATCGTCCAAAAATATACTGAAGTAAGGCTGCCAAGAGGACTTGAAAGCGGGGCAGAATTGCAGGAAACCGATTTCAGGAGGTAGACTGGAATTGCAGTTAAAGCATAGGAAAAGAGGCAGAACGTCCACAATGATGCACTTGGCCAAAAAGGGCGTATGCGTTTTTTCCTGCAGGAAAAAACGCATACGCCCTTTTTGGCCAACCAAGCAAGCTTGCAAAGGAAATCTGCACTACAATGAAGTCTCACTTCCCCCCGGTCCAAAGGGGCATCAGAAAAAAGTGTAAAATCCAGAAGGCAGGACAGGCCATGGAGAACTGGGAGCCTTGTTATGCTGATGGGCGGGATGTAAATTGCCAACAGCCACTCGGGAGAAGTGTATGGTGTTTCCTGAAACATCTAAAAAACAAAGCAACAGAGCCTAGGGCACTTCCACTTATGGTCCTATAGCTTAGGGAAATTAAAATCAAAAAGACACAGCCACCCCAAAGTTTGGGACGGCTCTGTTTACAAGAACCTCGTTTACGGTACAAGTTCAATATCGCAGAAAGTGAGTAATGGATAAAGAAGTTGTGGTACTTACGTACAATGCAATATCACTCAGCAATGAAATCTATGTCATCAGGCCCGTAGCAGCATAATGAGTGGATTCAGGTATGATGATTCTAACTGAAATAAGTCACACAGAAAAAGAAACATCATAAGATATCACTAATACACGGAATGTAAACTTGGCGACACAGGAACTGAATTACAAAACAGAACAGGGTCTCAAATTTAGAAAACCAACTTATGCTTGCTAAGGGGAAAGGTGAGTTGGGGTGCTGCCTAAAACCAGAGATTGAAATGAACACAGATAAAGTTCCTTAAGCCAAATATGGAATAGACAAGAGTTACTCCTTGCTTAACGAAATGGACTCAACACCCCATATTAAACGCCTAAGAATGTACCTGACTAGTAAGTATCTTAAAACCTATGGATTGCTATGTCTCCGAAAGAGAATCAAGCGTGTGTACAGGGGCATAAACGCAGCAGTGATAGGATTGGAGAGGTTCGGTGAGCAAATGAAGACCCTTTGAAGTCATATTGCATGGTACCCATTCCACGGGTCTCAACTCTCCAGGTTTAAGGGATTCTTCCTTCAGCTAAAACATGCATGTGGAACCCAGAGTATGATCCACCGTGTGATCGGGAGACGTGTTCCAATATGTCTCAGTTCTCGTCCCCTGATACTCGGGTGCAACATTCCAGACGCTTTACTAACACTCTCCCGACTTGGAGAGTCAGTGCCTTTAACCTCCTGTTTGGCCCAGTTTGCAATTTCTGCGGAAGATGAACAGGAATAGGGAGAACCAATGAGAGACTAGCTGGAGGTGTCTGGACGGGCAAATTTAACTCTCATTTCCCACCAGGAAGAGGAATTAACCAAAGGCTCAGCGTGCCGTGCCAGAACCAGATTAGGGCCTGAAGCAATCCTGCGGTGTTGCGACCAGCTCACAAGAAAGCGAGTTGAAGAAAGGAGCTCAGGGGCACTGTAATTCACAAACCTGCAGAGTTATAAATGACAGCTATCGTCCAAAAATATACTGAAGTAAGGCTGCCAAGAGGACTTGAAAGCGGGGCAGAATTGCAGGAAACCGATTTCAGGAGGTAGACTGGAATTGCAGTTAAAGCATAGGAAAAGAGGCAGAACGTCCACAATGATGCACTTGGCCAAAAAGGGCGTATGCGTGTTTTCCTGAATATATTCAGGAAAAAACGCATACGCCCTTTTTGGCCAACCAAGCAAGCTTGCAAAGGAAATCTGCACTACAATGAAGTCTCACTTCCCCCCGGTCAAAAGGGCCATCTGAAAAAAGTGTAAAATCCAGAAGTTAGGACAGGCCATGGAGAACTGGTAGCCTTGTTATGCTGATGGGCGGGATGTAAATTGCCAACAGCCACTCGGGAGAAGTGTATGGTGTTTCCTGAAACATCTAAAAAACAAAGCAACAGAGCCTAGGGCACTTCCACTTATGGTCCTATAGTTTAGGGAAATTAAAATCAAAAAGACACAGCCACCCCAAAGTTTGGGACGGCTCTGTTTACAAGAACCTCGTTTACGGTACAAGTTCAATATCGCAGAAAGTGAGTAATGGATAAAGAAGTTGTGGTACTTACGTACAATGCAATATCACTCAGCAATGAAATCTATGTCATCAGGCCCGTAGCAGCATAATGAGTGGATTCAGGTATGATGATTCTAACTGAAATAAGTCACACAGAAAAAGAAACATCATAAGATATCACTAATACACGGAATGTAAACTTGGCTACACAGGAACTGAATTACAAAACAGAACAGGGTCTCAAATTTAGAAAACCAACTTATGCTTGCTAAGGGGAAAGGTGAGTTGGGGTGCTGCCTAAAACCAGAGATTGAAATGAACACAGATAAAGTTCCTTAAGCCAAATATGGAATAGACAAGAGCTACTCCTTGCTCAACGAAATGGACTCAACACCCCATATTAAACGCCTAAGAATGTACCTGACTAGTAAGTATCTTAAAACCTATGGATTGCTATGTCTCCGAAAGAGAATCAAGCGTGTGTACAGGGGCATAAACGCAGCAGTGATAGGATTGGAGAGGTTCGGTGAGCAAATGAAGACCCTTTGAAGTCATATTGCATGGTACCCATTCCACGGGTCTCAACTCTCCAGGTTTAAGGGATTCTTCCTTCAGCTAAAACATGCATGTGGAACCCAGAGTATGATCCACCGTGTGATCGGGAGACGTGTTCAAATATGTCTCAGTTCTCGTCCCCTGGTACTCGGGTGCAACATTCCAGACGCTTTACTAACACTCTCCCGACTTGGAGAGTCAGTGCCTTTAACCTCCTGTTTGGCCCAGTTTGCAATTTCTGCGGAAGATGAACAGGAATAGGGAGAACCAATGAGAGACTAGCTGGAGGTGTCTGGACGGGCAAATTTAACACTCATTTCCCACCAGGAAGAGGAATTAACCAAAGGCTCAGCGTACCGTGCCAGAACCAGATTAGGGCCTGAAGCAATCCTGCGGTGTTGCGACCAGCTCACAAGAAAGCGAGTTGAAGAAAGGAGCTCAGGGGCACTGTAATTCACAAACCTGCAGAGTTATAAATGACAGCTATCGTCCAAAAATATACTGAAGTAAGGCTGCCAAGAGGACTTGAAAGCGGGGCAGAATTGCAGGAAACCGATTTCAGGAGGTAGACTGGAATTGCAGTTAAAGCATAGGAAAAGAGGCAGAACGTCCACAATGATGCACTTGGCCAAAAAGGGCGTATGCGTTTTTTCCTGCAGGAAAAAACGCATACGCCCTTTTTGGCCAACCAAGCAAGCTTGCAAAGGAAATCTGCACTACAATGAAGTCTCACTTCCCCCCGGTCCAAAGGGGCATCAGAAAAAAGTGTAAAATCCAGAAGGCAGGACAGGCCATGGAGAACTGGGAGCCTTGTTATGCTGATGGGCGGGATGTAAATTGCCAACAGCCACTCGGGAGAAGTGTATGGTGTTTCCTGAAACATCTAAAAAACAAAGCAACAGAGCCTAGGGCACTTCCACTTATGGTCCTATAGCTTAGGGAAATTAAAATCAAAAAGACACAGCCACCCCAAAGTTTGGGACGGCTCTGTTTACAAGAACCTCGTTTACGGTACAAGTTCAATATCGCAGAAAGTGAGTAATGGATAAAGAAGTTGTGGTACTTACGTACAATGCAATATCACTCAGCAATGAAATCTATGTCATCAGGCCCGTAGCAGCATAATGAGTGGATTCAGGTATGATGATTCTAACTGAAATAAGTCACACAGAAAAAGAAACATCATAAGATATCACTAATACACGGAATGTAAACTTGGCGACACAGGAACTGAATTACAAAACAGAACAGGGTCTCAAATTTAGAAAACCAACTTATGCTTGCTAAGGGGAAAGGTGAGTTGGGGTGCTGCCTAAAACCAGAGATTGAAATGAACACAGATAAAGTTCCTTAAGCCAAATATGGAATAGACAAGAGTTACTCCTTGCTTAACGAAATGGACTCAACACCCCATATTAAACGCCTAAGAATGTACCTGACTAGTAAGTATCTTAAAACCTATGGATTGCTATGTCTCCGAAAGAGAATCAAGCGTGTGTACAGGGGCATAAACGCAGCAGTGATAGGATTGGAGAGGTTCGGTGAGCAAATGAAGACCCTTTGAAGTCATATTGCATGGTACCCATTCCACGGGTCTCAACTCTCCAGGTTTAAGGGATTCTTCCTTCAGCTAAAACATGCATGTGGAACCCAGAGTATGATCCACCGTGTGATCGGGAGACGTGTTCCAATATGTCTCAGTTCTCGTCCCCTGATACTCGGGTGCAACATTCCAGACGCTTTACTAACACTCTCCCGACTTGGAGAGTCAGTGCCTTTAACCTCCTGTTTGGCCCAGTTTGCAATTTCTGCGGAAGATGAACAGGAATAGGGAGAACCAATGAGAGACTAGCTGGAGGTGTCTGGACGGGCAAATTTAACTCTCATTTCCCACCAGGAAGAGGAATTAACCAAAGGCTCAGCGTGCCGTGCCAGAACCAGATTAGGGCCTGAAGCAATCCTGCGGTGTTGCGACCAGCTCACAAGAAAGCGAGTTGAAGAAAGGAGCTCAGGGGCACTGTAATTCACAAACCTGCAGAGTTATAAATGACAGCTATCGTCCAAAAATATACTGAAGTAAGGCTGCCAAGAGGACTTGAAAGCGGGGCAGAATTGCAGGAAACCGATTTCAGGAGGTAGACTGGAATTGCAGTTAAAGCATAGGAAAAGAGGCAGAACGTCCACAATGATGCACTTGGCCAAAAAGGGCGTATGCGTGTTTTCCTGAATATATTCAGGAAAAAACGCATACGCCCTTTTTGGCCAACCAAGCAAGCTTGCAAAGGAAATCTGCACTACAATGAAGTCTCACTTCCCCCCGGTCAAAAGGGCCATCTGAAAAAAGTGTAAAATCCAGAAGTTAGGACAGGCCATGGAGAACTGGTAGCCTTGTTATGCTGATGGGCGGGATGTAAATTGCCAACAGCCACTCGGGAGAAGTGTATGGTGTTTCCTGAAACATCTAAAAAACAAAGCAACAGAGCCTAGGGCACTTCCACTTATGGTCCTATAGTTTAGGGAAATTAAAATCAAAAAGACACAGCCACCCCAAAGTTTGGGACGGCTCTGTTTACAAGAACCTCGTTTACGGTACAAGTTCAATATCGCAGAAAGTGAGTAATGGATAAAGAAGTTGTGGTACTTACGTACAATGCAATATCACTCAGCAATGAAATCTATGTCATCAGGCCCGTAGCAGCATAATGAGTGGATTCAGGTATGATGATTCTAACTGAAATAAGTCACACAGAAAAAGAAACATCATAAGATATCACTAATACACGGAATGTAAACTTGGCTACACAGGAACTGAATTACAAAACAGAACAGGGTCTCAAATTTAGAAAACCAACTTATGCTTGCTAAGGGGAAAGGTGAGTTGGGGTGCTGCCTAAAACCAGAGATTGAAATGAACACAGATAAAGTTCCTTAAGCCAAATATGGAATAGACAAGAGCTACTCCTTGCTCAACGAAATGGACTCAACACCCCATATTAAACGCCTAAGAATGTACCTGACTAGTAAGTATCTTAAAACCTATGGATTGCTATGTCTCCGAAAGAGAATCAAGCGTGTGTACAGGGGCATAAACGCAGCAGTGATAGGATTGGAGAGGTTCGGTGAGCAAATGAAGACCCTTTGAAGTCATATTGCATGGTACCCATTCCACGGGTCTCAACTCTCCAGGTTTAAGGGATTCTTCCTTCAGCTAAAACATGCATGTGGAACCCAGAGTATGATCCACCGTGTGATCGGGAGACGTGTTCAAATATGTCTCAGTTCTCGTCCCCTGGTACTCGGGTGCAACATTCCAGACGCTTTACTAACACTCTCCCGACTTGGAGAGTCAGTGCCTTTAACCTCCTGTTTGGCCCAGTTTGCAATTTCTGCGGAAGATGAACAGGAATAGGGAGAACCAATGAGAGACTAGCTGGAGGTGTCTGGACGGGCAAATTTAACACTCATTTCCCACCAGGAAGAGGAATTAACCAAAGGCTCAGCGTACCGTGCCAGAACCAGATTAGGGCCTGAAGCAATCCTGCGGTGTTGCGACCAGCTCACAAGAAAGCGAGTTGAAGAAAGGAGCTCAGGGGCACTGTAATTCACAAACCTGCAGAGTTATAAATGACAGCTATCGTCCAAAAATATACTGAAGTAAGGCTGCCAAGAGGACTTGAAAGCGGGGCAGAATTGCAGGAAACCGATTTCAGGAGGTAGACTGGAATTGCAGTTAAAGCATAGGAAAAGAGGCAGAACGTCCACAATGATGCACTTGGCCAAAAAGGGCGTATGCGTTTTTTCCTGCAGGAAAAAACGCATACGCCCTTTTTGGCCAACCAAGCAAGCTTGCAAAGGAAATCTGCACTACAATGAAGTCTCACTTCCCCCCGGTCCAAAGGGGCATCAGAAAAAAGTGTAAAATCCAGAAGGCAGGACAGGCCATGGAGAACTGGGAGCCTTGTTATGCTGATGGGCGGGATGTAAATTGCCAACAGCCACTCGGGAGAAGTGTATGGTGTTTCCTGAAACATCTAAAAAACAAAGCAACAGAGCCTAGGGCACTTCCACTTATGGTCCTATAGCTTAGGGAAATTAAAATCAAAAAGACACAGCCACCCCAAAGTTTGGGACGGCTCTGTTTACAAGAACCTCGTTTACGGTACAAGTTCAATATCGCAGAAAGTGAGTAATGGATAAAGAAGTTGTGGTACTTACGTACAATGCAATATCACTCAGCAATGAAATCTATGTCATCAGGCCCGTAGCAGCATAATGAGTGGATTCAGGTATGATGATTCTAACTGAAATAAGTCACACAGAAAAAGAAACATCATAAGATATCACTAATACACGGAATGTAAACTTGGCGACACAGGAACTGAATTACAAAACAGAACAGGGTCTCAAATTTAGAAAACCAACTTATGCTTGCTAAGGGGAAAGGTGAGTTGGGGTGCTGCCTAAAACCAGAGATTGAAATGAACACAGATAAAGTTCCTTAAGCCAAATATGGAATAGACAAGAGTTACTCCTTGCTTAACGAAATGGACTCAACACCCCATATTAAACGCCTAAGAATGTACCTGACTAGTAAGTATCTTAAAACCTATGGATTGCTATGTCTCCGAAAGAGAATCAAGCGTGTGTACAGGGGCATAAACGCAGCAGTGATAGGATTGGAGAGGTTCGGTGAGCAAATGAAGACCCTTTGAAGTCATATTGCATGGTACCCATTCCACGGGTCTCAACTCTCCAGGTTTAAGGGATTCTTCCTTCAGCTAAAACATGCATGTGGAACCCAGAGTATGATCCACCGTGTGATCGGGAGACGTGTTCCAATATGTCTCAGTTCTCGTCCCCTGATACTCGGGTGCAACATTCCAGACGCTTTACTAACACTCTCCCGACTTGGAGAGTCAGTGCCTTTAACCTCCTGTTTGGCCCAGTTTGCAATTTCTGCGGAAGATGAACAGGAATAGGGAGAACCAATGAGAGACTAGCTGGAGGTGTCTGGACGGGCAAATTTAACTCTCATTTCCCACCAGGAAGAGGAATTAACCAAAGGCTCAGCGTGCCGTGCCAGAACCAGATTAGGGCCTGAAGCAATCCTGCGGTGTTGCGACCAGCTCACAAGAAAGCGAGTTGAAGAAAGGAGCTCAGGGGCACTGTAATTCACAAACCTGCAGAGTTATAAATGACAGCTATCGTCCAAAAATATACTGAAGTAAGGCTGCCAAGAGGACTTGAAAGCGGGGCAGAATTGCAGGAAACCGATTTCAGGAGGTAGACTGGAATTGCAGTTAAAGCATAGGAAAAGAGGCAGAACGTCCACAATGATGCACTTGGCCAAAAAGGGCGTATGGGTTTTTTCCTGCAGGAAAAAACGCATACGCCCTTTTTGGCCAACCAAGCAAGCTTGCAAAGGAAATCTGCACTACAATGAAGTCTCACTTCCCCCCGGTCCAAAGGGGCATCAGAAAAAAGTGTAAAATCCAGAAGGCAGGACAGGCCATGGAGAACTGGGAGCCTTGTTATGCTGATGGGCGGGATGTAAATTGCCAACAGCCACTCGGGAGAAGTGTATGGTGTTTCCTGAAACATCTAAAAAACAAAGCAACAGAGCCTAGGGCACTTCCACTTATGGTCCTATAGCTTAGGGAAATTAAAATCAAAAAGACACAGCCACCCCAAAGTTTGGGACGGCTCTGTTTACAAGAACCTCGTTTACGGTACAAGTTCAATATCGCAGAAAGTGAGTAATGGATAAAGAAGTTGTGGTACTTACGTACAATGCAATATCACTCAGCAATGAAATCTATGTCATCAGGCCCGTAGCAGCATAATGAGTGGATTCAGGTATGATGATTCTAACTGAAATAAGTCACACAGAAAAAGAAACATCATAAGATATCACTAATACACGGAATGTAAACTTGGCGACACAGGAACTGAATTACAAAACAGAACAGGGTCTCAAATTTAGAAAACCAACTTATGCTTGCTAAGGGGAAAGGTGAGTTGGGGTGCTGCCTAAAACCAGAGATTGAAATGAACACAGATAAAGTTCCTTAAGCCAAATATGGAATAGACAAGAGTTACTCCTTGCTTAACGAAATGGACTCAACACCCCATATTAAACGCCTAAGAATGTACCTGACTAGTAAGTATCTTAAAACCTATGGATTGCTATGTCTCCGAAAGAGAATCAAGCGTGTGTACAGGGGCATAAACGCAGCAGTGATAGGATTGGAGAGGTTCGGTGAGCAAATGAAGACCCTTTGAAGTCATATTGCATGGTACCCATTCCACGGGTCTCAACTCTCCAGGTTTAAGGGATTCTTCCTTCAGCTAAAACATGCATGTGGAACCCAGAGTATGATCCACCGTGTGATCGGGAGACGTGTTCCAATATGTCTCAGTTCTCGTCCCCTGATACTCGGGTGCAACATTCCAGACGCTTTACTAACACTCTCCCGACTTGGAGAGTCAGTGCCTTTAACCTCCTGTTTGGCCCAGTTTGCAATTTCTGCGGAAGATGAACAGGAATAGGGAGAACCAATGAGAGACTAGCTGGAGGTGTCTGGACGGGCAAATTTAACTCTCATTTCCCACCAGGAAGAGGAATTAACCAAAGGCTCAGCGTGCCGTGCCAGAACCAGATTAGGGCCTGAAGCAATCCTGCGGTGTTGCGACCAGCTCACAAGAAAGCGAGTTGAAGAAAGGAGCTCAGGGGCACTGTAATTCACAAACCTGCAGAGTTATAAATGACAGCTATCGTCCAAAAATATACTGAAGTAAGGCTGCCAAGAGGACTTGAAAGCGGGGCAGAATTGCAGGAAACCGATTTCAGGAGGTAGACTGGAATTGCAGTTAAAGCATAGGAAAAGAGGCAGAACGTCCACAATGATGCACTTGGCCAAAAAGGGCGTATGCGTGTTTTCCTGAATATATTCAGGAAAAAACGCATACGCCCTTTTTGGCCAACCAAGCAAGCTTGCAAAGGAAATCTGCACTACAATGAAGTCTCACTTCCCCCCGGTCAAAAGGGCCATCTGAAAAAAGTGTAAAATCCAGAAGTTAGGACAGGCCATGGAGAACTGGTAGCCTTGTTATGCTGATGGGCGGGATGTAAATTGCCAACAGCCACTCGGGAGAAGTGTATGGTGTTTCCTGAAACATCTAAAAAACAAAGCAACAGAGCCTAGGGCACTTCCACTTATGGTCCTATAGTTTAGGGAAATTAAAATCAAAAAGACACAGCCACCCCAAAGTTTGGGACGGCTCTGTTTACAAGAACCTCGTTTACGGTACAAGTTCAATATCGCAGAAAGTGAGTAATGGATAAAGAAGTTGTGGTACTTACGTACAATGCAATATCACTCAGCAATGAAATCTATGTCATCAGGCCCGTAGCAGCATAATGAGTGGATTCAGGTATGATGATTCTAACTGAAATAAGTCACACAGAAAAAGAAACATCATAAGATATCACTAATACACGGAATGTAAACTTGGCTACACAGGAACTGAATTACAAAACAGAACAGGGTCTCAAATTTAGAAAACCAACTTATGCTTGCTAAGGGGAAAGGTGAGTTGGGGTGCTGCCTAAAACCAGAGATTGAAATGAACACAGATAAAGTTCCTTAAGCCAAATATGGAATAGACAAGAGCTACTCCTTGCTCAACGAAATGGACTCAACACCCCATATTAAACGCCTAAGAATGTACCTGACTAGTAAGTATCTTAAAACCTATGGATTGCTATGTCTCCGAAAGAGAATCAAGCGTGTGTACAGGGGCATAAACGCAGCAGTGATAGGATTGGAGAGGTTCGGTGAGCAAATGAAGACCCTTTGAAGTCATATTGCATGGTACCCATTCCACGGGTCTCAACTCTCCAGGTTTAAGGGATTCTTCCTTCAGCTAAAACATGCATGTGGAACCCAGAGTATGATCCACCGTGTGATCGGGAGACGTGTTCAAATATGTCTCAGTTCTCGTCCCCTGGTACTCGGGTGCAACATTCCAGACGCTTTACTAACACTCTCCCGACTTGGAGAGTCAGTGCCTTTAACTCCTGTTTGGCCCAGTTTGCAATTTCTGCGGAAGATGAACAGGAATAGGGAGAACCAATGAGAGACTAGCTGGAGGTGTCTGGACGGGCAAATTTAACTCTCATTTCCCACCAGGAAGAGGAATTAACCAAAGGCTCAGCGTGCCGTGCCAGAACCAGATTAGGGCCTGAAGCAATCCTGCGGTGTTGCGACCAGCTCACAAGAAAGCGAGTTGAAGAAAGGAGCTCAGGGGCACTGTAATTCACAAACCTGCAGAGTTATAAATGACAGCTATCGTCCAAAAATATACTGAAGTAAGGCTGCCAAGAGGACTTGAAAGCGGGGCAGAATTGCAGGAAACCGATTTCAGGAGGTAGACTGGAATTGCAGTTAAAGCATAGGAAAAGAGGCAGAACGTCCACAATGATGCACTTGGCCAAAAAGGGCGTATGCGTTTTTTCCTGCAGGAAAAAACGCATACGCCCTTTTTGGCCAACCAAGCAAGCTTGCAAAGGAAATCTGCACTACAATGAAGTCTCACTTCCCCCCGGTCAAAAGGGGCATCAGAAAAAAGTGTAAAATCCAGAAGGCAGGACAGGCCATGGAGAACTGGGAGCCTTGTTATGCTGATGGGCGGGATGTAAATTGCCAACAGCCACTCGGGAGAAGTGTATGGTGTTTCCTGAAACATCTAAAAAACAAAGCAACAGAGCCTAGGGCACTTCCACTTATGGTCCTATAGCTTAGGGAAATTAAAATCAAAAAGACACAGCCACCCCAAAGTTTGGGACGGCTCTGTTTACAAGAACCTCGTTTACGGTACAAGTTCAATATCGCAGAAAGTGAGTAATGGATAAAGAAGTTGTGGTACTTACGTACAATGCAATATCACTCAGCAATGAAATCTATGTCATCAGGCCCGTAGCAGCATAATGAGTGGATTCAGGTATGATGATTCTAACTGAAATAAGTCACACAGAAAAAGAAACATCATAAGATATCACTAATACACGGAATGTAAACTTGGCTACACAGGAACTGAATTACAAAACAGAACAGGGTCTCAAATTTAGAAAACCAACTTATGCTTGCTAAGGGGAAAGGTGAGTTGGGGTGCTGCCTAAAACCAGAGATTGAAATGAACACAGATAAAGTTCCTTAAGCCAAATATGGAATAGACAAGAGCTACTCCTTGCTCAACGAAATGGACTCAACACCCCATATTAAACGCCTAAGAATGTACCTGACTAGTAAGTATCTTAAAACCTATGGATTGCTATGTCTCCGAAAGAGAATCAAGCGTGTGTACAGGGGCATAAACGCAGCAGTGATAGGATTGGAGAGGTTCGGTGAGCAAATGAAGACCCTTTGAAGTCATATTGCATGGTACCCATTCCACGGGTCTCAACTCTCCAGGTTTAAGGGATTCTTCCTTCAGCTAAAACATGCATGTGGAACCCAGAGTATGATCCACCGTGTGATCGGGAGACGTGTTCAAATATGTCTCAGTTCTCGTACCCTGGTACTCGGGTGCAACATTCCAGACACTTTACTAACACTCTCCCGACTTGGAGAGTCAGTGCCTTTAACCTCCTGTTTGGCCCAGTTTGCAATTTCTGCGGAAGATGAACAGGAATAGGGAGAACCAATGAGAGACTAGCTGGAGGTGTCTGGACGGGCAAATTTAACACTCATTTCCCACCAGGAAGAGGAATTAACCAAAGGCTCAGCGTGCCGTGCCAGAACCAGATTAGGGCCTGAAGCAATCCTGCGGTGTTGCGACCAGCTCACAAGAAAGCGAGTTGAAGAAAGGAGCTCAGGGGCACTGTAATTCACAAACCTGCAGAGTTATAAATGACAGCTATCGTCCAAAAATATACTGAAGTAAGGCTGCCAAGAGGACTTGAAAGCGGGGCAGAATTGCAGGAAACCGATTTCAGGAGGTAGACTGGAATTGCAGTTAAAGCATAGGAAAAGAGGCAGAACGTCCACAATGATGCACTTGGCCAAAAAGGGCGTATGCGTTTTTTCCTGCAGGAAAAAACGCATACGCCCTTTTTGGCCAACCAAGCAAGCTTGCAAAGGAAATCTGCACTACAATGAAGTCTCACTTCCCCCCGGTCCAAAGGGGCATCAGAAAAAAGTGTAAAATCCAGAAGGCAGGACAGGCCATGGAGAACTGGGAGCCTTGTTATGCTGATGGGCGGGATGTAAATTGCCAACAGCCACTCGGGAGAAGTGTATGGTGTTTCCTGAAACATCTAAAAAACAAAGCAACAGAGCCTAGGGCACTTCCACTTATGGTCCTATAGCTTAGGGAAATTAAAATCAAAAAGACACAGCCACCCCAAAGTTTGGGACGGCTCTGTTTACAAGAACCTCGTTTACGGTACAAGTTCAATATCGCAGAAAGTGAGTAATGGATAAAGAAGTTGTGGTACTTACGTACAATGCAATATCACTCAGCAATGAAATCTATGTCATCAGGCCCGTAGCAGCATAATGAGTGGATTCAGGTATGATGATTCTAACTGAAATAAGTCACACAGAAAAAGAAACATCATAAGATATCACTAATACACGGAATGTAAACTTGGCTACACAGGAACTGAATTACAAAACAGAACAGGGTCTCAAATTTAGAAAACCAACTTATGCTTGCTAAGGGGAAAGGTGAGTTGGGGTGCTGCCTAAAACCAGAGATTGAAATGAACACAGATAAAGTTCCTTAAGCCAAATATGGAATAGACAAGAGCTACTCCTTGCTCAACGAAATGGACTCAACACCCCATATTAAACGCCTAAGAATGTACCTGACTAGTAAGTATCTTAAAACCTATGGATTGCTATGTCTCCGAAAGAGAATCAAGCGTGTGTACAGGGGCATAAACGCAGCAGTGATAGGATTGGAGAGGTTCGGTGAGCAAATGAAGACCCTTTGAAGTCATATTGCATGGTACCCATTCCACGGGTCTCAACTCTCCAGGTTTAAGGGATTCTTCCTTCAGCTAAAACATGCATGTGGAACCCAGAGTATGATCCACCGTGTGATCGGGAGACGTGTTCAAATATGTCTCAGTTCTCGTCCCCTGGTACTCGGGTGCAACATTCCAGACGCTTTACTAACACTCTCCCGACTTGGAGAGTCAGTGCCTTTAACCTCCTGTTTGGCCCAGTTTGCAATTTCTGCGGAAGATGAACAGGAATAGGGAGAACCAATGAGAGACTAGCTGGAGGTGTCTGGACGGGCAAATTTAACACTCATTTCCCACCAGGAAGAGGAATTAACCAAAGGCTCAGCGTGCCGTGCCAGAACCAGATTAGGGCCTGAAGCAATCCTGCGGTGTTGCGACCAGCTCACAAGAAAGCGAGTTGAAGAAAGGAGCTCAGGGGCACTGTAATTCACAAACCTGCAGAGTTATAAATGACAGCTATCGTCCAAAAATATACTGAAGTAAGGCTGCCAAGAGGACTTGAAAGCGGGGCAGAATTGCAGGAAACCGATTTCAGGAGGTAGACTGGAATTGCAGTTAAAGCATAGGAAAAGAGGCAGAACGTCCACAATGATGCACTTGGCCAAAAAGGGCGTATGAGTTTTTTCCTGCAGGAAAAAACGCATACGCCCTTTTTGGCCAACCAAGCAAGCTTGCAAAGGAAATCTGCACTACAATGAAGTCTCACTTCCCCCCGGTCCAAAGGGGCATCAGAAAAAAGTGTAAAATCCAGAAGGCAGGACAGGCCATGGAGAACTGGGAGCCTTGTTATGCTGATGGGCGGGATGTAAATTGCCAACAGCCACTCGGGAGAAGTGTATGGTGTTTCCTGAAACATCTAAAAAACAAAGCAACAGAGCCTAGGGCACTTCCACTTATGGTCCTATAGCTTAGGGAAATTAAAATCAAAAAGACACAGCCACCTCAAAGTTTGGGACGGCTCTGTTTACAAGAACCTCGTTTACGGTACAAGTTCAATATCGCAGAAAGTGAGTAATGGATAAAGAAGTTGTGGTACTTACGTACAATGCAATATCACTCAGCAATGAAATCTATGTCATCAGGCCCGTAGCAGCATAATGAGTGGATTCAGGTATGATGATTCTAACTGAAATAAGTCACACAGAAAAAGAAACATCATAAGATATCACTAATACACGGAATGTAAACTTGGCGACACAGGAACTGAATTACAAAACAGAACAGGGTCTCAAATTTAGAAAACCAACTTATGCTTGCTAAGGGGAAAGGTGAGTTGGGGTGCTGCCTAAAACCAGAGATTGAAATGAACACAGATAAAGTTCCTTAAGCCAAATATGGAATAGACAAGAGTTACTCCTTGCTTAACGAAATGGACTCAACACCCCATATTAAACGCCTAAGAATGTACCTGACTAGTAAGTATCTTAAAACCTATGGATTGCTATGTCTCCGAAAGAGAATCAAGCGTGTGTACAGGGGCATAAACGCAGCAGTGATAGGATTGGAGAGGTTCGGTGAGCAAATGAAGACCCTTTGAAGTCATATTGCATGGTACCCATTCCACGGGTCTCAACTCTCCAGGTTTAAGGGATTCTTCCTTCAGCTAAAACATGCATGTGGAACCCAGAGTATGATCCACCGTGTGATCGGGAGACGTGTTCCAATATGTCTCAGTTCTCGTCCCCTGATACTCGGGTGCAACATTCCAGACGCTTTACTAACACTCTCCCGACTTGGAGAGTCAGTGCCTTTAACCTCCTGTTTGGCCCAGTTTGCAATTTCTGCGGAAGATGAACAGGAATAGGGAGAACCAATGAGAGACTAGCTGGAGGTGTCTGGACGGGCAAATTTAACTCTCATTTCCCACCAGGAAGAGGAATTAACCAAAGGCTCAGCGTGCCGTGCCAGAACCAGATTAGGGCCTGAAGCAATCCTGCGGTGTTGCGACCAGCTCACAAGAAAGCGAGTTGAAGAAAGGAGCTCAGGGGCACTGTAATTCACAAACCTGCAGAGTTATAAATGACAGCTATCGTCCAAAAATATACTGAAGTAAGGCTGCCAAGAGGACTTGAAAGCGGGGCAGAATTGCAGGAAACCGATTTCAGGAGGTAGACTGGAATTGCAGTTAAAGCATAGGAAAAGAGGCAGAACGTCCACAATGATGCACTTGGCCAAAAAGGGCGTATGCGTGTTTTCCTGAATATATTCAGGAAAAAACGCATACGCCCTTTTTGGCCAACCAAGCAAGCTTGCAAAGGAAATCTGCACTACAATGAAGTCTCACTTCCCCCCGGTCAAAAGGGCCATCTGAAAAAAGTGTAAAATCCAGAAGTTAGGACAGGCCATGGAGAACTGGTAGCCTTGTTATGCTGATGGGCGGGATGTAAATTGCCAACAGCCACTCGGGAGAAGTGTATGGTGTTTCCTGAAACATCTAAAAAACAAAGCAACAGAGCCTAGGGCACTTCCACTTATGGTCCTATAGTTTAGGGAAATTAAAATCAAAAAGACACAGCCACCCCAAAGTTTGGGACGGCTCTGTTTACAAGAACCTCGTTTACGGTACAAGTTCAATATCGCAGAAAGTGAGTAATGGATAAAGAAGTTGTGGTACTTACGTACAATGCAATATCACTCAGCAATGAAATCTATGTCATCAGGCCCGTAGCAGCATAATGAGTGGATTCAGGTATGATGATTCTAACTGAAATAAGTCACACAGAAAAAGAAACATCATAAGATATCACTAATACACGGAATGTAAACTTGGCTACACAGGAACTGAATTACAAAACAGAACAGGGTCTCAAATTTAGAAAACCAACTTATGCTTGCTAAGGGGAAAGGTGAGTTGGGGTGCTGCCTAAAACCAGAGATTGAAATGAACACAGATAAAGTTCCTTAAGCCAAATATGGAATAGACAAGAGCTACTCCTTGCTCAACGAAATGGACTCAACACCCCATATTAAACGCCTAAGAATGTACCTGACTAGTAAGTATCTTAAAACCTATGGATTGCTATGTCTCCGAAAGAGAATCAAGCGTGTGTACAGGGGCATAAACGCAGCAGTGATAGGATTGGAGAGGTTCGGTGAGCAAATGAAGACCCTTTGAAGTCATATTGCATGGTACCCATTCCACGGGTCTCAACTCTCCAGGTTTAAGGGATTCTTCCTTCAGCTAAAACATGCATGTGGAACCCAGAGTATGATCCACCGTGTGATCGGGAGACGTGTTCAAATATGTCTCAGTTCTCGTCCCCTGGTACTCGGGTGCAACATTCCAGACGCTTTACTAACACTCTCCCGACTTGGAGAGTCAGTGCCTTTAACCTCCTGTTTGGCCCAGTTTGCAATTTCTGCGGAAGATGAACAGGAATAGGGAGAACCAATGAGAGACTAGCTGGAGGTGTCTGGACGGGCAAATTTAACACTCATTTCCCACCAGGAAGAGGAATTAACCAAAGGCTCAGCGTGCCGTGCCAGAACCAGATTAGGGCCTGAAGCAATCCTGCGGTGTTGCGACCAGCTCACAAGAAAGCGAGTTGAAGAAAGGAGCTCAGGGGCACTGTAATTCACAAACCTGCAGAGTTATAAATGACAGCTATCGTCCAAAAATATACTGAAGTAAGGCTGCCAAGAGGACTTGAAAGCGGGGCAGAATTGCAGGAAACCGATTTCAGGAGGTAGACTGGAATTGCAGTTAAAGCATAGGAAAAGAGGCAGAACGTCCACAATGATGCACTTGGCCAAAAAGGGCGTATGCGTTTTTTCCTGCAGGAAAAAACGCATACGCCCTTTTTGGCCAACCAAGCAAGCTTGCAAAGGAAATCTGCACTACAATGAAGTCTCACTTCCCCCCGGTCCAAAGGGGCATCAGAAAAAAGTGTAAAATCCAGAAGGCAGGACAGGCCATGGAGAACTGGGAGCCTTGTTATGCTGATGGGCGGGATGTAAATTGCCAACAGCCACTCGGGAGAAGTGTATGGTGTTTCCTGAAACATCTAAAAAACAAAGCAACAGAGCCTAGGGCACTTCCACTTATGGTCCTATAGCTTAGGGAAATTAAAATCAAAAAGACACAGCCACCCCAAAGTTTGGGACGGCTCTGTTTACAAGAACCTCGTTTACGGTACAAGTTCAATATCGCAGAAAGTGAGTAATGGATAAAGAAGTTGTGGTACTTACGTACAATGCAATATCACTCAGCAATGAAATCTATGTCATCAGGCCCGTAGCAGCATAATGAGTGGATTCAGGTATGATGATTCTAACTGAAATAAGTCACACAGAAAAAGAAACATCATAAGATATCACTAATACACGGAATGTAAACTTGGCGACACAGGAACTGAATTACAAAACAGAACAGGGTCTCAAATTTAGAAAACCAACTTATGCTTGCTAAGGGGAAAGGTGAGTTGGGGTGCTGCCTAAAACCAGAGATTGAAATGAACACAGATAAAGTTCCTTAAGCCAAATATGGAATAGACAAGAGTTACTCCTTGCTTAACGAAATGGACTCAACACCCCATATTAAACGCCTAAGAATGTACCTGACTAGTAAGTATCTTAAAACCTATGGATTGCTATGTCTCCGAAAGAGAATCAAGCGTGTGTACAGGGGCATAAACGCAGCAGTGATAGGATTGGAGAGGTTCGGTGAGCAAATGAAGACCCTTTGAAGTCATATTGCATGGTACCCATTCCACGGGTCTCAACTCTCCAGGTTTAAGGGATTCTTCCTTCAGCTAAAACATGCATGTGGAACCCAGAGTATGATCCACCGTGTGATCGGGAGACGTGTTCCAATATGTCTCAGTTCTCGTCCCCTGATACTCGGGTGCAACATTCCAGACGCTTTACTAACACTCTCCCGACTTGGAGAGTCAGTGCCTTTAACCTCCTGTTTGGCCCAGTTTGCAATTTCTGCGGAAGATGAACAGGAATAGGGAGAACCAATGAGAGACTAGCTGGAGGTGTCTGGACGGGCAAATTTAACTCTCATTTCCCACCAGGAAGAGGAATTAACCAAAGGCTCAGCGTGCCGTGCCAGAACCAGATTAGGGCCTGAAGCAATCCTGCGGTGTTGCGACCAGCTCACAAGAAAGCGAGTTGAAGAAAGGAGCTCAGGGGCACTGTAATTCACAAACCTGCAGAGTTATAAATGACAGCTATCGTCCAAAAATATACTGAAGTAAGGCTGCCAAGAGGACTTGAAAGCGGGGCAGAATTGCAGGAAACCGATTTCAGGAGGTAGACTGGAATTGCAGTTAAAGCATAGGAAAAGAGGCAGAACGTCCACAATGATGCACTTGGCCAAAAAGGGCGTATGCGTGTTTTCCTGAATATATTCAGGAAAAAACGCATACGCCCTTTTTGGCCAACCAAGCAAGCTTGCAAAGGAAATCTGCACTACAATGAAGTCTCACTTCCCCCCGGTCAAAAGGGCCATCTGAAAAAAGTGTAAAATCCAGAAGTTAGGACAGGCCATGGAGAACTGGTAGCCTTGTTATGCTGATGGGCGGGATGTAAATTGCCAACAGCCACTCGGGAGAAGTGTATGGTGTTTCCTGAAACATCTAAAAAACAAAGCAACAGAGCCTAGGGCACTTCCACTTATGGTCCTATAGTTTAGGGAAATTAAAATCAAAAAGACACAGCCACCCCAAAGTTTGGGACGGCTCTGTTTACAAGAACCTCGTTTACGGTACAAGTTCAATATCGCAGAAAGTGAGTAATGGATAAAGAAGTTGTGGTACTTACGTACAATGCAATATCACTCAGCAATGAAATCTATGTCATCAGGCCCGTAGCAGCATAATGAGTGGATTCAGGTACGATGATTCTAACTGAAATAAGTCACACAGAAAAAGAAACATCATAAGATATCACTAATACACGGAATGTAAACTTGGCTACACAGGAACTGAATTACAAAACAGAACAGGGTCTCAAATTTAGAAAACCAACTTATGCTTGCTAAGGGGAAAGGTGAGTTGGGGTGCTGCCTAAAACCAGAGATTGAAATGAACACAGATAAAGTTCCTTAAGCCAAATATGGAATAGACAAGAGCTACTCCTTGCTCAACGAAATGGACTCAACACCCCATATTAAACGCCTAAGAATGTACCTGACTAGTAAGTATCTTAAAACCTATGGATTGCTATGTCTCCGAAAGAGAATCAAGCGTGTGTACAGGGGCATAAACGCAGCAGTGATAGGATTGGAGAGGTTCGGTGAGCAAATGAAGACCCTTTGAAGTCATATTGCATGGTACCCATTCCACGGGTCTCAACTCTCCAGGTTTAAGGGATTCTTCCTTCAGCTAAAACATGCATGTGGAACCCAGAGTATGATCCACCGTGTGATCGGGAGACGTGTTCAAATATGTCTCAGTTCTCGTCCCCTGGTACTCGGGTGCAACATTCCAGACGCTTTACTAACACTCTCCCGACTTGGAGAGTCAGTGCCTTTAACTCCTGTTTGGCCCAGTTTGCAATTTCTGCGGAAGATGAACAGGAATAGGGAGAACCAATGAGAGACTAGCTGGAGGTGTCTGGACGGGCAAATTTAACTCTCATTTCCCACCAGGAAGAGGAATTAACCAAAGGCTCAGCGTGCCGTGCCAGAACCAGATTAGGGCCTGAAGCAATCCTGCGGTGTTGCGACCAGCTCACAAGAAAGCGAGTTGAAGAAAGGAGCTCAGGGGCACTGTAATTCACAAACCTGCAGAGTTATAAATGACAGCTATCGTCCAAAAATATACTGAAGTAAGGCTGCCAAGAGGACTTGAAAGCGGGGCAGAATTGCAGGAAACCGATTTCAGGAGGTAGACTGGAATTGCAGTTAAAGCATAGGAAAAGAGGCAGAACGTCCACAATGATGCACTTGGCCAAAAAGGGCGTATGCGTTTTTTCCTGCAGGAAAAAACGCATACGCCCTTTTTGGCCAACCAAGCAAGCTTGCAAAGGAAATCTGCACTACAATGAAGTCTCACTTCCCCCCGGTCCAAAGGGGCATCAGAAAAAAGTGTAAAATCCAGAAGGCAGGACAGGCCATGGAGAACTGGGAGCCTTGTTATGCTGATGGGCGGGATGTAAATTGCCAACAGCCACTCGGGAGAAGTGTATGGTGTTTCCTGAAACATCTAAAAAACAAAGCAACAGAGCCTAGGGCACTTCCACTTATGGTCCTATAGCTTAGGGAAATTAAAATCAAAAAGACACAGCCACCCCAAAGTTTGGGACGGCTCTGTTTACAAGAACCTCGTTTACGGTACAAGTTCAATATCGCAGAAAGTGAGTAATGGATAAAGAAGTTGTGGTACTTACGTACAATGCAATATCACTCAGCAATGAAATCTATGTCATCAGGCCCGTAGCAGCATAATGAGTGGATTCAGGTATGATGATTCTAACTGAAATAAGTCACACAGAAAAAGAAACATCATAAGATATCACTAATACACGGAATGTAAACTTGGCGACACAGGAACTGAATTACAAAACAGAACAGGGTCTCAAATTTAGAAAACCAACTTATGCTTGCTAAGGGGAAAGGTGAGTTGGGGTGCTGCCTAAAACCAGAGATTGAAATGAACACAGATAAAGTTCCTTAAGCCAAATATGGAATAGACAAGAGTTACTCCTTGCTTAACGAAATGGACTCAACACCCCATATTAAACGCCTAAGAATGTACCTGACTAGTAAGTATCTTAAAACCTATGGATTGCTATGTCTCCGAAAGAGAATCAAGCGTGTGTACAGGGGCATAAACGCAGCAGTGATAGGATTGGAGAGGTTCGGTGAGCAAATGAAGACCCTTTGAAGTCATATTGCATGGTACCCATTCCACGGGTCTCAACTCTCCAGGTTTAAGGGATTCTTCCTTCAGCTAAAACATGCATGTGGAACCCAGAGTATGATCCACCGTGTGATCGGGAGACATGTTCCAATATGTCTCAGTTCTCGTCCCCTGACACTCGGGTGCAACATTCCAGACGCTTTACTAACACTCTCCCGACTTGGAGAGTCAGTGCCTTTAACCTCCTGTTTGGCCCAGTTTGCAATTTCTGCGGAAGATGAACAGGAATAAGGAGAACCAATGAGAGACTAGCTGGAGGTGTCTGGACGGGCAAATTTAACTCTCATTTCCCACCAGGAAGAGGAATTAACCAAAGGCTCAGCGTGCCGTGCCAGAACCAGATTAGGGCCTGAAGCAATCCTGCGGTGTTGCGACCAGCTCACAAGAAAGCGAGTTGAAGAAAGGAGCTCAGGGGCACTGTAATTCACAAACCTGCAGAGTTATAAATGACAGCTATCGTCCAAAAATATACTGAAGTAAGGCTGCCAAGAGGACTTGAAAGCGGGGCAGAATTGCAGGAAACCGATTTCAGGAGGTAGACTGGAATTGCAGTTAAAGCATAGGAAAAGAGGCAGAACGTCCACAATGATGCACTTGGCCAAAAAGGGCGTATGCGTGTTTTCCTGAATATATTCAGGAAAAAACGCATACGCCCTTTTTGGCCAACCAAGCAAGCTTGCAAAGGAAATCTGCACTACAATGAAGTCTCACTTCCCCCCGGTCAAAAGGGCCATCTGAAAAAAGTGTAAAATCCAGAAGGCAGGACAGGCCATGGAGAACTGGGAGCCTTGTTATGCTGATGGGCGGGATGTAAATTGCCAACAGCCACTCGGGAGAAGTGTATGGTGTTTCCTGAAACATCTAAAAAACAAAGCAACAGAGCCTAGGGCACTTCCACTTATGGTCCTATAGCTTAGGGAAATTAAAATCAAAAAGACACAGCCACCCCAAAGTTTGGGACGGCTCTGTTTACAAGAACCTCGTTTACGGTACAAGTTCAATATCGCAGAAAGTGAGTAATGGATAAAGAAGTTGTGGTACTTACGTACAATGCAATATCACTCAGCAATGAAATCTATGTCATCAGGCCCGTAGCAGCATAATGAGTGGATTCAGGTATGATGATTCTAACTGAAATAAGTCACACAGAAAAAGAAACATCATAAGATATCACTAATACACGGAATGTAAACTTGGCTACACAGGAACTGAATTACAAAACAGAACAGGGTCTCAAATTTAGAAAACCAACTTATGCTTGCTAAGGGGAAAGGTGAGTTGGGGTGCTGCCTAAAACCAGAGATTGAAATGAACACAGATAAAGTTCCTTAAGCCAAATATGGAATAGACAAGAGCTACTCCTTGCTCAACGAAATGGACTCAACACCCCATATTAAACGCCTAAGAATGTACCTGACTAGTAAGTATCTTAAAACCTATGGATTGCTATGTCTCCGAAAGAGAATCAAGCGTGTGTACAGGGGCATAAACGCAGCAGTGATAGGATTGGAGAGGTTCGGTGAGCAAATGAAGACCCTTTGAAGTCATATTGCATGGTACCCATTCCACGGGTCTCAACTCTCCAGGTTTAAGGGATTCTTCCTTCAGCTAAAACATGCATGTGGAACCCAGAGTATGATCCACCGTGTGATCGGGAGACGTGTTCAAATATGTCTCAGTTCTCGTCCCCTGGTACTCGGGTGCAACATTCCAGACGCTTTACTAACACTCTCCCGACTTGGAGAGTCAGTGCCTTTAACCTCCTGTTTGGCCCAGTTTGCAATTTCTGCGGAAGATGAACAGGAATAGGGAGAACCAATGAGAGACTAGCTGGAGGTGTCTGGACGGGCAAATTTAACTCTCATTTCCCACCAGGAAGAGGAATTAACCAAAGGCTCAGCGTGCCGTGCCAGAACCAGATTAGGGCCTGAAGCAATCCTGCGGTGTTGCGACCAGCTCACAAGAAAGCGAGTTGAAGAAAGGAGCTCAGGGGCACTGTAATTCACAAACCTGCAGAGTTATAAATGACAGCTATCGTCCAAAAATATACTGAAGTAAGGCTGCCAAGAGGACTTGAAAGCGGGGCAGAATTGCAGGAAACCGATTTCAGGAGGTAGACTGGAATTGCAGTTAAAGCATAGGAAAAGAGGCAGAACGTCCACAATGATGCACTTGGCCAAAAAGGGCGTATGCGTTTTTTCCTGAATATATTCAGGAAAAAACGCATACGCCCTTTTTGGCCAACCAAGCAAGCTTGCAAAGGAAATCTGCACTACAATGAAGTCTCACTTCCCCCCGGTCAAAAGGGCCATCTGAAAAAAGTGTAAAATCCAGAAGTTAGGACAGGCCATGGAGAACTGGTAGCCTTGTTATGCTGATGGGCGGGATGTAAATTGCCAACAGCCACTCGGGAGAAGTGTATGGTGTTTCCTGAAACATCTAAAAAACAAAGCAACAGAGCCTAGGGCACTTCCACTTATGGTCCTATAGTTTAGGGAAATTAAAATCAAAAAGACACAGCCACCCCAAAGTTTGGGACGGCTCTGTTTACAAGAACCTCGTTTACGGTACAAGTTCAATATCGCAGAAAGTGAGTAATGGATAAAGAAGTTGTGGTACTTACGTACAATGCAATATCACTCAGCAATGAAATCTATGTCATCAGGCCCGTAGCAGCATAATGAGTGGATTCAGGTATGATGATTCTAACTGAAATAAGTCACACAGAAAAAGAAACATCATAAGATATCACTAATACACGGAATGTAAACTTGGCTACACAGGAACTGAATTACAAAACAGAACAGGGTCTCAAATTTAGAAAACCAACTTATGCTTGCTAAGGGGAAAGGTGAGTTGGGGTGCTGCCTAAAACCAGAGATTGAAATGAACACAGATAAAGTTCCTTAAGCCAAATATGGAATAGACAAGAGCTACTCCTTGCTCAACGAAATGGACTCAACACCCCATATTAAACGCCTAAGAATGTACCTGACTAGTAAGTATCTTAAAACCTATGGATTGCTATGTCTCCGAAAGAGAATCAAGCGTGTGTACAGGGGCATAAACGCAGCAGTGATAGGATTGGAGAGGTTCGGTGAGCAAATGAAGACCCTTTGAAGTCATATTGCATGGTACCCATTCCACGGGTCTCAACTCTCCAGGTTTAAGGGATTCTTCCTTCAGCTAAAACATGCATGTGGAACCCAGAGTATGATCCACCGTGTGATCGGGAGACGTGTTCAAATATGTCTCAGTTCTCGTCCCCTGGTACTCGGGTGCAACATTCCAGACGCTTTACTAACACTCTCCCGACTTGGAGAGTCAGTGCCTTTAACTCCTGTTTGGCCCAGTTTGCAATTTCTGCGGAAGATGAACAGGAATAGGGAGAACCAATGAGAGACTAGCTGGAGGTGTCTGGACGGGCAAATTTAACTCTCATTTCCCACCAGGAAGAGGAATTAACCAAAGGCTCAGCGTGCCGTGCCAGAACCAGATTAGGGCCTGAAGCAATCCTGCGGTGTTGCGACCAGCTCACAAGAAAGCGAGTTGAAGAAAGGAGCTCAGGGGCACTGTAATTCACAAACCTGCAGAGTTATAAATGACAGCTATCGTCCAAAAATATACTGAAGTAAGGCTGCCAAGAGGACTTGAAAGCGGGGCAGAATTGCAGGAAACCGATTTCAGGAGGTAGACTGGAATTGCAGTTAAAGCATAGGAAAAGAGGCAGAACGTCCACAATGATGCACTTGGCCAAAAAGGGCGTATGCGTTTTTTCCTGCAGGAAAAAACGCATACGCCCTTTTTGGCCAACCACGCAAGCTTGCAAAGGAAATCTGCACTACAATGAAGTCTCACTTCCCCCCGGTCCAAAGGGGCATCAGAAAAAAGTGTAAAATCCAGAAGGCAGGACAGGCCATGGAGAACTGGGAGCCTTGTTATGCTGATGGGCGGGATGTAAATTGCCAACAGCCACTCGGGAGAAGTGTATGGTGTTTCCTGAAACATCTAAAAAACAAAGCAACAGAGCCTAGGGCACTTCCACTTATGGTCCTATAGCTTAGGGAAATTAAAATCAAAAAGACACAGCCACCCCAAAGTTTGGGACGGCTCTGTTTACAAGAACCTCGTTTACGGTACAAGTTCAATATCGCAGAAAGTGAGTAATGGATAAAGAAGTTGTGGTACTTACGTACAATGCAATATCACTCAGCAATGAAATCTATGTCATCAGGCCCGTAGCAGCATAATGAGTGGATTCAGGTATGATGATTCTAACTGAAATAAGTCACACAGAAAAAGAAACATCATAAGATATCACTAATACACGGAATGTAAACTTGGCTACACAGGAACTGAATTACAAAACAGAACAGGGTCTCAAATTTAGAAAACCAACTTATGCTTGCTAAGGGGAAAGGTGAGTTGGGGTGCTGCCTAAAACCAGAGATTGAAATGAACACAGATAAAGTTCCTTAAGCCAAATATGGAATAGACAAGAGCTACTCCTTGCTCAACAAAATGGACTCAACACCCCATATTAAACGCCTAAGAATGTACCTGACTAGTAAGTATCTTAAAACCTATGGATTGCTATGTCTCCGAAAGAGAATCAAGCGTGTGTACAGGGGCATAAACGCAGCAGTGATAGGATTGGAGAGGTTCGGTGAGCAAATGAAGACCCTTTGAAGTCATATTGCATGGTACCCATTCCATGGGTCTCAACTCTCCAGGTTTAAGGGATTCTTCCTTCAGCTAAAACATGCATGTGGAACCCAGAGTATGATCCACCGTGTGATCGGGAGACGTGTTCCAATATGTCTCAGTTCTCGTCCCCTGGTACTCGGGTGCAACATTCCAGACGCTTTACTAACACTCTCCCGACTTGGAGAGTCAGTGCCTTTAAACTCCTGTTTGGCCCAGTTTGCAATTTCTGCGGAAGATGAACAGGAATAGGGAGAACCAATGAGAGACTAGCTGGAGGTGTCTGGACGGGCAAATTTAACACTCATTTCCCACCAGGAAGAGGAATTAACCAAAGGCTCAGCGTGCCGTGCCAGAACCAGATTAGGGCCTGAAGCAATCCTGCGGTGTTGCGACCAGCTCACAAGAAAGCGAGTTGAAGAAAGGAGCTCAGGGGCACTGTAATTCACAAACCTGCAGAGTTATAAATGACAGCTATCGTCCAAAAATATACTGAAGTAAGGCTGCCAAGAGGACTTGAAAGCGGGGCAGAATTGCAGGAAACCGATTTCAGGAGGTAGACTGGAATTGCAGTTAAAGCATAGGAAAAGAGGCAGAACGTCCACAATGATGCACTTGGCCAAAAAGGGCGTATGCGTTTTTTCCTGCAGGAAAAAACGCATACGCCCTTTTTGGCCAACCAAGCAAGCTTGCAAAGGAAATCTGCACTACAATGAAGTCTCACTTCCCCCCGGTCAAAAGGGCCATCTGAAAAAAGTGTAAAATCCAGAAGGCAGGACAGGCCATGGAGAACTGGGAGCCTTGTTATGCTGATGGGCGGGATGTAAATTGCCAACAGCCACTCGGGAGAAGTGTATGGTGTTTCCTGAAACATCTAAAAAACAAAGCAACAGAGCCTAGGGCACTTCCACTTATGGTCCTATAGCTTAGGGAAATTAAAATCAAAAAGACACAGCCACCCCAAAGTTTGGGACGGCTCTGTTTACAAGAACCTCGTTTACGGTACAAGTTCAATATCGCAGAAAGTGAGTAATGGATAAAGAAGTTGTGGTACTTACGTACAATGCAATATCACTCAGCAATGAAATCTATGTCATCAGGCCCGTAGCAGCATAATGAGTGGATTCAGGTATGATGATTCTAACTGAAATAAGTCACACAGAAAAAGAAACATCATAAGATATCACTAATACACGGAATGTAAACTTGGCTACACAGGAACTGAATTACAAAACAGAACAGGGTCTCAAATTTAGAAAACCAACTTATGCTTGCTAAGGGGAAAGGTGAGTTGGGGTGCTGCCTAAAACCAGAGATTGAAATGAACACAGATAAAGTTCCTTAAGCCAAATATGTAATAGACAAGAGCTACACCTTGCTCAACGAAATGGACTCAACACCTCATATTAAATGCCTAAGAATGTACCTGACTAGTAAGTATCTTAAAACCTATGGATTGCTATGTCTCCGAAAGAGAATCAAGCGTGTGTACAGGGGCATAAACGCAGCAGTGATAGGATTGGAGAGGTTCGGTGAGCAAATGAAGACCCTTTGAAGTCATATTGCATGGTACCCATTCCACGGGTCTCAACTCTCCAGGTTTAAGGGATTCTTCCTTCAGCTAAAACATGCATGTGGAACCCAGAGTATGATCCACCGTGTGATCGGGAGACGTGTTCAAATATGTCTCAGTTCTCGTCCCCTGGTACTCGGGTGCAACATTCCAGACGCTTTACTAACACTCTCCCGACTTGGAGAGTCAGTGCCTTTAACTCCTGTTTGGCCCAGTTTGCAATTTCTGCGGAAGATGAACAGGAATAGGGAGAACCAATGAGAGACTAGCTGGAGGTGTCTGGACGGGCAAATTTAACTCTCATTTCCCACCAGGAAGAGGAATTAACCAAAGGCTCAGCGTGCCGTGCCAGAACCAGATTAGGGCCTGAAGCAATCCTGCGGTGTTGCGACCAGCTCACAAGAAAGCGAGTTGAAGAAAGGAGCTCAGGGGCACTGTAATTCACAAACCTGCAGAGTTATAAATGACAGCTATCGTCCAAAAATATACTGAAGTAAGGCTGCCAAGAGGACTTGAAAGCGGGGCAGAATTGCAGGAAACCGATTTCAGGAGGTAGACTGGAATTGCAGTTAAAGCATAGGAAAAGAGGCAGAACGTCCACAATGATGCACTTGGCCAAAAAGGGCGTATGCGTTTTTTCCTGCAGGAAAAAACGCATACGCCCTTTTTGGCCAACCACGCAAGCTTGCAAAGGAAATCTGCACTACAATGAAGTCTCACTTCCCCCCGGTCCAAAGGGGCATCAGAAAAAAGTGTAAAATCCAGAAGGCAGGACAGGCCATGGAGAACTGGGAGCCTTGTTATGCTGATGGGCGGGATGTAAATTGCCAACAGCCACTCGGGAGAAGTGTATGGTGTTTCCTGAAACATCTAAAAAACAAAGCAACAGAGCCTAGGGCACTTCCACTTATGGTCCTATAGCTTAGGGAAATTAAAATCAAAAAGACACAGCCACCCCAAAGTTTGGGACGGCTCTGTTTACAAGAACCTCGTTTACGGTACAAGTTCAATATCGCAGAAAGTGAGTAATGGATAAAGAAGTTGTGGTACTTACGTACAATGCAATATCACTCAGCAATGAAATCTATGTCATCAGGCCCGTAGCAGCATAATGAGTGGATTCAGGTATGATGATTCTAACTGAAATAAGTCACACAGAAAAAGAAACATCATAAGATATCACTAATACACGGAATGTAAACTTGGCTACACAGGAACTGAATTACAAAACAGAACAGGGTCTCAAATTTAGAAAACCAACTTATGCTTGCTAAGGGGAAAGGTGAGTTGGGGTGCTGCCTAAAACCAGAGATTGAAATGAACACAGATAAAGTTCCTTAAGCCAAATATGGAATAGACAAGAGCTACTCCTTGCTCAACAAAATGGACTCAACACCCCATATTAAACGCCTAAGAATGTACCTGACTAGTAAGTATCTTAAAACCTATGGATTGCTATGTCTCCGAAAGAGAATCAAGCGTGTGTACAGGGGCATAAACGCAGCAGTGATAGGATTGGAGAGGTTCGGTGAGCAAATGAAGACCCTTTGAAGTCATATTGCATGGTACCCATTCCATGGGTCTCAACTCTCCAGGTTTAAGGGATTCTTCCTTCAGCTAAAACATGCATGTGGAACCCAGAGTATGATCCACCGTGTGATCGGGAGACGTGTTCCAATATGTCTCAGTTCTCGTCCCCTGGTACTCGGGTGCAACATTCCAGACGCTTTACTAACACTCTCCCGACTTGGAGAGTCAGTGCCTTTAAACTCCTGTTTGGCCCAGTTTGCAATTTCTGCGGAAGATGAACAGGAATAGGGAGAACCAATGAGAGACTAGCTGGAGGTGTCTGGACGGGCAAATTTAACACTCATTTCCCACCAGGAAGAGGAATTAACCAAAGGCTCAGCGTGCCGTGCCAGAACCAGATTAGGGCCTGAAGCAATCCTGCGGTGTTGCGACCAGCTCACAAGAAAGCGAGTTGAAGAAAGGAGCTCAGGGGCACTGTAATTCACAAACCTGCAGAGTTATAAATGACAGCTATCGTCCAAAAATATACTGAAGTAAGGCTGCCAAGAGGACTTGAAAGCGGGGCAGAATTGCAGGAAACCGATTTCAGGAGGTAGACTGGAATTGCAGTTAAAGCATAGGAAAAGAGGCAGAACGTCCACAATGATGCACTTGGCCAAAAAGGGCGTATGCGTTTTTTCCTGCAGGAAAAAACGCATACGCCCTTTTTGGCCAACCAAGCAAGCTTGCAAAGGAAATCTGCACTACAATGAAGTCTCACTTCCCCCCGGTCAAAAGGGCCATCTGAAAAAAGTGTAAAATCCAGAAGGAAGGACAGGCCATGGAGAACTGGGAGCCTTGTTATGCTGATGGGCGGGATGTAAATTGCCAACAGCCACTCGGGAGAAGTGTATGGTGTTTCCTGAAACATCTAAAAAACAAAGCAACAGAGCCTAGGGCACTTCCACTTATGGTCCTATAGCTTAGGGAAATTAAAATCAAAAAGACACAGCCACCCCAAAGTTTGGGACGGCTCTGTTTACAAGAACCTCGTTTACGGTACAAGTTCAATATCGCAGAAAGTGAGTAATGGATAAAGAAGTTGTGGTACTTACGTACAATGCAATATCACTCAGCAATGAAATCTATGTCATCAGGCCCGTAGCAGCATAATGAGTGGATTCAGGTATGATGATTCTAACTGAAATAAGTCACACAGAAAAAGAAACATCATAAGATATCACTAATACACGGAATGTAAACTTGGCTACACAGGAACTGAATTACAAAACAGAACAGGGTCTCAAATTTAGAAAACCAACTTATGCTTGCTAAGGGGAAAGGTGAGTTGGGGTGCTGCCTAAAACCAGAGATTGAAATGAACACAGATAAAGTTCCTTAAGCCAAATATGGAATAGACAAGAGCTACTCCTTGCTCAACGAAATGGACTCAACACCCCATATTAAACGCCTAAGAATGTACCTGACTAGTAAGTATCTTAAAACCTATGGATTGCTATGTCTCCGAAAGAGAATCAAGCGTGTGTACAGGGGCATAAACGCAGCAGTGATAGGATTGGAGAGGTTCGGTGAGCAAATGAAGACCCTTTGAAGTCATATTGCATGGTACCCATTCCACGGGTCTCAACTCTCCAGGTTTAAGGGATTCTTCCTTCAGCTAAAACATGCATGTGGAACCCAGAGTATGATCCACCGTGTGATCGGGAGACGTGTTCAAATATGTCTCAGTTCTCGTCCCCTGGTACTCGGGTGCAACATTCCAGACGCTTTACTAACACTCTCCCGACTTGGAGAGTCAGTGCCTTTAACTCCTGTTTGGCCCAGTTTGCAATTTCTGCGGAAGATGAACAGGAATAGGGAGAACCAATGAGAGACTAGCTGGAGGTGTCTGGACGGGCAAATTTAACTCTCATTTCCCACCAGGAAGAGGAATTAACCAAAGGCTCAGCGTGCCGTGCCAGAACCAGATTAGGGCCTGAAGCAATCCTGCGGTGTTGCGACCAGCTCACAAGAAAGCGAGTTGAAGAAAGGAGCTCAGGGGCACTGTAATTCACAAACCTGCAGAGTTATAAATGACAGCTATCGTCCAAAAATATACTGAAGTAAGGCTGCCAAGAGGACTTGAAAGCGGGGCAGAATTGCAGGAAACCGATTTCAGGAGGTAGACTGGAATTGCAGTTAAAGCATAGGAAAAGAGGCAGAACGTCCACAATGATGCACTTGGCCAAAAAGGGCGTATGCGTTTTTTCCTGCAGGAAAAAACGCATACGCCCTTTTTGGCCAACCACGCAAGCTTGCAAAGGAAATCTGCACTACAATGAAGTCTCACTTCCCCCCGGTCCAAAGGGGCATCAGAAAAAAGTGTAAAATCCAGAAGGCAGGACAGGCCATGGAGAACTGGGAGCCTTGTTATGCTGATGGGCGGGATGTAAATTGCCAACAGCCACTCGGGAGAAGTGTATGGTGTTTCCTGAAACATCTAAAAAACAAAGCAACAGAGCCTAGGGCACTTCCACTTATGGTCCTATAGCTTAGGGAAATTAAAATCAAAAAGACACAGCCACCCCAAAGTTTGGGACGGCTCTGTTTACAAGAACCTCGTTTACGGTACAAGTTCAATATCGCAGAAAGTGAGTAATGGATAAAGAAGTTGTGGTACTTACGTACAATGCAATATCACTCAGCAATGAAATCTATGTCATCAGGCCCGTAGCAGCATAATGAGTGGATTCAGGTATGATGATTCTAACTGAAATAAGTCACACAGAAAAAGAAACATCATAAGATATCACTAATACACGGAATGTAAACTTGGCTACACAGGAACTGAATTACAAAACAGAACAGGGTCTCAAATTTAGAAAACCAACTTATGCTTGCTAAGGGGAAAGGTGAGTTGGGGTGCTGCCTAAAACCAGAGATTGAAATGAACACAGATAAAGTTCCTTAAGCCAAATATGGAATAGACAAGAGCTACTCCTTGCTCAACAAAATGGACTCAACACCCCATATTAAACGCCTAAGAATGTACCTGACTAGTAAGTATCTTAAAACCTATGGATTGCTATGTCTCCGAAAGAGAATCAAGCGTGTGTACAGGGGCATAAACGCAGCAGTGATAGGATTGGAGAGGTTCGGTGAGCAAATGAAGACCCTTTGAAGTCATATTGCATGGTACCCATTCCATGGGTCTCAACTCTCCAGGTTTAAGGGATTCTTCCTTCAGCTAAAACATGCATGTGGAACCCAGAGTATGATCCACCGTGTGATCGGGAGACGTGTTCCAATATGTCTCAGTTCTCGTCCCCTGGTACTCGGGTGCAACATTCCAGACGCTTTACTAACACTCTCCCGACTTGGAGAGTCAGTGCCTTTAAACTCCTGTTTGGCCCAGTTTGCAATTTCTGCGGAAGATGAACAGGAATAGGGAGAACCAATGAGAGACTAGCTGGAGGTGTCTGGACGGGCAAATTTAACACTCATTTCCCACCAGGAAGAGGAATTAACCAAAGGCTCAGCGTGCCGTGCCAGAACCAGATTAGGGCCTGAAGCAATCCTGCGGTGTTGCGACCAGCTCACAAGAAAGCGAGTTGAAGAAAGGAGCTCAGGGGCACTGTAATTCACAAACCTGCAGAGTTATAAATGACAGCTATCGTCCAAAAATATACTGAAGTAAGGCTGCCAAGAGGACTTGAAAGCGGGGCAGAATTGCAGGAAACCGATTTCAGGAGGTAGACTGGAATTGCAGTTAAAGCATAGGAAAAGAGGCAGAACGTCCACAATGATGCACTTGGCCAAAAAGGGCGTATGCGTTTTTTCCTGCAGGAAAAAACGCATACGCCCTTTTTGGCCAACCAAGCAAGCTTGCAAAGGAAATCTGCACTACAATGAAGTCTCACTTCCCCCCGGTCAAAAGGGCCATCTGAAAAAAGTGTAAAATCCAGAAGGCAGGACAGGCCATGGAGAACTGGGAGCCTTGTTATGCTGATGGGCGGGATGTAAATTGCCAACAGCCACTCGGGAGAAGTGTATGGTGTTTCCTGAAACATCTAAAAAACAAAGCAACAGAGCCTAGGGCACTTCCACTTATGGTCCTATAGCTTAGGGAAATTAAAATCAAAAAGACACAGCCACCCCAAAGTTTGGGACGGCTCTGTTTACAAGAACCTCGTTTACGGTACAAGTTCAATATCGCAGAAAGTGAGTAATGGATAAAGAAGTTGTGGTACTTACGTACAATGCAATATCACTCAGCAATGAAATCTATGTCATCAGGCCCGTAGCAGCATAATGAGTGGATTCAGGTATGATGATTCTAACTGAAATAAGTCACACAGAAAAAGAAACATCATAAGATATCACTAATACACGGAATGTAAACTTGGCTACACAGGAACTGAATTACAAAACAGAACAGGGTCTCAAATTTAGAAAACCAACTTATGCTTGCTAAGGGGAAAGGTGAGTTGGGGTGCTGCCTAAAACCAGAGATTGAAATGAACACAGATAAAGTTCCTTAAGCCAAATATGTAATAGACAAGAGCTACACCTTGCTCAACGAAATGGACTCAACACCTCATATTAAATGCCTAAGAATGTACCTGACTAGTAAGTATCTTAAAACCTATGGATTGCTATGTCTCCGAAAGAGAATCAAGCGTGTGTACAGGGGCATAAACGCAGCAGTGATAGGATTGGAGAGGTTCGGTGAGCAAATGAAGACCCTTTGAAGTCATATTGCATGGTACCCATTCCACGGGTCTCAACTCTCCAGGTTTAAGGGATTCTTCCTTCAGCTAAAACATGCATGTGGAACCCAGAGTATGATCCACCGTGTGATCGGGAGACGTGTTCAAATATGTCTCAGTTCTCGTCCCCTGGTACTCGGGTGCAACATTCCAGACGCTTTACTAACACTCTCCCGACTTGGAGAGTCAGTGCCTTTAACTCCTGTTTGGCCCAGTTTGCAATTTCTGCGGAAGATGAACAGGAATAGGGAGAACCAATGAGAGACTAGCTGGAGGTGTCTGGACGGGCAAATTTAACTCTCATTTCCCACCAGGAAGAGGAATTAACCAAAGGCTCAGCGTGCCGTGCCAGAACCAGATTAGGGCCTGAAGCAATCCTGCGGTGTTGCGACCAGCTCACAAGAAAGCGAGTTGAAGAAAGGAGCTCAGGGGCACTGTAATTCACAAACCTGCAGAGTTATAAATGACAGCTATCGTCCAAAAATATACTGAAGTAAGGCTGCCAAGAGGACTTGAAAGCGGGGCAGAATTGCAGGAAACCGATTTCAGGAGGTAGACTGGAATTGCAGTTAAAGCATAGGAAAAGAGGCAGAACGTCCACAATGATGCACTTGGCCAAAAAGGGCGTATGCGTTTTTTCCTGCAGGAAAAAACGCATACGCCCTTTTTGGCCAACCACGCAAGCTTGCAAAGGAAATCTGCACTACAATGAAGTCTCACTTCCCCCCGGTCCAAAGGGGCATCAGAAAAAAGTGTAAAATCCAGAAGGCAGGACAGGCCATGGAGAACTGGGAGCCTTGTTATGCTGATGGGCGGGATGTAAATTGCCAACAGCCACTCGGGAGAAGTGTATGGTGTTTCCTGAAACATCTAAAAAACAAAGCAACAGAGCCTAGGGCACTTCCACTTATGGTCCTATAGCTTAGGGAAATTAAAATCAAAAAGACACAGCCACCCCAAAGTTTGGGACGGCTCTGTTTACAAGAACCTCGTTTACGGTACAAGTTCAATATCGCAGAAAGTGAGTAATGGATAAAGAAGTTGTGGTACTTACGTACAATGCAATATCACTCAGCAATGAAATCTATGTCATCAGGCCCGTAGCAGCATAATGAGTGGATTCAGGTATGATGATTCTAACTGAAATAAGTCACACAGAAAAAGAAACATCATAAGATATCACTAATACACGGAATGTAAACTTGGCTACACAGGAACTGAATTACAAAACAGAACAGGGTCTCAAATTTAGAAAACCAACTTATGCTTGCTAAGGGGAAAGGTGAGTTGGGGTGCTGCCTAAAACCAGAGATTGAAATGAACACAGATAAAGTTCCTTAAGCCAAATATGGAATAGACAAGAGCTACTCCTTGCTCAACAAAATGGACTCAACACCCCATATTAAACGCCTAAGAATGTACCTGACTAGTAAGTATCTTAAAACCTATGGATTGCTATGTCTCCGAAAGAGAATCAAGCGTGTGTACAGGGGCATAAACGCAGCAGTGATAGGATTGGAGAGGTTCGGTGAGCAAATGAAGACCCTTTGAAGTCATATTGCATGGTACCCATTCCATGGGTCTCAACTCTCCAGGTTTAAGGGATTCTTCCTTCAGCTAAAACATGCATGTGGAACCCAGAGTATGATCCACCGTGTGATCGGGAGACGTGTTCCAATATGTCTCAGTTCTCGTCCCCTGGTACTCGGGTGCAACATTCCAGACGCTTTACTAACACTCTCCCGACTTGGAGAGTCAGTGCCTTTAAACTCCTGTTTGGCCCAGTTTGCAATTTCTGCGGAAGATGAACAGGAATAGGGAGAACCAATGAGAGACTAGCTGGAGGTGTCTGGACGGGCAAATTTAACACTCATTTCCCACCAGGAAGAGGAATTAACCAAAGGCTCAGCGTGCCGTGCCAGAACCAGATTAGGGCCTGAAGCAATCCTGCGGTGTTGCGACCAGCTCACAAGAAAGCGAGTTGAAGAAAGGAGCTCAGGGGCACTGTAATTCACAAACCTGCAGAGTTATAAATGACAGCTATCGTCCAAAAATATACTGAAGTAAGGCTGCCAAGAGGACTTGAAAGCGGGGCAGAATTGCAGGAAACCGATTTCAGGAGGTAGACTGGAATTGCAGTTAAAGCATAGGAAAAGAGGCAGAACGTCCACAATGATGCACTTGGCCAAAAAGGGCGTATGCGTTTTTTCCTGCAGGAAAAAACGCATACGCCCTTTTTGGCCAACCAAGCAAGCTTGCAAAGGAAATCTGCACTACAATGAAGTCTCACTTCCCCCCGGTCAAAAGGGCCATCTGAAAAAAGTGTAAAATCCAGAAGGAAGGACAGGCCATGGAGAACTGGGAGCCTTGTTATGCTGATGGGCGGGATGTAAATTGCCAACAGCCACTCGGGAGAAGTGTATGGTGTTTCCTGAAACATCTAAAAAACAAAGCAACAGAGCCTAGGGCACTTCCACTTATGGTCCTATAGCTTAGGGAAATTAAAATCAAAAAGACACAGCCACCCCAAAGTTTGGGACGGCTCTGTTTACAAGAACCTCGTTTACGGTACAAGTTCAATATCGCAGAAAGTGAGTAATGGATAAAGAAGTTGTGGTACTTACGTACAATGCAATATCACTCAGCAATGAAATCTATGTCATCAGGCCCGTAGCAGCATAATGAGTGGATTCAGGTATGATGATTCTAACTGAAATAAGTCACACAGAAAAAGAAACATCATAAGATATCACTAATACACGGAATGTAAACTTGGCTACACAGGAACTGAATTACAAAACAGAACAGGGTCTCAAATTTAGAAAACCAACTTATGCTTGCTAAGGGGAAAGGTGAGTTGGGGTGCTGCCTAAAACCAGAGATTGAAATGAACACAGATAAAGTTCCTTAAGCCAAATATGGAATAGACAAGAGCTACTCCTTGCTCAACAAAATGGACTCAACACCCCATATTAAACGCCTAAGAATGTACATGACTAGTAAGTATCTTAAAACCTATGGATTGCTATGTCTCCGAAAGAGAATCAAGCGTGTGTACAGGGGCATAAACGCAGCAGTGATAGGATTGGAGAGGTTCGGTGAGCAAATGAAGACCCTTTGAAGTCATATTGCATGGTACCCATTCCATGGGTCTCAACTCTCCAGGTTTAAGGGATTCTTCCTTCAGCTAAAACATGCATGTGGAACCCAGAGTATGATCCACCGTGTGATCGGGAGACGTGTTCCAATATGTCTCAGTTCTCGTCCCCTGGTACTCGGGTGCAACATTCCAGACGCTTTACTAACACTCTCCCGACTTGGAGAGTCAGTGCCTTTAACCTCCTGTTTGGCCCAGTTTGCAATTTCTGCGGAAGATGAACAGGAATAGGGAGAACCAATGAGAGACTAGCTGGAGGTGTCTGGACGGGCAAATTTAACACTCATTTCCCACCAGGAAGAGGAATTAACCAAAGGCTCAGCGTGCCGTGCCAGAACCAGATTAGGGCCTGAAGCAATCCTGCGGTGTTGCGACCAGCTCACAAGAAAGCGAGTTGAAGAAAGGAGCTCAGGGGCACTGTAATTCACAAACCTGCAGAGTTATAAATGACAGCTATCGTCCAAAAATATACTGAAGTAAGGCTGCCAAGAGGACTTGAAAGCGGGGCAGAATTGCAGGAAACCGATTTCAGGAGGTAGACTGGAATTGCAGTTAAAGCATAGGAAAAGAGGCAGAACGTCCACAATGATGCACTTGGCCAAAAAGGGCGTATGCGTTTTTTCCTGCAGGAAAAAACGCATACGCCCTTTTTGGCCAACCAAGCAAGCTTGCAAAGGAAATCTGCACTACAATGAAGTCTCACTTCCCCCCGGTCAAAAGGGCCATCTGAAAAAAGTGTAAAATCCAGAAGGCAGGACAGGCCATGGAGAACTGGGAGCCTTGTTATGCTGATGGGCGGGATGTAAATTGCCAACAGCCACTCGGGAGAAGTGTATGGTGTTTCCTGAAACATCTAAAAAACAAAGCAACAGAGCCTAGGGCACTTCCACTTATGGTCCTATAGCTTAGGGAAATTAAAATCAAAAAGACACAGCCACCCCAAAGTTTGGGACGGCTCTGTTTACAAGAACCTCGTTTACGGTACAAGTTCAATATCGCAGAAAGTGAGTAATGGATAAAGAAGTTGTGGTACTTACGTACAATGCAATATCACTCAGCAATGAAATCTATGTCATCAGGCCCGTAGCAGCATAATGAGTGGATTCAGGTATGATGATTCTAACTGAAATAAGTCACACAGAAAAAGAAACATCATAAGATATCACTAATACACGGAATGTAAACTTGGCTACACAGGAACTGAATTACAAAACAGAACAGGGTCTCAAATTTAGAAAACCAACTTATGCTTGCTAAGGGGAAAGGTGAGTTGGGGTGCTGCCTAAAACCAGAGATTGAAATGAACACAGATAAAGTTCCTTAAGCCAAATATGGAATAGACAAGAGCTACTCCTTGCTCAACAAAATGGACTCAACACCCCATATTAAACGCCTAAGAATGTACCTGACTAGTAAGTATCTTAAAACCTATGGATTGCTATGTCTCCGAAAGAGAATCAAGCGTGTGTACAGGGGCATAAACGCAGCAGTGATAGGATTGGAGAGGTTCGGTGAGCAAATGAAGACCCTTTGAAGTCATATTGCATGGTACCCATTCCACGGGTCTCAACTCTCCAGGTTTAAGGGATTCTTCCTTCAGCTAAAACATGCATGTGGAACCCAGAGTATGATCCACCGTGTGATCGGGAGACGTGTTCCAATATGTCTCAGTTCTCGTCCCCTGGTACTCGGGTGCAACATTCCAGACGCTTTACTAACACTCTCCCGACTTGGAGAGTCAGTGCCTTTAACCTCCTGTTTGGCCCAGTTTGCAATTTCTGCGGAAGATGAACAGGAATAGGGAGAACCAATGAGAGACTAGCTGGAGGTGTCTGGACGGGCAAATTTAACTCTCATTTCCCACCAGGAAGAGGAATTAACCAAAGGCTCAGCGTGCCGTGCCAGAACCAGATTAGGGCCTGAAGCAATCCTGCGGTGTTGCGACCAGCTCACAAGAAAGCGAGTTGAAGAAAGGAGCTCAGGGGCACTGTAATTCACAAACCTGCAGAGTTATAAATGACAGCTATCGTCCAAAAATATACTGAAGTAAGGCTGCCAAGAGGACTTGAAAGCGGGGCAGAATTGCAGGAAACCGATTTCAGGAGGTAGACTGGAATTGCAGTTAAAGCATAGGAAAAGAGGCAGAACGTCCACAATGATGCACTTGGCCAAAAAGGGCGTATGCGTTTTTTCCTGAATATATTCAGGAAAAAACGCATACGCCCTTTTTGGCCAACCAAGCAAGCTTGCAAAGGAAATCTGCACTACAATGAAGTCTCACTTCCCCCCGGTCAAAAGGGCCATCTGAAAAAAGTGTAAAATCCAGAAGTTAGGACAGGCCATGGAGAACTGGTAGCCTTGTTATGCTGATGGGCGGGATGTAAATTGCCAACAGCCACTCGGGAGAAGTGTATGGTGTTTCCTGAAACATCTAAAAAACAAAGCAACAGAGCCTAGGGCACTTCCACTTATGGTCCTATAGTTTAGGGAAATTAAAATCAAAAAGACACAGCCACCCCAAAGTTTGGGACGGCTCTGTTTACAAGAACCTCGTTTACGGTACAAGTTCAATATCGCAGAAAGTGAGTAATGGATAAAGAAGTTGTGGTACTTACGTACAATGCAATATCACTCAGCAATGAAATCTATGTCATCAGGCCCGTAGCAGCATAATGAGTGGATTCAGGTATGATGATTCTAACTGAAATAAGTCACACAGAAAAAGAAACATCATAAGATATCATTAATACACGGAATGTAAACTTGGCTACACAGGAACTGAATTACAAAACAGAACAGGGTCTCAAATTTAGAAAACCAACTTATGCTTGCTAAGGGGAAAGGTGAGTTGGGGTGCTGCCTAAAACCAGAGATTGAAATGAACACAGATAAAGTTCCTTAAGCCAAATATGGAATAGACAAGAGCTACACCTTGCTCAACGAAATGGACTCAACACCTCATATTAAATGCCTAAGAATGTACCTGACTAGTAAGTATCTTAAAACCTATGGATTGCTATGTCTCCGAAAGAGAATCAAGCGTGTGTACAGGGGCATAAACGCAGCAGTGATAGGATTGGAGAGGTTCGGTGAGCAAATGAAGACCCTTTGAAGTCATATTGCATGGTACCCATTCCACGGGTCTCAACTCTCCAGGTTTAAGGGATTCTTCCTTCAGCTAAAACATGCATGTGGAACCCAGAGTATGATCCACCGTGTGATCGGGAGACGTGTTCAAATATGTCTCAGTTCTCGTCCCCTGGTACTCGGGTGCAACATTCCAGACGCTTTACTAACACTCTCCCGACTTGGAGAGTCAGTGCCTTTAACCTCCTGTTTGGCCCAGTTTGCAATTTCTGCGGAAGATGAACAGGAATAGGGAGAACCAATGAGAGACTAGCTGGAGGTGTCTGGACGGGCAAATTTAACTCTCATTTCCCACCAGGAAGAGGAATTAACCAAAGGCTCAGCGTGCCGTGCCAGAACCAGATTAGGGCCTGAAGCAATCCTGCGGTGTTGCGACCAGCTCACAAGAAAGCGAGTTGAAGAAAGGAGCTCAGGGGCACTGTAATTCACAAACCTGCAGAGTTATAAATGACAGCTATCGTCCAAAAATATACTGAAGTAAGGCTGCCAAGAGGACTTGAAAGCGGGGCAGAATTGCAGGAAACCGATTTCAGGAGGTAGACTGGAATTGCATTGAAAGCATAGGAAAAGAGGCAGAACGTCCATAATGATGCACTTGGCCAAAAAGGGCGTATGCGTTTTTTCCTGCAGGAAAAAACGCATACGCCCTTTTTGGCCAACCAAGCAAGCTTGCAAAGGAAATCTGCACTACAATGAAGTCTCACTTCCCCCCGGTCAAAAGGGGCATCAGAAAAAAGTGTAAAATCCAGAAGGCAGGACAGGCCATGGAGAACTGGGAGCCTTGTTATGCTGATGGGCGGGATGTAAATTGCCAACAGCCACTCGGGAGAAGTGTATGGTGTTTCCTGAAACATCTAAAAAACAAAGCAACAGAGCCTAGGGCACTTCCACTTATGGTCCTATAGCTTAGGGAAATTAAAATCAAAAAGACACAGCCACCCCAAAGTTTGGGACGGCTCTGTTTACAAGAACCTCGTTTACGGTACAAGTTCAATATCGCAGAAAGTGAGTAATGGATAAAGAAGTTGTGGTACTTACGTACAATGCAATATCACTCAGCAATGAAATCTATGTCATCAGGCCCGTAGCAGCATAATGAGTGGATTCAGGTATGATGATTCTAACTGAAATAAGTCACACAGAAAAAGAAACATCATAAGATATCACTAATACACGGAATGTAAACTTGGCTACACAGGAACTGAATTACAAAACAGAACAGGGTCTCAAATTTAGAAAACCAACTTATGCTTGCTAAGGGGAAAGGTGAGTTGGGGTGCTGCCTAAAACCAGAGATTGAAATGAACACAGATAAAGTTCCTTAAGCCAAATATGGAATAGACAAGAGCTACACCTTGCTCAACGAAATGGACTCAACACCTCATATTAAATGCCTAAGAATGTACCTGACTAGTAAGTATCTTAAAACCTATGGATTGCTATGTCTCCGAAAGAGAATCAAGCGTGTGTACAGGGGCATAAACGCAGCAGTGATAGGATTGGAGAGGTTCGGTGAGCAAATGAAGACCCTTTGAAGTCATATTGCATGGTACCCATTCCACGGGTCTCAACTCTCCAGGTTTAAGGGATTCTTCCTTCAGCTAAAACATGCATGTGGAACCCAGAGTATGATCCACCGTGTGATCGGGAGACGTGTTCAAATATGTCTCAGTTCTCGTCCCCTGGTACTCGGGTGCAACATTCCAGACGCTTTACTAACACTCTCCCGACTTGGAGAGTCAGTGCCTTTAACCTCCTGTTTGGCCCAGTTTGCAATTTCTGCGGAAGATGAACAGGAATAGGGAGAACCAATGAGAGACTAGCTGGAGGTGTCTGGACGGGCAAATTTAACTCTCATTTCCCACCAGGAAGAGGAATTAACCAAAGGCTCAGCGTGCCGTGCCAGAACCAGATTAGGGCCTGAAGCAATCCTGCGGTGTTGCGACCAGCTCACAAGAAAGCGAGTTGAAGAAAGGAGCTCAGGGGCACTGTAATTCACAAACCTGCAGAGTTATAAATGACAGCTATCGTCCAAAAATATACTGAAGTAAGGCTGCCAAGAGGACTTGAAAGCGGGGCAGAATTGCAGGAAACCGATTTCAGGAGGTAGACTGGAATTGCAGTTAAAGCATAGGAAAAGAGGCAGAACGTCCACAATGATGCACTTGGCCAAAAAGGGCGTATGCGTTTTTTCCTGCAGGAAAAAACGCATACGCCCTTTTTGGCCAACCAAGCAAGCTTGCAAAGGAAATCTGCACTACAATGAAGTCTCACTTCCCCCCGGTCCAAAGGGGCATCAGAAAAAAGTGTAAAATCCAGAAGGCAGGACAGGCCATGGAGAACTGGGAGCCTTGTTATGCTGATGGGCGGGATGTAAATTGCCAACAGCCACTCGGGAGAAGTGTATGGTGTTTCCTGAAACATCTAAAAAACAAAGCAACAGAGCCTAGGGCACTTCCACTTATGGTCCTATAGCTTAGGGAAATTAAAATCAAAAAGACACAGCCACCCCAAAGTTTGGGACGGCTCTGTTTACAAGAACCTCGTTTACGGTACAAGTTCAATATCGCAGAAAGTGAGTAATGGATAAAGAAGTTGTGGTACTTACGTACAATGCAATATCACTCAGCAATGAAATCTATGTCATCAGGCCCGTAGCAGCATAATGAGTGGATTCAGGTATGATGATTCTAACTGAAATAAGTCACACAGAAAAAGAAACATCATAAGATATCACTAATACACGGAATGTAAACTTGGCGACACAGGAACTGAATTACAAAACAGAACAGGGTCTCAAATTTAGAAAACCAACTTATGCTTGCTAAGGGGAAAGGTGAGTTGGGGTGCTGCCTAAAACCAGAGATTGAAATGAACACAGATAAAGTTCCTTAAGCCAAATATGGAATAGACAAGAGTTACTCCTTGCTTAACGAAATGGACTCAACACCCCATATTAAACGCCTAAGAATGTACCTGACTAGTAAGTATCTTAAAACCTATGGATTGCTATGTCTCCGAAAGAGAATCAAGCGTGTGTACAGGGGCATAAACGCAGCAGTGATAGGATTGGAGAGGTTCGGTGAGCAAATGAAGACCCTTTGAAGTCATATTGCATGGTACCCATTCCACGGGTCTCAACTCTCCAGGTTTAAGGGATTCTTCCTTCAGCTAAAACATGCATGTGGAACCCAGAGTATGATCCACCGTGTGATCGGGAGACGTGTTCCAATATGTCTCAGTTCTCGTCCCCTGATACTCGGGTGCAACATTCCAGACGCTTTACTAACACTCTCCCGACTTGGAGAGTCAGTGCCTTTAACCTCCTGTTTGGCCCAGTTTGCAATTTCTGCGGAAGATGAACAGGAATAGGGAGAACCAATGAGAGACTAGCTGGAGGTGTCTGGACGGGCAAATTTAACTCTCATTTCCCACCAGGAAGAGGAATTAACCAAAGGCTCAGCGTGCCGTGCCAGAACCAGATTAGGGCCTGAAGCAATCCTGCGGTGTTGCGACCAGCTCACAAGAAAGCGAGTTGAAGAAAGGAGCTCAGGGGCACTGTAATTCACAAACCTGCAGAGTTATAAATGACAGCTATCGTCCAAAAATATACTGAAGTAAGGCTGCCAAGAGGACTTGAAAGCGGGGCAGAATTGCAGGAAACCGATTTCAGGAGGTAGACTGGAATTGCAGTTAAAGCATAGGAAAAGAGGCAGAACGTCCACAATGATGCACTTGGCCAAAAAGGGCGTATGGGTTTTTTCCTGCAGGAAAAAACGCATACGCCCTTTTTGGCCAACCAAGCAAGCTTGCAAAGGAAATCTGCACTACAATGAAGTCTCACTTCCCCCCGGTCCAAAGGGGCATCAGAAAAAAGTGTAAAATCCAGAAGGCAGGACAGGCCATGGAGAACTGGGAGCCTTGTTATGCTGATGGGCGGGATGTAAATTGCCAACAGCCACTCGGGAGAAGTGTATGGTGTTTCCTGAAACATCTAAAAAACAAAGCAACAGAGCCTAGGGCACTTCCACTTATGGTCCTATAGCTTAGGGAAATTAAAATCAAAAAGACACAGCCACCCCAAAGTTTGGGACGGCTCTGTTTACAAGAACCTCGTTTACGGTACAAGTTCAATATCGCAGAAAGTGAGTAATGGATAAAGAAGTTGTGGTACTTACGTACAATGCAATATCACTCAGCAATGAAATCTATGTCATCAGGCCCGTAGCAGCATAATGAGTGGATTCAGGTATGATGATTCTAACTGAAATAAGTCACACAGAAAAAGAAACATCATAAGATATCACTAATACACGGAATGTAAACTTGGCGACACAGGAACTGAATTACAAAACAGAACAGGGTCTCAAATTTAGAAAACCAACTTATGCTTGCTAAGGGGAAAGGTGAGTTGGGGTGCTGCCTAAAACCAGAGATTGAAATGAACACAGATAAAGTTCCTTAAGCCAAATATGGAATAGACAAGAGTTACTCCTTGCTTAACGAAATGGACTCAACACCCCATATTAAACGCCTAAGAATGTACCTGACTAGTAAGTATCTTAAAACCTATGGATTGCTATGTCTCCGAAAGAGAATCAAGCGTGTGTACAGGGGCATAAACGCAGCAGTGATAGGATTGGAGAGGTTCGGTGAGCAAATGAAGACCCTTTGAAGTCATATTGCATGGTACCCATTCCACGGGTCTCAACTCTCCAGGTTTAAGGGATTCTTCCTTCAGCTAAAACATGCATGTGGAACCCAGAGTATGATCCACCGTGTGATCGGGAGACGTGTTCCAATATGTCTCAGTTCTCGTCCCCTGATACTCGGGTGCAACATTCCAGACGCTTTACTAACACTCTCCCGACTTGGAGAGTCAGTGCCTTTAACCTCCTGTTTGGCCCAGTTTGCAATTTCTGCGGAAGATGAACAGGAATAGGGAGAACCAATGAGAGACTAGCTGGAGGTGTCTGGACGGGCAAATTTAACTCTCATTTCCCACCAGGAAGAGGAATTAACCAAAGGCTCAGCGTGCCGTGCCAGAACCAGATTAGGGCCTGAAGCAATCCTGCGGTGTTGCGACCAGCTCACAAGAAAGCGAGTTGAAGAAAGGAGCTCAGGGGCACTGTAATTCACAAACCTGCAGAGTTATAAATGACAGCTATCGTCCAAAAATATACTGAAGTAAGGCTGCCAAGAGGACTTGAAAGCGGGGCAGAATTGCAGGAAACCGATTTCAGGAGGTAGACTGGAATTGCAGTTAAAGCATAGGAAAAGAGGCAGAACGTCCACAATGATGCACTTGGCCAAAAAGGGCGTATGCGTGTTTTCCTGAATATATTCAGGAAAAAACGCATACGCCCTTTTTGGCCAACCAAGCAAGCTTGCAAAGGAAATCTGCACTACAATGAAGTCTCACTTCCCCCCGGTCAAAAGGGCCATCTGAAAAAAGTGTAAAATCCAGAAGTTAGGACAGGCCATGGAGAACTGGTAGCCTTGTTATGCTGATGGGCGGGATGTAAATTGCCAACAGCCACTCGGGAGAAGTGTATGGTGTTTCCTGAAACATCTAAAAAACAAAGCAACAGAGCCTAGGGCACTTCCACTTATGGTCCTATAGTTTAGGGAAATTAAAATCAAAAAGACACAGCCACCCCAAAGTTTGGGACGGCTCTGTTTACAAGAACCTCGTTTACGGTACAAGTTCAATATCGCAGAAAGTGAGTAATGGATAAAGAAGTTGTGGTACTTACGTACAATGCAATATCACTCAGCAATGAAATCTATGTCATCAGGCCCGTAGCAGCATAATGAGTGGATTCAGGTATGATGATTCTAACTGAAATAAGTCACACAGAAAAAGAAACATCATAAGATATCACTAATACACGGAATGTAAACTTGGCTACACAGGAACTGAATTACAAAACAGAACAGGGTCTCAAATTTAGAAAACCAACTTATGCTTGCTAAGGGGAAAGGTGAGTTGGGGTGCTGCCTAAAACCAGAGATTGAAATGAACACAGATAAAGTTCCTTAAGCCAAATATGGAATAGACAAGAGCTACTCCTTGCTCAACGAAATGGACTCAACACCCCATATTAAACGCCTAAGAATGTACCTGACTAGTAAGTATCTTAAAACCTATGGATTGCTATGTCTCCGAAAGAGAATCAAGCGTGTGTACAGGGGCATAAACGCAGCAGTGATAGGATTGGAGAGGTTCGGTGAGCAAATGAAGACCCTTTGAAGTCATATTGCATGGTACCCATTCCACGGGTCTCAACTCTCCAGGTTTAAGGGATTCTTCCTTCAGCTAAAACATGCATGTGGAACCCAGAGTATGATCCACCGTGTGATCGGGAGACGTGTTCAAATATGTCTCAGTTCTCGTCCCCTGGTACTCGGGTGCAACATTCCAGACGCTTTACTAACACTCTCCCGACTTGGAGAGTCAGTGCCTTTAACTCCTGTTTGGCCCAGTTTGCAATTTCTGCGGAAGATGAACAGGAATAGGGAGAACCAATGAGAGACTAGCTGGAGGTGTCTGGACGGGCAAATTTAACTCTCATTTCCCACCAGGAAGAGGAATTAACCAAAGGCTCAGCGTGCCGTGCCAGAACCAGATTAGGGCCTGAAGCAATCCTGCGGTGTTGCGACCAGCTCACAAGAAAGCGAGTTGAAGAAAGGAGCTCAGGGGCACTGTAATTCACAAACCTGCAGAGTTATAAATGACAGCTATCGTCCAAAAATATACTGAAGTAAGGCTGCCAAGAGGACTTGAAAGCGGGGCAGAATTGCAGGAAACCGATTTCAGGAGGTAGACTGGAATTGCAGTTAAAGCATAGGAAAAGAGGCAGAACGTCCACAATGATGCACTTGGCCAAAAAGGGCGTATGCGTTTTTTCCTGCAGGAAAAAACGCATACGCCCTTTTTGGCCAACCAAGCAAGCTTGCAAAGGAAATCTGCACTACAATGAAGTCTCACTTCCCCCCGGTCAAAAGGGGCATCAGAAAAAAGTGTAAAATCCAGAAGGCAGGACAGGCCATGGAGAACTGGGAGCCTTGTTATGCTGATGGGCGGGATGTAAATTGCCAACAGCCACTCGGGAGAAGTGTATGGTGTTTCCTGAAACATCTAAAAAACAAAGCAACAGAGCCTAGGGCACTTCCACTTATGGTCCTATAGCTTAGGGAAATTAAAATCAAAAAGACACAGCCACCCCAAAGTTTGGGACGGCTCTGTTTACAAGAACCTCGTTTACGGTACAAGTTCAATATCGCAGAAAGTGAGTAATGGATAAAGAAGTTGTGGTACTTACGTACAATGCAATATCACTCAGCAATGAAATCTATGTCATCAGGCCCGTAGCAGCATAATGAGTGGATTCAGGTATGATGATTCTAACTGAAATAAGTCACACAGAAAAAGAAACATCATAAGATATCACTAATACACGGAATGTAAACTTGGCTACACAGGAACTGAATTACAAAACAGAACAGGGTCTCAAATTTAGAAAACCAACTTATGCTTGCTAAGGGGAAAGGTGAGTTGGGGTGCTGCCTAAAACCAGAGATTGAAATGAACACAGATAAAGTTCCTTAAGCCAAATATGGAATAGACAAGAGCTACTCCTTGCTCAACGAAATGGACTCAACACCCCATATTAAACGCCTAAGAATGTACCTGACTAGTAAGTATCTTAAAACCTATGGATTGCTATGTCTCCGAAAGAGAATCAAGCGTGTGTACAGGGGCATAAACGCAGCAGTGATAGGATTGGAGAGGTTCGGTGAGCAAATGAAGACCCTTTGAAGTCATATTGCATGGTACCCATTCCACGGGTCTCAACTCTCCAGGTTTAAGGGATTCTTCCTTCAGCTAAAACATGCATGTGGAACCCAGAGTATGATCCACCGTGTGATCGGGAGACGTGTTCAAATATGTCTCAGTTCTCGTCCCCTGGTACTCGGGTGCAACATTCCAGACACTTTACTAACACTCTCCCGACTTGGAGAGTCAGTGCCTTTAACCTCCTGTTTGGCCCAGTTTGCAATTTCTGCGGAAGATGAACAGGAATAGGGAGAACCAATGAGAGACTAGCTGGAGGTGTCTGGACGGGCAAATTTAACACTCATTTCCCACCAGGAAGAGGAATTAACCAAAGGCTCAGCGTGCCGTGCCAGAACCAGATTAGGGCCTGAAGCAATCCTGCGGTGTTGCGACCAGCTCACAAGAAAGCGAGTTGAAGAAAGGAGCTCAGGGGCACTGTAATTCACAAACCTGCAGAGTTATAAATGACAGCTATCGTCCAAAAATATACTGAAGTAAGGCTGCCAAGAGGACTTGAAAGCGGGGCAGAATTGCAGGAAACCGATTTCAGGAGGTAGACTGGAATTGCAGTTAAAGCATAGGAAAAGAGGCAGAACGTCCACAATGATGCACTTGGCCAAAAAGGGCGTATGCGTTTTTTCCTGCAGGAAAAAACGCATACGCCCTTTTTGGCCAACCAAGCAAGCTTGCAAAGGAAATCTGCACTACAATGAAGTCTCACTTCCCCCCGGTCCAAAGGGGCATCAGAAAAAAGTGTAAAATCCAGAAGGCAGGACAGGCCATGGAGAACTGGGAGCCTTGTTATGCTGATGGGCGGGATGTAAATTGCCAACAGCCACTCGGGAGAAGTGTATGGTGTTTCCTGAAACATCTAAAAAACAAAGCAACAGAGCCTAGGGCACTTCCACTTATGGTCCTATAGCTTAGGGAAATTAAAATCAAAAAGACACAGCCACCCCAAAGTTTGGGACGGCTCTGTTTACAAGAACCTCGTTTACGGTACAAGTTCAATATCGCAGAAAGTGAGTAATGGATAAAGAAGTTGTGGTACTTACGTACAATGCAATATCACTCAGCAATGAAATCTATGTCATCAGGCCCGTAGCAGCATAATGAGTGGATTCAGGTATGATGATTCTAACTGAAATAAGTCACACAGAAAAAGAAACATCATAAGATATCACTAATACACGGAATGTAAACTTGGCTACACAGGAACTGAATTACAAAACAGAACAGGGTCTCAAATTTAGAAAACCAACTTATGCTTGCTAAGGGGAAAGGTGAGTTGGGGTGCTGCCTAAAACCAGAGATTGAAATGAACACAGATAAAGTTCCTTAAGCCAAATATGGAATAGACAAGAGCTACTCCTTGCTCAACGAAATGGACTCAACACCCCATATTAAACGCCTAAGAATGTACCTGACTAGTAAGTATCTTAAAACCTATGGATTGCTATGTCTCCGAAAGAGAATCAAGCGTGTGTACAGGGGCATAAACGCAGCAGTGATAGGATTGGAGAGGTTCGGTGAGCAAATGAAGACCCTTTGAAGTCATATTGCATGGTACCCATTCCACGGGTCTCAACTCTCCAGGTTTAAGGGATTCTTCCTTCAGCTAAAACATGCATGTGGAACCCAGAGTATGATCCACCGTGTGATCGGGAGACGTGTTCAAATATGTCTCAGTTCTCGTCCCCTGGTACTCGGGTGCAACATTCCAGACGCTTTACTAACACTCTCCCGACTTGGAGAGTCAGTGCCTTTAACCTCCTGTTTGGCCCAGTTTGCAATTTCTGCGGAAGATGAACAGGAATAGGGAGAACCAATGAGAGACTAGCTGGAGGTGTCTGGACGGGCAAATTTAACACTCATTTCCCACCAGGAAGAGGAATTAACCAAAGGCTCAGCGTGCCGTGCCAGAACCAGATTAGGGCCTGAAGCAATCCTGCGGTGTTGCGACCAGCTCACAAGAAAGCGAGTTGAAGAAAGGAGCTCAGGGGCACTGTAATTCACAAACCTGCAGAGTTATAAATGACAGCTATCGTCCAAAAATATACTGAAGTAAGGCTGCCAAGAGGACTTGAAAGCGGGGCAGAATTGCAGGAAACCGATTTCAGGAGGTAGACTGGAATTGCAGTTAAAGCATAGGAAAAGAGGCAGAACGTCCACAATGATGCACTTGGCCAAAAAGGGCGTATGAGTTTTTTCCTGCAGGAAAAAACGCATACGCCCTTTTTGGCCAACCAAGCAAGCTTGCAAAGGAAATCTGCACTACAATGAAGTCTCACTTCCCCCCGGTCCAAAGGGGCATCAGAAAAAAGTGTAAAATCCAGAAGGCAGGACAGGCCATGGAGAACTGGGAGCCTTGTTATGCTGATGGGCGGGATGTAAATTGCCAACAGCCACTCGGGAGAAGTGTATGGTGTTTCCTGAAACATCTAAAAAACAAAGCAACAGAGCCTAGGGCACTTCCACTTATGGTCCTATAGCTTAGGGAAATTAAAATCAAAAAGACACAGCCACCTCAAAGTTTGGGACGGCTCTGTTTACAAGAACCTCGTTTACGGTACAAGTTCAATATCGCAGAAAGTGAGTAATGGATAAAGAAGTTGTGGTACTTACGTACAATGCAATATCACTCAGCAATGAAATCTATGTCATCAGGCCCGTAGCAGCATAATGAGTGGATTCAGGTATGATGATTCTAACTGAAATAAGTCACACAGAAAAAGAAACATCATAAGATATCACTAATACACGGAATGTAAACTTGGCGACACAGGAACTGAATTACAAAACAGAACAGGGTCTCAAATTTAGAAAACCAACTTATGCTTGCTAAGGGGAAAGGTGAGTTGGGGTGCTGCCTAAAACCAGAGATTGAAATGAACACAGATAAAGTTCCTTAAGCCAAATATGGAATAGACAAGAGTTACTCCTTGCTTAACGAAATGGACTCAACACCCCATATTAAACGCCTAAGAATGTACCTGACTAGTAAGTATCTTAAAACCTATGGATTGCTATGTCTCCGAAAGAGAATCAAGCGTGTGTACAGGGGCATAAACGCAGCAGTGATAGGATTGGAGAGGTTCGGTGAGCAAATGAAGACCCTTTGAAGTCATATTGCATGGTACCCATTCCACGGGTCTCAACTCTCCAGGTTTAAGGGATTCTTCCTTCAGCTAAAACATGCATGTGGAACCCAGAGTATGATCCACCGTGTGATCGGGAGACGTGTTCCAATATGTCTCAGTTCTCGTCCCCTGATACTCGGGTGCAACATTCCAGACGCTTTACTAACACTCTCCCGACTTGGAGAGTCAGTGCCTTTAACCTCCTGTTTGGCCCAGTTTGCAATTTCTGCGGAAGATGAACAGGAATAGGGAGAACCAATGAGAGACTAGCTGGAGGTGTCTGGACGGGCAAATTTAACTCTCATTTCCCACCAGGAAGAGGAATTAACCAAAGGCTCAGCGTGCCGTGCCAGAACCAGATTAGGGCCTGAAGCAATCCTGCGGTGTTGCGACCAGCTCACAAGAAAGCGAGTTGAAGAAAGGAGCTCAGGGGCACTGTAATTCACAAACCTGCAGAGTTATAAATGACAGCTATCGTCCAAAAATATACTGAAGTAAGGCTGCCAAGAGGACTTGAAAGCGGGGCAGAATTGCAGGAAACCGATTTCAGGAGGTAGACTGGAATTGCAGTTAAAGCATAGGAAAAGAGGCAGAACGTCCACAATGATGCACTTGGCCAAAAAGGGCGTATGCGTGTTTTCCTGAATATATTCAGGAAAAAACGCATACGCCCTTTTTGGCCAACCAAGCAAGCTTGCAAAGGAAATCTGCACTACAATGAAGTCTCACTTCCCCCCGGTCAAAAGGGCCATCTGAAAAAAGTGTAAAATCCAGAAGTTAGGACAGGCCATGGAGAACTGGTAGCCTTGTTATGCTGATGGGCGGGATGTAAATTGCCAACAGCCACTCGGGAGAAGTGTATGGTGTTTCCTGAAACATCTAAAAAACAAAGCAACAGAGCCTAGGGCACTTCCACTTATGGTCCTATAGTTTAGGGAAATTAAAATCAAAAAGACACAGCCACCCCAAAGTTTGGGACGGCTCTGTTTACAAGAACCTCGTTTACGGTACAAGTTCAATATCGCAGAAAGTGAGTAATGGATAAAGAAGTTGTGGTACTTACGTACAATGCAATATCACTCAGCAATGAAATCTATGTCATCAGGCCCGTAGCAGCATAATGAGTGGATTCAGGTATGATGATTCTAACTGAAATAAGTCACACAGAAAAAGAAACATCATAAGATATCACTAATACACGGAATGTAAACTTGGCTACACAGGAACTGAATTACAAAACAGAACAGGGTCTCAAATTTAGAAAACCAACTTATGCTTGCTAAGGGGAAAGGTGAGTTGGGGTGCTGCCTAAAACCAGAGATTGAAATGAACACAGATAAAGTTCCTTAAGCCAAATATGGAATAGACAAGAGCTACTCCTTGCTCAACGAAATGGACTCAACACCCCATATTAAACGCCTAAGAATGTACCTGACTAGTAAGTATCTTAAAACCTATGGATTGCTATGTCTCCGAAAGAGAATCAAGCGTGTGTACAGGGGCATAAACGCAGCAGTGATAGGATTGGAGAGGTTCGGTGAGCAAATGAAGACCCTTTGAAGTCATATTGCATGGTACCCATTCCACGGGTCTCAACTCTCCAGGTTTAAGGGATTCTTCCTTCAGCTAAAACATGCATGTGGAACCCAGAGTATGATCCACCGTGTGATCGGGAGACGTGTTCAAATATGTCTCAGTTCTCGTCCCCTGGTACTCGGGTGCAACATTCCAGACGCTTTACTAACACTCTCCCGACTTGGAGAGTCAGTGCCTTTAACCTCCTGTTTGGCCCAGTTTGCAATTTCTGCGGAAGATGAACAGGAATAGGGAGAACCAATGAGAGACTAGCTGGAGGTGTCTGGACGGGCAAATTTAACACTCATTTCCCACCAGGAAGAGGAATTAACCAAAGGCTCAGCGTGCCGTGCCAGAACCAGATTAGGGCCTGAAGCAATCCTGCGGTGTTGCGACCAGCTCACAAGAAAGCGAGTTGAAGAAAGGAGCTCAGGGGCACTGTAATTCACAAACCTGCAGAGTTATAAATGACAGCTATCGTCCAAAAATATACTGAAGTAAGGCTGCCAAGAGGACTTGAAAGCGGGGCAGAATTGCAGGAAACCGATTTCAGGAGGTAGACTGGAATTGCAGTTAAAGCATAGGAAAAGAGGCAGAACGTCCACAATGATGCACTTGGCCAAAAAGGGCGTATGCGTTTTTTCCTGCAGGAAAAAACGCATACGCCCTTTTTGGCCAACCAAGCAAGCTTGCAAAGGAAATCTGCACTACAATGAAGTCTCACTTCCCCCCGGTCCAAAGGGGCATCAGAAAAAAGTGTAAAATCCAGAAGGCAGGACAGGCCATGGAGAACTGGGAGCCTTGTTATGCTGATGGGCGGGATGTAAATTGCCAACAGCCACTCGGGAGAAGTGTATGGTGTTTCCTGAAACATCTAAAAAACAAAGCAACAGAGCCTAGGGCACTTCCACTTATGGTCCTATAGCTTAGGGAAATTAAAATCAAAAAGACACAGCCACCCCAAAGTTTGGGACGGCTCTGTTTACAAGAACCTCGTTTACGGTACAAGTTCAATATCGCAGAAAGTGAGTAATGGATAAAGAAGTTGTGGTACTTACGTACAATGCAATATCACTCAGCAATGAAATCTATGTCATCAGGCCCGTAGCAGCATAATGAGTGGATTCAGGTATGATGATTCTAACTGAAATAAGTCACACAGAAAAAGAAACATCATAAGATATCACTAATACACGGAATGTAAACTTGGCGACACAGGAACTGAATTACAAAACAGAACAGGGTCTCAAATTTAGAAAACCAACTTATGCTTGCTAAGGGGAAAGGTGAGTTGGGGTGCTGCCTAAAACCAGAGATTGAAATGAACACAGATAAAGTTCCTTAAGCCAAATATGGAATAGACAAGAGTTACTCCTTGCTTAACGAAATGGACTCAACACCCCATATTAAACGCCTAAGAATGTACCTGACTAGTAAGTATCTTAAAACCTATGGATTGCTATGTCTCCGAAAGAGAATCAAGCGTGTGTACAGGGGCATAAACGCAGCAGTGATAGGATTGGAGAGGTTCGGTGAGCAAATGAAGACCCTTTGAAGTCATATTGCATGGTACCCATTCCACGGGTCTCAACTCTCCAGGTTTAAGGGATTCTTCCTTCAGCTAAAACATGCATGTGGAACCCAGAGTATGATCCACCGTGTGATCGGGAGACGTGTTCCAATATGTCTCAGTTCTCGTCCCCTGATACTCGGGTGCAACATTCCAGACGCTTTACTAACACTCTCCCGACTTGGAGAGTCAGTGCCTTTAACCTCCTGTTTGGCCCAGTTTGCAATTTCTGCGGAAGATGAACAGGAATAGGGAGAACCAATGAGAGACTAGCTGGAGGTGTCTGGACGGGCAAATTTAACTCTCATTTCCCACCAGGAAGAGGAATTAACCAAAGGCTCAGCGTGCCGTGCCAGAACCAGATTAGGGCCTGAAGCAATCCTGCGGTGTTGCGACCAGCTCACAAGAAAGCGAGTTGAAGAAAGGAGCTCAGGGGCACTGTAATTCACAAACCTGCAGAGTTATAAATGACAGCTATCGTCCAAAAATATACTGAAGTAAGGCTGCCAAGAGGACTTGAAAGCGGGGCAGAATTGCAGGAAACCGATTTCAGGAGGTAGACTGGAATTGCAGTTAAAGCATAGGAAAAGAGGCAGAACGTCCACAATGATGCACTTGGCCAAAAAGGGCGTATGCGTGTTTTCCTGAATATATTCAGGAAAAAACGCATACGCCCTTTTTGGCCAACCAAGCAAGCTTGCAAAGGAAATCTGCACTACAATGAAGTCTCACTTCCCCCCGGTCAAAAGGGCCATCTGAAAAAAGTGTAAAATCCAGAAGTTAGGACAGGCCATGGAGAACTGGTAGCCTTGTTATGCTGATGGGCGGGATGTAAATTGCCAACAGCCACTCGGGAGAAGTGTATGGTGTTTCCTGAAACATCTAAAAAACAAAGCAACAGAGCCTAGGGCACTTCCACTTATGGTCCTATAGTTTAGGGAAATTAAAATCAAAAAGACACAGCCACCCCAAAGTTTGGGACGGCTCTGTTTACAAGAACCTCGTTTACGGTACAAGTTCAATATCGCAGAAAGTGAGTAATGGATAAAGAAGTTGTGGTACTTACGTACAATGCAATATCACTCAGCAATGAAATCTATGTCATCAGGCCCGTAGCAGCATAATGAGTGGATTCAGGTACGATGATTCTAACTGAAATAAGTCACACAGAAAAAGAAACATCATAAGATATCACTAATACACGGAATGTAAACTTGGCTACACAGGAACTGAATTACAAAACAGAACAGGGTCTCAAATTTAGAAAACCAACTTATGCTTGCTAAGGGGAAAGGTGAGTTGGGGTGCTGCCTAAAACCAGAGATTGAAATGAACACAGATAAAGTTCCTTAAGCCAAATATGGAATAGACAAGAGCTACTCCTTGCTCAACGAAATGGACTCAACACCCCATATTAAACGCCTAAGAATGTACCTGACTAGTAAGTATCTTAAAACCTATGGATTGCTATGTCTCCGAAAGAGAATCAAGCGTGTGTACAGGGGCATAAACGCAGCAGTGATAGGATTGGAGAGGTTCGGTGAGCAAATGAAGACCCTTTGAAGTCATATTGCATGGTACCCATTCCACGGGTCTCAACTCTCCAGGTTTAAGGGATTCTTCCTTCAGCTAAAACATGCATGTGGAACCCAGAGTATGATCCACCGTGTGATCGGGAGACGTGTTCAAATATGTCTCAGTTCTCGTCCCCTGGTACTCGGGTGCAACATTCCAGACGCTTTACTAACACTCTCCCGACTTGGAGAGTCAGTGCCTTTAACTCCTGTTTGGCCCAGTTTGCAATTTCTGCGGAAGATGAACAGGAATAGGGAGAACCAATGAGAGACTAGCTGGAGGTGTCTGGACGGGCAAATTTAACTCTCATTTCCCACCAGGAAGAGGAATTAACCAAAGGCTCAGCGTGCCGTGCCAGAACCAGATTAGGGCCTGAAGCAATCCTGCGGTGTTGCGACCAGCTCACAAGAAAGCGAGTTGAAGAAAGGAGCTCAGGGGCACTGTAATTCACAAACCTGCAGAGTTATAAATGACAGCTATCGTCCAAAAATATACTGAAGTAAGGCTGCCAAGAGGACTTGAAAGCGGGGCAGAATTGCAGGAAACCGATTTCAGGAGGTAGACTGGAATTGCAGTTAAAGCATAGGAAAAGAGGCAGAACGTCCACAATGATGCACTTGGCCAAAAAGGGCGTATGCGTTTTTTCCTGCAGGAAAAAACGCATACGCCCTTTTTGGCCAACCAAGCAAGCTTGCAAAGGAAATCTGCACTACAATGAAGTCTCACTTCCCCCCGGTCCAAAGGGACATCAGAAAAAAGTGTAAAATCCAGAAGGCAGGACAGGCCATGGAGAACTGGGAGCCTTGTTATGCTGATGGGCGGGATGTAAATTGCCAACAGCCACTCGGGAGAAGTGTATGGTGTTTCCTGAAACATCTAAAAAACAAAGCAACAGAGCCTAGGGCACTTCCACTTATGGTCCTATAGCTTAGGGAAATTAAAATCAAAAAGACACAGCCACCCCAAAGTTTGGGACGGCTCTGTTTACAAGAACCTCGTTTACGGTACAAGTTCAATATCGCAGAAAGTGAGTAATGGATAAAGAAGTTGTGGTACTTACGTACAATGCAATATCACTCAGCAATGAAATCTATGTCATCAGGCCCGTAGCAGCATAATGAGTGGATTCAGGTATGATGATTCTAACTGAAATAAGTCACACAGAAAAAGAAACATCATAAGATATCACTAATACACGGAATGTAAACTTGGCGACACAGGAACTGAATTACAAAACAGAACAGGGTCTCAAATTTAGAAAACCAACTTATGCTTGCTAAGGGGAAAGGTGAGTTGGGGTGCTGCCTAAAACCAGAGATTGAAATGAACACAGATAAAGTTCCTTAAGCCAAATATGGAATAGACAAGAGTTACTCCTTGCTTAACGAAATGGACTCAACACCCCATATTAAACGCCTAAGAATGTACCTGACTAGTAAGTATCTTAAAACCTATGGATTGCTATGTCTCCGAAAGAGAATCAAGCGTGTGTACAGGGGCATAAACGCAGCAGTGATAGGATTGGAGAGGTTCGGTGAGCAAATGAAGACCCTTTGAAGTCATATTGCATGGTACCCATTCCACGGGTCTCAACTCTCCAGGTTTAAGGGATTCTTCCTTCAGCTAAAACATGCATGTGGAACCCAGAGTATGATCCACCGTGTGATCGGGAGACATGTTCCAATATGTCTCAGTTCTCGTCCCCTGACACTCGGGTGCAACATTCCAGACGCTTTACTAACACTCTCCCGACTTGGAGAGTCAGTGCCTTTAACCTCCTGTTTGGCCCAGTTTGCAATTTCTGCGGAAGATGAACAGGAATAAGGAGAACCAATGAGAGACTAGCTGGAGGTGTCTGGACGGGCAAATTTAACTCTCATTTCCCACCAGGAAGAGGAATTAACCAAAGGCTCAGCGTGCCGTGCCAGAACCAGATTAGGGCCTGAAGCAATCCTGCGGTGTTGCGACCAGCTCACAAGAAAGCGAGTTGAAGAAAGGAGCTCAGGGGCACTGTAATTCACAAACCTGCAGAGTTATAAATGACAGCTATCGTCCAAAAATATACTGAAGTAAGGCTGCCAAGAGGACTTGAAAGCGGGGCAGAATTGCAGGAAACCGATTTCAGGAGGTAGACTGGAATTGCAGTTAAAGCATAGGAAAAGAGGCAGAACGTCCACAATGATGCACTTGGCCAAAAAGGGCGTATGCGTGTTTTCCTGAATATATTCAGGAAAAAACGCATACGCCCTTTTTGGCCAACCAAGCAAGCTTGCAAAGGAAATCTGCACTACAATGAAGTCTCACTTCCCCCCGGTCAAAAGGGCCATCTGAAAAAAGTGTAAAATCCAGAAGGCAGGACAGGCCATGGAGAACTGGGAGCCTTGTTATGCTGATGGGCGGGATGTAAATTGCCAACAGCCACTCGGGAGAAGTGTATGGTGTTTCCTGAAACATCTAAAAAACAAAGCAACAGAGCCTAGGGCACTTCCACTTATGGTCCTATAGCTTAGGGAAATTAAAATCAAAAAGACACAGCCACCCCAAAGTTTGGGACGGCTCTGTTTACAAGAACCTCGTTTACGGTACAAGTTCAATATCGCAGAAAGTGAGTAATGGATAAAGAAGTTGTGGTACTTACGTACAATGCAATATCACTCAGCAATGAAATCTATGTCATCAGGCCCGTAGCAGCATAATGAGTGGATTCAGGTATGATGATTCTAACTGAAATAAGTCACACAGAAAAAGAAACATCATAAGATATCACTAATACACGGAATGTAAACTTGGCTACACAGGAACTGAATTACAAAACAGAACAGGGTCTCAAATTTAGAAAACCAACTTATGCTTGCTAAGGGGAAAGGTGAGTTGGGGTGCTGCCTAAAACCAGAGATTGAAATGAACACAGATAAAGTTCCTTAAGCCAAATATGGAATAGACAAGAGCTACTCCTTGCTCAACGAAATGGACTCAACACCCCATATTAAACGCCTAAGAATGTACCTGACTAGTAAGTATCTTAAAACCTATGGATTGCTATGTCTCCGAAAGAGAATCAAGCGTGTGTACAGGGGCATAAACGCAGCAGTGATAGGATTGGAGAGGTTCGGTGAGCAAATGAAGACCCTTTGAAGTCATATTGCATGGTACCCATTCCACGGGTCTCAACTCTCCAGGTTTAAGGGATTCTTCCTTCAGCTAAAACATGCATGTGGAACCCAGAGTATGATCCACCGTGTGATCGGGAGACGTGTTCAAATATGTCTCAGTTCTCGTCCCCTGGTACTCGGGTGCAACATTCCAGACGCTTTACTAACACTCTCCCGACTTGGAGAGTCAGTGCCTTTAACCTCCTGTTTGGCCCAGTTTGCAATTTCTGCGGAAGATGAACAGGAATAGGGAGAACCAATGAGAGACTAGCTGGAGGTGTCTGGACGGGCAAATTTAACTCTCATTTCCCACCAGGAAGAGGAATTAACCAAAGGCTCAGCGTGCCGTGCCAGAACCAGATTAGGGCCTGAAGCAATCCTGCGGTGTTGCGACCAGCTCACAAGAAAGCGAGTTGAAGAAAGGAGCTCAGGGGCACTGTAATTCACAAACCTGCAGAGTTATAAATGACAGCTATCGTCCAAAAATATACTGAAGTAAGGCTGCCAAGAGGACTTGAAAGCGGGGCAGAATTGCAGGAAACCGATTTCAGGAGGTAGACTGGAATTGCAGTTAAAGCATAGGAAAAGAGGCAGAACGTCCACAATGATGCACTTGGCCAAAAAGGGCGTATGCGTTTTTTCCTGAATATATTCAGGAAAAAACGCATACGCCCTTTTTGGCCAACCAAGCAAGCTTGCAAAGGAAATCTGCACTACAATGAAGTCTCACTTCCCCCCGGTCAAAAGGGCCATCTGAAAAAAGTGTAAAATCCAGAAGTTAGGACAGGCCATGGAGAACTGGTAGCCTTGTTATGCTGATGGGCGGGATGTAAATTGCCAACAGCCACTCGGGAGAAGTGTATGGTGTTTCCTGAAACATCTAAAAAACAAAGCAACAGAGCCTAGGGCACTTCCACTTATGGTCCTATAGTTTAGGGAAATTAAAATCAAAAAGACACAGCCACCCCAAAGTTTGGGACGGCTCTGTTTACAAGAACCTCGTTTACGGTACAAGTTCAATATCGCAGAAAGTGAGTAATGGATAAAGAAGTTGTGGTACTTACGTACAATGCAATATCACTCAGCAATGAAATCTATGTCATCAGGCCCGTAGCAGCATAATGAGTGGATTCAGGTATGATGATTCTAACTGAAATAAGTCACACAGAAAAAGAAACATCATAAGATATCACTAATACACGGAATGTAAACTTGGCTACACAGGAACTGAATTACAAAACAGAACAGGGTCTCAAATTTAGAAAACCAACTTATGCTTGCTAAGGGGAAAGGTGAGTTGGGGTGCTGCCTAAAACCAGAGATTGAAATGAACACAGATAAAGTTCCTTAAGCCAAATATGGAATAGACAAGAGCTACTCCTTGCTCAACGAAATGGACTCAACACCCCATATTAAACGCCTAAGAATGTACCTGACTAGTAAGTATCTTAAAACCTATGGATTGCTATGTCTCCGAAAGAGAATCAAGCGTGTGTACAGGGGCATAAACGCAGCAGTGATAGGATTGGAGAGGTTCGGTGAGCAAATGAAGACCCTTTGAAGTCATATTGCATGGTACCCATTCCACGGGTCTCAACTCTCCAGGTTTAAGGGATTCTTCCTTCAGCTAAAACATGCATGTGGAACCCAGAGTATGATCCACCGTGTGATCGGGAGACGTGTTCAAATATGTCTCAGTTCTCGTCCCCTGGTACTCGGGTGCAACATTCCAGACGCTTTACTAACACTCTCCCGACTTGGAGAGTCAGTGCCTTTAACTCCTGTTTGGCCCAGTTTGCAATTTCTGCGGAAGATGAACAGGAATAGGGAGAACCAATGAGAGACTAGCTGGAGGTGTCTGGACGGGCAAATTTAACTCTCATTTCCCACCAGGAAGAGGAATTAACCAAAGGCTCAGCGTGCCGTGCCAGAACCAGATTAGGGCCTGAAGCAATCCTGCGGTGTTGCGACCAGCTCACAAGAAAGCGAGTTGAAGAAAGGAGCTCAGGGGCACTGTAATTCACAAACCTGCAGAGTTATAAATGACAGCTATCGTCCAAAAATATACTGAAGTAAGGCTGCCAAGAGGACTTGAAAGCGGGGCAGAATTGCAGGAAACCGATTTCAGGAGGTAGACTGGAATTGCAGTTAAAGCATAGGAAAAGAGGCAGAACGTCCACAATGATGCACTTGGCCAAAAAGGGCGTATGCGTTTTTTCCTGCAGGAAAAAACGCATACGCCCTTTTTGGCCAACCACGCAAGCTTGCAAAGGAAATCTGCACTACAATGAAGTCTCACTTCCCCCCGGTCCAAAGGGGCATCAGAAAAAAGTGTAAAATCCAGAAGGCAGGACAGGCCATGGAGAACTGGGAGCCTTGTTATGCTGATGGGCGGGATGTAAATTGCCAACAGCCACTCGGGAGAAGTGTATGGTGTTTCCTGAAACATCTAAAAAACAAAGCAACAGAGCCTAGGGCACTTCCACTTATGGTCCTATAGCTTAGGGAAATTAAAATCAAAAAGACACAGCCACCCCAAAGTTTGGGACGGCTCTGTTTACAAGAACCTCGTTTACGGTACAAGTTCAATATCGCAGAAAGTGAGTAATGGATAAAGAAGTTGTGGTACTTACGTACAATGCAATATCACTCAGCAATGAAATCTATGTCATCAGGCCCGTAGCAGCATAATGAGTGGATTCAGGTATGATGATTCTAACTGAAATAAGTCACACAGAAAAAGAAACATCATAAGATATCACTAATACACGGAATGTAAACTTGGCTACACAGGAACTGAATTACAAAACAGAACAGGGTCTCAAATTTAGAAAACCAACTTATGCTTGCTAAGGGGAAAGGTGAGTTGGGGTGCTGCCTAAAACCAGAGATTGAAATGAACACAGATAAAGTTCCTTAAGCCAAATATGGAATAGACAAGAGCTACTCCTTGCTCAACAAAATGGACTCAACACCCCATATTAAACGCCTAAGAATGTACCTGACTAGTAAGTATCTTAAAACCTATGGATTGCTATGTCTCCGAAAGAGAATCAAGCGTGTGTACAGGGGCATAAACGCAGCAGTGATAGGATTGGAGAGGTTCGGTGAGCAAATGAAGACCCTTTGAAGTCATATTGCATGGTACCCATTCCATGGGTCTCAACTCTCCAGGTTTAAGGGATTCTTCCTTCAGCTAAAACATGCATGTGGAACCCAGAGTATGATCCACCGTGTGATCGGGAGACGTGTTCCAATATGTCTCAGTTCTCGTCCCCTGGTACTCGGGTGCAACATTCCAGACGCTTTACTAACACTCTCCCGACTTGGAGAGTCAGTGCCTTTAAACTCCTGTTTGGCCCAGTTTGCAATTTCTGCGGAAGATGAACAGGAATAGGGAGAACCAATGAGAGACTAGCTGGAGGTGTCTGGACGGGCAAATTTAACACTCATTTCCCACCAGGAAGAGGAATTAACCAAAGGCTCAGCGTGCCGTGCCAGAACCAGATTAGGGCCTGAAGCAATCCTGCGGTGTTGCGACCAGCTCACAAGAAAGCGAGTTGAAGAAAGGAGCTCAGGGGCACTGTAATTCACAAACCTGCAGAGTTATAAATGACAGCTATCGTCCAAAAATATACTGAAGTAAGGCTGCCAAGAGGACTTGAAAGCGGGGCAGAATTGCAGGAAACCGATTTCAGGAGGTAGACTGGAATTGCAGTTAAAGCATAGGAAAAGAGGCAGAACGTCCACAATGATGCACTTGGCCAAAAAGGGCGTATGCGTTTTTTCCTGCAGGAAAAAACGCATACGCCCTTTTTGGCCAACCAAGCAAGCTTGCAAAGGAAATCTGCACTACAATGAAGTCTCACTTCCCCCCGGTCAAAAGGGCCATCTGAAAAAAGTGTAAAATCCAGAAGGCAGGACAGGCCATGGAGAACTGGGAGCCTTGTTATGCTGATGGGCGGGATGTAAATTGCCAACAGCCACTCGGGAGAAGTGTATGGTGTTTCCTGAAACATCTAAAAAACAAAGCAACAGAGCCTAGGGCACTTCCACTTATGGTCCTATAGCTTAGGGAAATTAAAATCAAAAAGACACAGCCACCCCAAAGTTTGGGACGGCTCTGTTTACAAGAACCTCGTTTACGGTACAAGTTCAATATCGCAGAAAGTGAGTAATGGATAAAGAAGTTGTGGTACTTACGTACAATGCAATATCACTCAGCAATGAAATCTATGTCATCAGGCCCGTAGCAGCATAATGAGTGGATTCAGGTATGATGATTCTAACTGAAATAAGTCACACAGAAAAAGAAACATCATAAGATATCACTAATACACGGAATGTAAACTTGGCTACACAGGAACTGAATTACAAAACAGAACAGGGTCTCAAATTTAGAAAACCAACTTATGCTTGCTAAGGGGAAAGGTGAGTTGGGGTGCTGCCTAAAACCAGAGATTGAAATGAACACAGATAAAGTTCCTTAAGCCAAATATGTAATAGACAAGAGCTACACCTTGCTCAACGAAATGGACTCAACACCTCATATTAAATGCCTAAGAATGTACCTGACTAGTAAGTATCTTAAAACCTATGGATTGCTATGTCTCCGAAAGAGAATCAAGCGTGTGTACAGGGGCATAAACGCAGCAGTGATAGGATTGGAGAGGTTCGGTGAGCAAATGAAGACCCTTTGAAGTCATATTGCATGGTACCCATTCCACGGGTCTCAACTCTCCAGGTTTAAGGGATTCTTCCTTCAGCTAAAACATGCATGTGGAACCCAGAGTATGATCCACCGTGTGATCGGGAGACGTGTTCCAATATGTCTCAGTTCTCGTCCCCTGGTACTCGGGTGCAACATTCCAGACGCTTTACTAACACTCTCCCGACTTGGAGAGTCAGTGCCTTTAACTCCTGTTTGGCCCAGTTTGCAATTTCTGCGGAAGATGAACAGGAATAGGGAGAACCAATGAGAGACTAGCTGGAGGTGTCTGGACGGGCAAATTTAACTCTCATTTCCCACCAGGAAGAGGAATTAACCAAAGGCTCAGCGTGCCGTGCCAGAACCAGATTAGGGCCTGAAGCAATCCTGCGGTGTTGCGACCAGCTCACAAGAAAGCGAGTTGAAGAAAGGAGCTCAGGGGCACTGTAATTCACAAACCTGCAGAGTTATAAATGACAGCTATCGTCCAAAAATATACTGAAGTAAGGCTGCCAAGAGGACTTGAAAGCGGGGCAGAATTGCAGGAAACCGATTTCAGGAGGTAGACTGGAATTGCAGTTAAAGCATAGGAAAAGAGGCAGAACGTCCACAATGATGCACTTGGCCAAAAAGGGCGTATGCGTTTTTTCCTGCAGGAAAAAACGCATACGCCCTTTTTGGCCAACCACGCAAGCTTGCAAAGGAAATCTGCACTACAATGAAGTCTCACTTCCCCCCGGTCCAAAGGGGCATCAGAAAAAAGTGTAAAATCCAGAAGGCAGGACAGGCCATGGAGAACTGGGAGCCTTGTTATGCTGATGGGCGGGATGTAAATTGCCAACAGCCACTCGGGAGAAGTGTATGGTGTTTCCTGAAACATCTAAAAAACAAAGCAACAGAGCCTAGGGCACTTCCACTTATGGTCCTATAGCTTAGGGAAATTAAAATCAAAAAGACACAGCCACCCCAAAGTTTGGGACGGCTCTGTTTACAAGAACCTCGTTTACGGTACAAGTTCAATATCGCAGAAAGTGAGTAATGGATAAAGAAGTTGTGGTACTTACGTACAATGCAATATCACTCAGCAATGAAATCTATGTCATCAGGCCCGTAGCAGCATAATGAGTGGATTCAGGTATGATGATTCTAACTGAAATAAGTCACACAGAAAAAGAAACATCATAAGATATCACTAATACACGGAATGTAAACTTGGCTACACAGGAACTGAATTACAAAACAGAACAGGGTCTCAAATTTAGAAAACCAACTTATGCTTGCTAAGGGGAAAGGTGAGTTGGGGTGCTGCCTAAAACCAGAGATTGAAATGAACACAGATAAAGTTCCTTAAGCCAAATATGGAATAGACAAGAGCTACTCCTTGCTCAACAAAATGGACTCAACACCCCATATTAAACGCCTAAGAATGTACCTGACTAGTAAGTATCTTAAAACCTATGGATTGCTATGTCTCCGAAAGAGAATCAAGCGTGTGTACAGGGGCATAAACGCAGCAGTGATAGGATTGGAGAGGTTCGGTGAGCAAATGAAGACCCTTTGAAGTCATATTGCATGGTACCCATTCCATGGGTCTCAACTCTCCAGGTTTAAGGGATTCTTCCTTCAGCTAAAACATGCATGTGGAACCCAGAGTATGATCCACCGTGTGATCGGGAGACGTGTTCCAATATGTCTCAGTTCTCGTCCCCTGGTACTCGGGTGCAACATTCCAGACGCTTTACTAACACTCTCCCGACTTGGAGAGTCAGTGCCTTTAAACTCCTGTTTGGCCCAGTTTGCAATTTCTGCGGAAGATGAACAGGAATAGGGAGAACCAATGAGAGACTAGCTGGAGGTGTCTGGACGGGCAAATTTAACACTCATTTCCCACCAGGAAGAGGAATTAACCAAAGGCTCAGCGTGCCGTGCCAGAACCAGATTAGGGCCTGAAGCAATCCTGCGGTGTTGCGACCAGCTCACAAGAAAGCGAGTTGAAGAAAGGAGCTCAGGGGCACTGTAATTCACAAACCTGCAGAGTTATAAATGACAGCTATCGTCCAAAAATATACTGAAGTAAGGCTGCCAAGAGGACTTGAAAGCGGGGCAGAATTGCAGGAAACCGATTTCAGGAGGTAGACTGGAATTGCAGTTAAAGCATAGGAAAAGAGGCAGAACGTCCACAATGATGCACTTGGCCAAAAAGGGCGTATGCGTGTTTTCCTGAATATATTCAGGAAAAAACGCATACGCCCTTTTTGGCCAACCAAGCAAGCTTGCAAAGGAAATCTGCACTACAATGAAGTCTCACTTCCCCCCGGTCAAAAGGGCCATCTGAAAAAAGTGTAAAATCCAGAAGTTAGGACAGGCCATGGAGAACTGGTAGCCTTGTTATGCTGATGGGCGGGATGTAAATTGCCAACAGCCACTCGGGAGAAGTGTATGGTGTTTCCTGAAACATCTAAAAAACAAAGCAACAGAGCCTAGGGCACTTCCACTTATGGTCCTATAGTTTAGGGAAATTAAAATCAAAAAGACACAGCCACCCCAAAGTTTGGGACGGCTCTGTTTACAAGAACCTCGTTTACGGTACAAGTTCAATATCGCAGAAAGTGAGTAATGGATAAAGAAGTTGTGGTACTTACGTACAATGCAATATCACTCAGCAATGAAATCTATGTCATCAGGCCCGTAGCAGCATAATGAGTGGATTCAGGTACGATGATTCTAACTGAAATAAGTCACACAGAAAAAGAAACATCATAAGATATCACTAATACACGGAATGTAAACTTGGCTACACAGGAACTGAATTACAAAACAGAACAGGGTCTCAAATTTAGAAAACCAACTTATGCTTGCTAAGGGGAAAGGTGAGTTGGGGTGCTGCCTAAAACCAGAGATTGAAATGAACACAGATAAAGTTCCTTAAGCCAAATATGGAATAGACAAGAGCTACTCCTTGCTCAACGAAATGGACTCAACACCCCATATTAAACGCCTAAGAATGTACCTGACTAGTAAGTATCTTAAAACCTATGGATTGCTATGTCTCCGAAAGAGAATCAAGCGTGTGTACAGGGGCATAAACGCAGCAGTGATAGGATTGGAGAGGTTCGGTGAGCAAATGAAGACCCTTTGAAGTCATATTGCATGGTACCCATTCCACGGGTCTCAACTCTCCAGGTTTAAGGGATTCTTCCTTCAGCTAAAACATGCATGTGGAACCCAGAGTATGATCCACCGTGTGATCGGGAGACGTGTTCAAATATGTCTCAGTTCTCGTCCCCTGGTACTCGGGTGCAACATTCCAGACGCTTTACTAACACTCTCCCGACTTGGAGAGTCAGTGCCTTTAACTCCTGTTTGGCCCAGTTTGCAATTTCTGCGGAAGATGAACAGGAATAGGGAGAACCAATGAGAGACTAGCTGGAGGTGTCTGGACGGGCAAATTTAACTCTCATTTCCCACCAGGAAGAGGAATTAACCAAAGGCTCAGCGTGCCGTGCCAGAACCAGATTAGGGCCTGAAGCAATCCTGCGGTGTTGCGACCAGCTCACAAGAAAGCGAGTTGAAGAAAGGAGCTCAGGGGCACTGTAATTCACAAACCTGCAGAGTTATAAATGACAGCTATCGTCCAAAAATATACTGAAGTAAGGCTGCCAAGAGGACTTGAAAGCGGGGCAGAATTGCAGGAAACCGATTTCAGGAGGTAGACTGGAATTGCAGTTAAAGCATAGGAAAAGAGGCAGAACGTCCACAATGATGCACTTGGCCAAAAAGGGCGTATGCGTTTTTTCCTGCAGGAAAAAACGCATACGCCCTTTTTGGCCAACCAAGCAAGCTTGCAAAGGAAATCTGCACTACAATGAAGTCTCACTTCCCCCCGGTCCAAAGGGACATCAGAAAAAAGTGTAAAATCCAGAAGGCAGGACAGGCCATGGAGAACTGGGAGCCTTGTTATGCTGATGGGCGGGATGTAAATTGCCAACAGCCACTCGGGAGAAGTGTATGGTGTTTCCTGAAACATCTAAAAAACAAAGCAACAGAGCCTAGGGCACTTCCACTTATGGTCCTATAGCTTAGGGAAATTAAAATCAAAAAGACACAGCCACCCCAAAGTTTGGGACGGCTCTGTTTACAAGAACCTCGTTTACGGTACAAGTTCAATATCGCAGAAAGTGAGTAATGGATAAAGAAGTTGTGGTACTTACGTACAATGCAATATCACTCAGCAATGAAATCTATGTCATCAGGCCCGTAGCAGCATAATGAGTGGATTCAGGTATGATGATTCTAACTGAAATAAGTCACACAGAAAAAGAAACATCATAAGATATCACTAATACACGGAATGTAAACTTGGCGACACAGGAACTGAATTACAAAACAGAACAGGGTCTCAAATTTAGAAAACCAACTTATGCTTGCTAAGGGGAAAGGTGAGTTGGGGTGCTGCCTAAAACCAGAGATTGAAATGAACACAGATAAAGTTCCTTAAGCCAAATATGGAATAGACAAGAGTTACTCCTTGCTTAACGAAATGGACTCAACACCCCATATTAAACGCCTAAGAATGTACCTGACTAGTAAGTATCTTAAAACCTATGGATTGCTATGTCTCCGAAAGAGAATCAAGCGTGTGTACAGGGGCATAAACGCAGCAGTGATAGGATTGGAGAGGTTCGGTGAGCAAATGAAGACCCTTTGAAGTCATATTGCATGGTACCCATTCCACGGGTCTCAACTCTCCAGGTTTAAGGGATTCTTCCTTCAGCTAAAACATGCATGTGGAACCCAGAGTATGATCCACCGTGTGATCGGGAGACATGTTCCAATATGTCTCAGTTCTCGTCCCCTGACACTCGGGTGCAACATTCCAGACGCTTTACTAACACTCTCCCGACTTGGAGAGTCAGTGCCTTTAACCTCCTGTTTGGCCCAGTTTGCAATTTCTGCGGAAGATGAACAGGAATAAGGAGAACCAATGAGAGACTAGCTGGAGGTGTCTGGACGGGCAAATTTAACTCTCATTTCCCACCAGGAAGAGGAATTAACCAAAGGCTCAGCGTGCCGTGCCAGAACCAGATTAGGGCCTGAAGCAATCCTGCGGTGTTGCGACCAGCTCACAAGAAAGCGAGTTGAAGAAAGGAGCTCAGGGGCACTGTAATTCACAAACCTGCAGAGTTATAAATGACAGCTATCGTCCAAAAATATACTGAAGTAAGGCTGCCAAGAGGACTTGAAAGCGGGGCAGAATTGCAGGAAACCGATTTCAGGAGGTAGACTGGAATTGCAGTTAAAGCATAGGAAAAGAGGCAGAACGTCCACAATGATGCACTTGGCCAAAAAGGGCGTATGCGTGTTTTCCTGAATATATTCAGGAAAAAACGCATACGCCCTTTTTGGCCAACCAAGCAAGCTTGCAAAGGAAATCTGCACTACAATGAAGTCTCACTTCCCCCCGGTCAAAAGGGCCATCTGAAAAAAGTGTAAAATCCAGAAGGCAGGACAGGCCATGGAGAACTGGGAGCCTTGTTATGCTGATGGGCGGGATGTAAATTGCCAACAGCCACTCGGGAGAAGTGTATGGTGTTTCCTGAAACATCTAAAAAACAAAGCAACAGAGCCTAGGGCACTTCCACTTATGGTCCTATAGCTTAGGGAAATTAAAATCAAAAAGACACAGCCACCCCAAAGTTTGGGACGGCTCTGTTTACAAGAACCTCGTTTACGGTACAAGTTCAATATCGCAGAAAGTGAGTAATGGATAAAGAAGTTGTGGTACTTACGTACAATGCAATATCACTCAGCAATGAAATCTATGTCATCAGGCCCGTAGCAGCATAATGAGTGGATTCAGGTATGATGATTCTAACTGAAATAAGTCACACAGAAAAAGAAACATCATAAGATATCACTAATACACGGAATGTAAACTTGGCTACACAGGAACTGAATTACAAAACAGAACAGGGTCTCAAATTTAGAAAACCAACTTATGCTTGCTAAGGGGAAAGGTGAGTTGGGGTGCTGCCTAAAACCAGAGATTGAAATGAACACAGATAAAGTTCCTTAAGCCAAATATGGAATAGACAAGAGCTACTCCTTGCTCAACGAAATGGACTCAACACCCCATATTAAACGCCTAAGAATGTACCTGACTAGTAAGTATCTTAAAACCTATGGATTGCTATGTCTCCGAAAGAGAATCAAGCGTGTGTACAGGGGCATAAACGCAGCAGTGATAGGATTGGAGAGGTTCGGTGAGCAAATGAAGACCCTTTGAAGTCATATTGCATGGTACCCATTCCACGGGTCTCAACTCTCCAGGTTTAAGGGATTCTTCCTTCAGCTAAAACATGCATGTGGAACCCAGAGTATGATCCACCGTGTGATCGGGAGACGTGTTCAAATATGTCTCAGTTCTCGTCCCCTGGTACTCGGGTGCAACATTCCAGACGCTTTACTAACACTCTCCCGACTTGGAGAGTCAGTGCCTTTAACCTCCTGTTTGGCCCAGTTTGCAATTTCTGCGGAAGATGAACAGGAATAGGGAGAACCAATGAGAGACTAGCTGGAGGTGTCTGGACGGGCAAATTTAACTCTCATTTCCCACCAGGAAGAGGAATTAACCAAAGGCTCAGCGTGCCGTGCCAGAACCAGATTAGGGCCTGAAGCAATCCTGCGGTGTTGCGACCAGCTCACAAGAAAGCGAGTTGAAGAAAGGAGCTCAGGGGCACTGTAATTCACAAACCTGCAGAGTTATAAATGACAGCTATCGTCCAAAAATATACTGAAGTAAGGCTGCCAAGAGGACTTGAAAGCGGGGCAGAATTGCAGGAAACCGATTTCAGGAGGTAGACTGGAATTGCAGTTAAAGCATAGGAAAAGAGGCAGAACGTCCACAATGATGCACTTGGCCAAAAAGGGCGTATGCGTTTTTTCCTGAATATATTCAGGAAAAAACGCATACGCCCTTTTTGGCCAACCAAGCAAGCTTGCAAAGGAAATCTGCACTACAATGAAGTCTCACTTCCCCCCGGTCAAAAGGGCCATCTGAAAAAAGTGTAAAATCCAGAAGTTAGGACAGGCCATGGAGAACTGGTAGCCTTGTTATGCTGATGGGCGGGATGTAAATTGCCAACAGCCACTCGGGAGAAGTGTATGGTGTTTCCTGAAACATCTAAAAAACAAAGCAACAGAGCCTAGGGCACTTCCACTTATGGTCCTATAGTTTAGGGAAATTAAAATCAAAAAGACACAGCCACCCCAAAGTTTGGGACGGCTCTGTTTACAAGAACCTCGTTTACGGTACAAGTTCAATATCGCAGAAAGTGAGTAATGGATAAAGAAGTTGTGGTACTTACGTACAATGCAATATCACTCAGCAATGAAATCTATGTCATCAGGCCCGTAGCAGCATAATGAGTGGATTCAGGTATGATGATTCTAACTGAAATAAGTCACACAGAAAAAGAAACATCATAAGATATCACTAATACACGGAATGTAAACTTGGCTACACAGGAACTGAATTACAAAACAGAACAGGGTCTCAAATTTAGAAAACCAACTTATGCTTGCTAAGGGGAAAGGTGAGTTGGGGTGCTGCCTAAAACCAGAGATTGAAATGAACACAGATAAAGTTCCTTAAGCCAAATATGGAATAGACAAGAGCTACTCCTTGCTCAACGAAATGGACTCAACACCCCATATTAAACGCCTAAGAATGTACCTGACTAGTAAGTATCTTAAAACCTATGGATTGCTATGTCTCCGAAAGAGAATCAAGCGTGTGTACAGGGGCATAAACGCAGCAGTGATAGGATTGGAGAGGTTCGGTGAGCAAATGAAGACCCTTTGAAGTCATATTGCATGGTACCCATTCCACGGGTCTCAACTCTCCAGGTTTAAGGGATTCTTCCTTCAGCTAAAACATGCATGTGGAACCCAGAGTATGATCCACCGTGTGATCGGGAGACGTGTTCAAATATGTCTCAGTTCTCGTCCCCTGGTACTCGGGTGCAACATTCCAGACGCTTTACTAACACTCTCCCGACTTGGAGAGTCAGTGCCTTTAACTCCTGTTTGGCCCAGTTTGCAATTTCTGCGGAAGATGAACAGGAATAGGGAGAACCAATGAGAGACTAGCTGGAGGTGTCTGGACGGGCAAATTTAACTCTCATTTCCCACCAGGAAGAGGAATTAACCAAAGGCTCAGCGTGCCGTGCCAGAACCAGATTAGGGCCTGAAGCAATCCTGCGGTGTTGCGACCAGCTCACAAGAAAGCGAGTTGAAGAAAGGAGCTCAGGGGCACTGTAATTCACAAACCTGCAGAGTTATAAATGACAGCTATCGTCCAAAAATATACTGAAGTAAGGCTGCCAAGAGGACTTGAAAGCGGGGCAGAATTGCAGGAAACCGATTTCAGGAGGTAGACTGGAATTGCAGTTAAAGCATAGGAAAAGAGGCAGAACGTCCACAATGATGCACTTGGCCAAAAAGGGCGTATGCGTTTTTTCCTGCAGGAAAAAACGCATACGCCCTTTTTGGCCAACCACGCAAGCTTGCAAAGGAAATCTGCACTACAATGAAGTCTCACTTCCCCCCGGTCCAAAGGGGCATCAGAAAAAAGTGTAAAATCCAGAAGGCAGGACAGGCCATGGAGAACTGGGAGCCTTGTTATGCTGATGGGCGGGATGTAAATTGCCAACAGCCACTCGGGAGAAGTGTATGGTGTTTCCTGAAACATCTAAAAAACAAAGCAACAGAGCCTAGGGCACTTCCACTTATGGTCCTATAGCTTAGGGAAATTAAAATCAAAAAGACACAGCCACCCCAAAGTTTGGGACGGCTCTGTTTACAAGAACCTCGTTTACGGTACAAGTTCAATATCGCAGAAAGTGAGTAATGGATAAAGAAGTTGTGGTACTTACGTACAATGCAATATCACTCAGCAATGAAATCTATGTCATCAGGCCCGTAGCAGCATAATGAGTGGATTCAGGTATGATGATTCTAACTGAAATAAGTCACACAGAAAAAGAAACATCATAAGATATCACTAATACACGGAATGTAAACTTGGCTACACAGGAACTGAATTACAAAACAGAACAGGGTCTCAAATTTAGAAAACCAACTTATGCTTGCTAAGGGGAAAGGTGAGTTGGGGTGCTGCCTAAAACCAGAGATTGAAATGAACACAGATAAAGTTCCTTAAGCCAAATATGGAATAGACAAGAGCTACTCCTTGCTCAACAAAATGGACTCAACACCCCATATTAAACGCCTAAGAATGTACCTGACTAGTAAGTATCTTAAAACCTATGGATTGCTATGTCTCCGAAAGAGAATCAAGCGTGTGTACAGGGGCATAAACGCAGCAGTGATAGGATTGGAGAGGTTCGGTGAGCAAATGAAGACCCTTTGAAGTCATATTGCATGGTACCCATTCCATGGGTCTCAACTCTCCAGGTTTAAGGGATTCTTCCTTCAGCTAAAACATGCATGTGGAACCCAGAGTATGATCCACCGTGTGATCGGGAGACGTGTTCCAATATGTCTCAGTTCTCGTCCCCTGGTACTCGGGTGCAACATTCCAGACGCTTTACTAACACTCTCCCGACTTGGAGAGTCAGTGCCTTTAAACTCCTGTTTGGCCCAGTTTGCAATTTCTGCGGAAGATGAACAGGAATAGGGAGAACCAATGAGAGACTAGCTGGAGGTGTCTGGACGGGCAAATTTAACACTCATTTCCCACCAGGAAGAGGAATTAACCAAAGGCTCAGCGTGCCGTGCCAGAACCAGATTAGGGCCTGAAGCAATCCTGCGGTGTTGCGACCAGCTCACAAGAAAGCGAGTTGAAGAAAGGAGCTCAGGGGCACTGTAATTCACAAACCTGCAGAGTTATAAATGACAGCTATCGTCCAAAAATATACTGAAGTAAGGCTGCCAAGAGGACTTGAAAGCGGGGCAGAATTGCAGGAAACCGATTTCAGGAGGTAGACTGGAATTGCAGTTAAAGCATAGGAAAAGAGGCAGAACGTCCACAATGATGCACTTGGCCAAAAAGGGCGTATGCGTTTTTTCCTGCAGGAAAAAACGCATACGCCCTTTTTGGCCAACCAAGCAAGCTTGCAAAGGAAATCTGCACTACAATGAAGTCTCACTTCCCCCCGGTCAAAAGGGCCATCTGAAAAAAGTGTAAAATCCAGAAGGCAGGACAGGCCATGGAGAACTGGGAGCCTTGTTATGCTGATGGGCGGGATGTAAATTGCCAACAGCCACTCGGGAGAAGTGTATGGTGTTTCCTGAAACATCTAAAAAACAAAGCAACAGAGCCTAGGGCACTTCCACTTATGGTCCTATAGCTTAGGGAAATTAAAATCAAAAAGACACAGCCACCCCAAAGTTTGGGACGGCTCTGTTTACAAGAACCTCGTTTACGGTACAAGTTCAATATCGCAGAAAGTGAGTAATGGATAAAGAAGTTGTGGTACTTACGTACAATGCAATATCACTCAGCAATGAAATCTATGTCATCAGGCCCGTAGCAGCATAATGAGTGGATTCAGGTATGATGATTCTAACTGAAATAAGTCACACAGAAAAAGAAACATCATAAGATATCACTAATACACGGAATGTAAACTTGGCTACACAGGAACTGAATTACAAAACAGAACAGGGTCTCAAATTTAGAAAACCAACTTATGCTTGCTAAGGGGAAAGGTGAGTTGGGGTGCTGCCTAAAACCAGAGATTGAAATGAACACAGATAAAGTTCCTTAAGCCAAATATGTAATAGACAAGAGCTACACCTTGCTCAACGAAATGGACTCAACACCTCATATTAAATGCCTAAGAATGTACCTGACTAGTAAGTATCTTAAAACCTATGGATTGCTATGTCTCCGAAAGAGAATCAAGCGTGTGTACAGGGGCATAAACGCAGCAGTGATAGGATTGGAGAGGTTCGGTGAGCAAATGAAGACCCTTTGAAGTCATATTGCATGGTACCCATTCCACGGGTCTCAACTCTCCAGGTTTAAGGGATTCTTCCTTCAGCTAAAACATGCATGTGGAACCCAGAGTATGATCCACCGTGTGATCGGGAGACGTGTTCAAATATGTCTCAGTTCTCGTCCCCTGGTACTCGGGTGCAACATTCCAGACGCTTTACTAACACTCTCCCGACTTGGAGAGTCAGTGCCTTTAACTCCTGTTTGGCCCAGTTTGCAATTTCTGCGGAAGATGAACAGGAATAGGGAGAACCAATGAGAGACTAGCTGGAGGTGTCTGGACGGGCAAATTTAACTCTCATTTCCCACCAGGAAGAGGAATTAACCAAAGGCTCAGCGTGCCGTGCCAGAACCAGATTAGGGCCTGAAGCAATCCTGCGGTGTTGCGACCAGCTCACAAGAAAGCGAGTTGAAGAAAGGAGCTCAGGGGCACTGTAATTCACAAACCTGCAGAGTTATAAATGACAGCTATCGTCCAAAAATATACTGAAGTAAGGCTGCCAAGAGGACTTGAAAGCGGGGCAGAATTGCAGGAAACCGATTTCAGGAGGTAGACTGGAATTGCAGTTAAAGCATAGGAAAAGAGGCAGAACGTCCACAATGATGCACTTGGCCAAAAAGGGCGTATGCGTTTTTTCCTGCAGGAAAAAACGCATACGCCCTTTTTGGCCAACCACGCAAGCTTGCAAAGGAAATCTGCACTACAATGAAGTCTCACTTCCCCCCGGTCCAAAGGGGCATCAGAAAAAAGTGTAAAATCCAGAAGGCAGGACAGGCCATGGAGAACTGGGAGCCTTGTTATGCTGATGGGCGGGATGTAAATTGCCAACAGCCACTCGGGAGAAGTGTATGGTGTTTCCTGAAACATCTAAAAAACAAAGCAACAGAGCCTAGGGCACTTCCACTTATGGTCCTATAGCTTAGGGAAATTAAAATCAAAAAGACACAGCCACCCCAAAGTTTGGGACGGCTCTGTTTACAAGAACCTCGTTTACGGTACAAGTTCAATATCGCAGAAAGTGAGTAATGGATAAAGAAGTTGTGGTACTTACGTACAATGCAATATCACTCAGCAATGAAATCTATGTCATCAGGCCCGTAGCAGCATAATGAGTGGATTCAGGTATGATGATTCTAACTGAAATAAGTCACACAGAAAAAGAAACATCATAAGATATCACTAATACACGGAATGTAAACTTGGCTACACAGGAACTGAATTACAAAACAGAACAGGGTCTCAAATTTAGAAAACCAACTTATGCTTGCTAAGGGGAAAGGTGAGTTGGGGTGCTGCCTAAAACCAGAGATTGAAATGAACACAGATAAAGTTCCTTAAGCCAAATATGGAATAGACAAGAGCTACTCCTTGCTCAACAAAATGGACTCAACACCCCATATTAAACGCCTAAGAATGTACCTGACTAGTAAGTATCTTAAAACCTATGGATTGCTATGTCTCCGAAAGAGAATCAAGCGTGTGTACAGGGGCATAAACGCAGCAGTGATAGGATTGGAGAGGTTCGGTGAGCAAATGAAGACCCTTTGAAGTCATATTGCATGGTACCCATTCCATGGGTCTCAACTCTCCAGGTTTAAGGGATTCTTCCTTCAGCTAAAACATGCATGTGGAACCCAGAGTATGATCCACCGTGTGATCGGGAGACGTGTTCCAATATGTCTCAGTTCTCGTCCCCTGGTACTCGGGTGCAACATTCCAGACGCTTTACTAACACTCTCCCGACTTGGAGAGTCAGTGCCTTTAAACTCCTGTTTGGCCCAGTTTGCAATTTCTGCGGAAGATGAACAGGAATAGGGAGAACCAATGAGAGACTAGCTGGAGGTGTCTGGACGGGCAAATTTAACACTCATTTCCCACCAGGAAGAGGAATTAACCAAAGGCTCAGCGTGCCGTGCCAGAACCAGATTAGGGCCTGAAGCAATCCTGCGGTGTTGCGACCAGCTCACAAGAAAGCGAGTTGAAGAAAGGAGCTCAGGGGCACTGTAATTCACAAACCTGCAGAGTTATAAATGACAGCTATCGTCCAAAAATATACTGAAGTAAGGCTGCCAAGAGGACTTGAAAGCGGGGCAGAATTGCAGGAAACCGATTTCAGGAGGTAGACTGGAATTGCAGTTAAAGCATAGGAAAAGAGGCAGAACGTCCACAATGATGCACTTGGCCAAAAAGGGCGTATGCGTTTTTTCCTGCAGGAAAAAACGCATACGCCCTTTTTGGCCAACCACGCAAGCTTGCAAAGGAAATCTGCACTACAATGAAGTCTCACTTCCCCCCGGTCCAAAGGGGCATCAGAAAAAAGTGTAAAATCCAGAAGGCAGGACAGGCCATGGAGAACTGGGAGCCTTGTTATGCTGATGGGCGGGATGTAAATTGCCAACAGCCACTCGGGAGAAGTGTATGGTGTTTCCTGAAACATCTAAAAAACAAAGCAACAGAGCCTAGGGCACTTCCACTTATGGTCCTATAGCTTAGGGAAATTAAAATCAAAAAGACACAGCCACCCCAAAGTTTGGGACGGCTCTGTTTACAAGAACCTCGTTTACGGTACAAGTTCAATATCGCAGAAAGTGAGTAATGGATAAAGAAGTTGTGGTACTTACGTACAATGCAATATCACTCAGCAATGAAATCTATGTCATCAGGCCCGTAGCAGCATAATGAGTGGATTCAGGTATGATGATTCTAACTGAAATAAGTCACACAGAAAAAGAAACATCATAAGATATCACTAATACACGGAATGTAAACTTGGCTACACAGGAACTGAATTACAAAACAGAACAGGGTCTCAAATTTAGAAAACCAACTTATGCTTGCTAAGGGGAAAGGTGAGTTGGGGTGCTGCCTAAAACCAGAGATTGAAATGAACACAGATAAAGTTCCTTAAGCCAAATATGGAATAGACAAGAGCTACTCCTTGCTCAACAAAATGGACTCAACACCCCATATTAAACGCCTAAGAATGTACCTGACTAGTAAGTATCTTAAAACCTATGGATTGCTATGTCTCCGAAAGAGAATCAAGCGTGTGTACAGGGGCATAAACGCAGCAGTGATAGGATTGGAGAGGTTCGGTGAGCAAATGAAGACCCTTTGAAGTCATATTGCATGGTACCCATTCCATGGGTCTCAACTCTCCAGGTTTAAGGGATTCTTCCTTCAGCTAAAACATGCATGTGGAACCCAGAGTATGATCCACCGTGTGATCGGGAGACGTGTTCCAATATGTCTCAGTTCTCGTCCCCTGGTACTCGGGTGCAACATTCCAGACGCTTTACTAACACTCTCCCGACTTGGAGAGTCAGTGCCTTTAAACTCCTGTTTGGCCCAGTTTGCAATTTCTGCGGAAGATGAACAGGAATAGGGAGAACCAATGAGAGACTAGCTGGAGGTGTCTGGACGGGCAAATTTAACACTCATTTCCCACCAGGAAGAGGAATTAACCAAAGGCTCAGCGTGCCGTGCCAGAACCAGATTAGGGCCTGAAGCAATCCTGCGGTGTTGCGACCAGCTCACAAGAAAGCGAGTTGAAGAAAGGAGCTCAGGGGCACTGTAATTCACAAACCTGCAGAGTTATAAATGACAGCTATCGTCCAAAAATATACTGAAGTAAGGCTGCCAAGAGGACTTGAAAGCGGGGCAGAATTGCAGGAAACCGATTTCAGGAGGTAGACTGGAATTGCAGTTAAAGCATAGGAAAAGAGGCAGAACGTCCACAATGATGCACTTGGCCAAAAAGGGCGTATGCGTTTTTTCCTGCAGGAAAAAACGCATACGCCCTTTTTGGCCAACCAAGCAAGCTTGCAAAGGAAATCTGCACTACAATGAAGTCTCACTTCCCCCCGGTCAAAAGGGCCATCTGAAAAAAGTGTAAAATCCAGAAGGCAGGACAGGCCATGGAGAACTGGGAGCCTTGTTATGCTGATGGGCGGGATGTAAATTGCCAACAGCCACTCGGGAGAAGTGTATGGTGTTTCCTGAAACATCTAAAAAACAAAGCAACAGAGCCTAGGGCACTTCCACTTATGGTCCTATAGCTTAGGGAAATTAAAATCAAAAAGACACAGCCACCCCAAAGTTTGGGACGGCTCTGTTTACAAGAACCTCGTTTACGGTACAAGTTCAATATCGCAGAAAGTGAGTAATGGATAAAGAAGTTGTGGTACTTACGTACAATGCAATATCACTCAGCAATGAAATCTATGTCATCAGGCCCGTAGCAGCATAATGAGTGGATTCAGGTATGATGATTCTAACTGAAATAAGTCACACAGAAAAAGAAACATCATAAGATATCACTAATACACGGAATGTAAACTTGGCTACACAGGAACTGAATTACAAAACAGAACAGGGTCTCAAATTTAGAAAACCAACTTATGCTTGCTAAGGGGAAAGGTGAGTTGGGGTGCTGCCTAAAACCAGAGATTGAAATGAACACAGATAAAGTTCCTTAAGCCAAATATGTAATAGACAAGAGCTACACCTTGCTCAACGAAATGGACTCAACACCTCATATTAAATGCCTAAGAATGTACCTGACTAGTAAGTATCTTAAAACCTATGGATTGCTATGTCTCCGAAAGAGAATCAAGCGTGTGTACAGGGGCATAAACGCAGCAGTGATAGGATTGGAGAGGTTCGGTGAGCAAATGAAGACCCTTTGAAGTCATATTGCATGGTACCCATTCCACGGGTCTCAACTCTCCAGGTTTAAGGGATTCTTCCTTCAGCTAAAACATGCATGTGGAACCCAGAGTATGATCCACCGTGTGATCGGGAGACGTGTTCAAATATGTCTCAGTTCTCGTCCCCTGGTACTCGGGTGCAACATTCCAGACGCTTTACTAACACTCTCCCGACTTGGAGAGTCAGTGCCTTTAACTCCTGTTTGGCCCAGTTTGCAATTTCTGCGGAAGATGAACAGGAATAGGGAGAACCAATGAGAGACTAGCTGGAGGTGTCTGGACGGGCAAATTTAACTCTCATTTCCCACCAGGAAGAGGAATTAACCAAAGGCTCAGCGTGCCGTGCCAGAACCAGATTAGGGCCTGAAGCAATCCTGCGGTGTTGCGACCAGCTCACAAGAAAGCGAGTTGAAGAAAGGAGCTCAGGGGCACTGTAATTCACAAACCTGCAGAGTTATAAATGACAGCTATCGTCCAAAAATATACTGAAGTAAGGCTGCCAAGAGGACTTGAAAGCGGGGCAGAATTGCAGGAAACCGATTTCAGGAGGTAGACTGGAATTGCAGTTAAAGCATAGGAAAAGAGGCAGAACGTCCACAATGATGCACTTGGCCAAAAAGGGCGTATGCGTTTTTTCCTGCAGGAAAAAACGCATACGCCCTTTTTGGCCAACCACGCAAGCTTGCAAAGGAAATCTGCACTACAATGAAGTCTCACTTCCCCCCGGTCCAAAGGGGCATCAGAAAAAAGTGTAAAATCCAGAAGGCAGGACAGGCCATGGAGAACTGGGAGCCTTGTTATGCTGATGGGCGGGATGTAAATTGCCAACAGCCACTCGGGAGAAGTGTATGGTGTTTCCTGAAACATCTAAAAAACAAAGCAACAGAGCCTAGGGCACTTCCACTTATGGTCCTATAGCTTAGGGAAATTAAAATCAAAAAGACACAGCCACCCCAAAGTTTGGGACGGCTCTGTTTACAAGAACCTCGTTTACGGTACAAGTTCAATATCGCAGAAAGTGAGTAATGGATAAAGAAGTTGTGGTACTTACGTACAATGCAATATCACTCAGCAATGAAATCTATGTCATCAGGCCCGTAGCAGCATAATGAGTGGATTCAGGTATGATGATTCTAACTGAAATAAGTCACACAGAAAAAGAAACATCATAAGATATCACTAATACACGGAATGTAAACTTGGCTACACAGGAACTGAATTACAAAACAGAACAGGGTCTCAAATTTAGAAAACCAACTTATGCTTGCTAAGGGGAAAGGTGAGTTGGGGTGCTGCCTAAAACCAGAGATTGAAATGAACACAGATAAAGTTCCTTAAGCCAAATATGGAATAGACAAGAGCTACTCCTTGCTCAACAAAATGGACTCAACACCCCATATTAAACGCCTAAGAATGTACCTGACTAGTAAGTATCTTAAAACCTATGGATTGCTATGTCTCCGAAAGAGAATCAAGCGTGTGTACAGGGGCATAAACGCAGCAGTGATAGGATTGGAGAGGTTCGGTGAGCAAATGAAGACCCTTTGAAGTCATATTGCATGGTACCCATTCCATGGGTCTCAACTCTCCAGGTTTAAGGGATTCTTCCTTCAGCTAAAACATGCATGTGGAACCCAGAGTATGATCCACCGTGTGATCGGGAGACGTGTTCCAATATGTCTCAGTTCTCGTCCCCTGGTACTCGGGTGCAACATTCCAGACGCTTTACTAACACTCTCCCGACTTGGAGAGTCAGTGCCTTTAAACTCCTGTTTGGCCCAGTTTGCAATTTCTGCGGAAGATGAACAGGAATAGGGAGAACCAATGAGAGACTAGCTGGAGGTGTCTGGACGGGCAAATTTAACACTCATTTCCCACCAGGAAGAGGAATTAACCAAAGGCTCAGCGTGCCGTGCCAGAACCAGATTAGGGCCTGAAGCAATCCTGCGGTGTTGCGACCAGCTCACAAGAAAGCGAGTTGAAGAAAGGAGCTCAGGGGCACTGTAATTCACAAACCTGCAGAGTTATAAATGACAGCTATCGTCCAAAAATATACTGAAGTAAGGCTGCCAAGAGGACTTGAAAGCGGGGCAGAATTGCAGGAAACCGATTTCAGGAGGTAGACTGGAATTGCAGTTAAAGCATAGGAAAAGAGGCAGAACGTCCACAATGATGCACTTGGCCAAAAAGGGCGTATGCGTTTTTTCCTGCAGGAAAAAACGCATACGCCCTTTTTGGCCAACCAAGCAAGCTTGCAAAGGAAATCTGCACTACAATGAAGTCTCACTTCCCCCCGGTCAAAAGGGCCATCTGAAAAAAGTGTAAAATCCAGAAGGAAGGACAGGCCATGGAGAACTGGGAGCCTTGTTATGCTGATGGGCGGGATGTAAATTGCCAACAGCCACTCGGGAGAAGTGTATGGTGTTTCCTGAAACATCTAAAAAACAAAGCAACAGAGCCTAGGGCACTTCCACTTATGGTCCTATAGCTTAGGGAAATTAAAATCAAAAAGACACAGCCACCCCAAAGTTTGGGACGGCTCTGTTTACAAGAACCTCGTTTACGGTACAAGTTCAATATCGCAGAAAGTGAGTAATGGATAAAGAAGTTGTGGTACTTACGTACAATGCAATATCACTCAGCAATGAAATCTATGTCATCAGGCCCGTAGCAGCATAATGAGTGGATTCAGGTATGATGATTCTAACTGAAATAAGTCACACAGAAAAAGAAACATCATAAGATATCACTAATACACGGAATGTAAACTTGGCTACACAGGAACTGAATTACAAAACAGAACAGGGTCTCAAATTTAGAAAACCAACTTATACTTGCTAAGGGGAAAGGTGAGTTGGGGTGCTGCCTAAAACCAGAGATTGAAATGAACACAGATAAAGTTCCTTAAGCCAAATATGGAATAGACAAGAGCTACTCCTTGCTCAACAAAATGGACTCAACACCCCATATTAAACGCCTAAGAATGTACATGACTAGTAAGTATCTTAAAACCTATGGATTGCTATGTCTCCGAAAGAGAATCAAGCGTGTGTACAGGGGCATAAACGCAGCAGTGATAGGATTGGAGAGGTTCGGTGAGCAAATGAAGACCCTTTGAAGTCATATTGCATGGTACCCATTCCATGGGTCTCAACTCTCCAGGTTTAAGGGATTCTTCCTTCAGCTAAAACATGCATGTGGAACCCAGAGTATGATCCACCGTGTGATCGGGAGACGTGTTCCAATATGTCTCAGTTCTCGTCCCCTGGTACTCGGGTGCAACATTCCAGACGCTTTACTAACACTCTCCCGACTTGGAGAGTCAGTGCCTTTAACCTCCTGTTTGGCCCAGTTTGCAATTTCTGCGGAAGATGAACAGGAATAGGGAGAACCAATGAGAGACTAGCTGGAGGTGTCTGGACGGGCAAATTTAACACTCATTTCCCACCAGGAAGAGGAATTAACCAAAGGCTCAGCGTGCCGTGCCAGAACCAGATTAGGGCCTGAAGCAATCCTGCGGTGTTGCGACCAGCTCACAAGAAAGCGAGTTGAAGAAAGGAGCTCAGGGGCACTGTAATTCACAAACCTGCAGAGTTATAAATGACAGCTATCGTCCAAAAATATACTGAAGTAAGGCTGCCAAGAGGACTTGAAAGCGGGGCAGAATTGCAGGAAACCGATTTCAGGAGGTAGACTGGAATTGCAGTTAAAGCATAGGAAAAGAGGCAGAACGTCCACAATGATGCACTTGGCCAAAAAGGGCGTATGCGTTTTTTCCTGCAGGAAAAAACGCATACGCCCTTTTTGGCCAACCAAGCAAGCTTGCAAAGGAAATCTGCACTACAATGAAGTCTCACTTCCCCCCGGTCAAAAGGGCCATCTGAAAAAAGTGTAAAATCCAGAAGGCAGGACAGGCCATGGAGAACTGGGAGCCTTGTTATGCTGATGGGCGGGATGTAAATTGCCAACAGCCACTCGGGAGAAGTGTATGGTGTTTCCTGAAACATCTAAAAAACAAAGCAACAGAGCCTAGGGCACTTCCACTTATGGTCCTATAGCTTAGGGAAATTAAAATCAAAAAGACACAGCCACCCCAAAGTTTGGGACGTCTCTGTTTACAAGAACCTCGTTTACGGTACAAGTTCAATATCGCAGAAAGTGAGTAATGGATAAAGAAGTTGTGGTACTTACGTACAATGCAATATCACTCAGCAATGAAATCTATGTCATCAGGCCCGTAGCAGCATAATGAGTGGATTCAGGTATGATGATTCTAACTGAAATAAGTCACACAGAAAAAGAAACATCATAAGATATCACTAATACACGGAATGTAAACTTGGCTACACAGGAACTGAATTACAAAACAGAACAGGGTCTCAAATTTAGAAAACCAACTTATGCTTGCTAAGGGGAAAGGTGAGTTGGGGTGCTGCCTAAAACCAGAGATTGAAATGAACACAGATAAAGTTCCTTAAGCCAAATATGGAATAGACAAGAGCTACTCCTTGCTCAACAAAATGGACTCAACACCCCATATTAAACGCCTAAGAATGTACCTGACTAGTAAGTATCTTAAAACCTATGGATTGCTATGTCTCCGAAAGAGAATCAAGCGTGTGTACAGGGGCATAAACGCAGCAGTGATAGGATTGGAGAGGTTCGGTGAGCAAATGAAGACCCTTTGAAGTCATATTGCATGGTACCCATTCCACGGGTCTCAACTCTCCAGGTTTAAGGGATTCTTCCTTCAGCTAAAACATGCATGTGGAACCCAGAGTATGATCCACCGTGTGATCGGGAGACGTGTTCCAATATGTCTCAGTTCTCGTCCCCTGGTACTCGGGTGCAACATTCCAGACGCTTTACTAACACTCTCCCGACTTGGAGAGTCAGTGCCTTTAACCTCCTGTTTGGCCCAGTTTGCAATTTCTGCGGAAGATGAACAGGAATAGGGAGAACCAATGAGAGACTAGCTGGAGGTGTCTGGACGGGCAAATTTAACTCTCATTTCCCACCAGGAAGAGGAATTAACCAAAGGCTCAGCGTGCCGTGCCAGAACCAGATTAGGGCCTGAAGCAATCCTGCGGTGTTGCGACCAGCTCACAAGAAAGCGAGTTGAAGAAAGGAGCTCAGGGGCACTGTAATTCACAAACCTGCAGAGTTATAAATGACAGCTATCGTCCAAAAATATACTGAAGTAAGGCTGCCAAGAGGACTTGAAAGCGGGGCAGAATTGCAGGAAACCGATTTCAGGAGGTAGACTGGAATTGCAGTTAAAGCATAGGAAAAGAGGCAGAACGTCCACAATGATGCACTTGGCCAAAAAGGGCGTATGCGTTTTTTCCTGAATATATTCAGGAAAAAACGCATACGCCCTTTTTGGCCAACCAAGCAAGCTTGCAAAGGAAATCTGCACTACAATGAAGTCTCACTTCCCCCCGGTCAAAAGGGCCATCTGAAAAAAGTGTAAAATCCAGAAGTTAGGACAGGCCATGGAGAACTGGTAGCCTTGTTATGCTGATGGGCGGGATGTAAATTGCCAACAGCCACTCGGGAGAAGTGTATGGTGTTTCCTGAAACATCTAAAAAACAAAGCAACAGAGCCTAGGGCACTTCCACTTATGGTCCTATAGTTTAGGGAAATTAAAATCAAAAAGACACAGCCACCCCAAAGTTTGGGACGGCTCTGTTTACAAGAACCTCGTTTACGGTACAAGTTCAATATCGCAGAAAGTGAGTAATGGATAAAGAAGTTGTGGTACTTACGTACAATGCAATATCACTCAGCAATGAAATCTATGTCATCAGGCCCGTAGCAGCATAATGAGTGGATTCAGGTATGATGATTCTAACTGAAATAAGTCACACAGAAAAAGAAACATCATAAGATATCATTAATACACGGAATGTAAACTTGGCTACACAGGAACTGAATTACAAAACAGAACAGGGTCTCAAATTTAGAAAACCAACTTATGCTTGCTAAGGGGAAAGGTGAGTTGGGGTGCTGCCTAAAACCAGAGATTGAAATGAACACAGATAAAGTTCCTTAAGCCAAATATGGAATAGACAAGAGCTACACCTTGCTCAACGAAATGGACTCAACACCTCATATTAAATGCCTAAGAATGTACCTGACTAGTAAGTATCTTAAAACCTATGGATTGCTATGTCTCCGAAAGAGAATCAAGCGTGTGTACAGGGGCATAAACGCAGCAGTGATAGGATTGGAGAGGTTCGGTGAGCAAATGAAGACCCTTTGAAGTCATATTGCATGGTACCCATTCCACGGGTCTCAACTCTCCAGGTTTAAGGGATTCTTCCTTCAGCTAAAACATGCATGTGGAACCCAGAGTATGATCCACCGTGTGATCGGGAGACGTGTTCAAATATGTCTCAGTTCTCGTCCCCTGGTACTCGGGTGCAACATTCCAGACGCTTTACTAACACTCTCCCGACTTGGAGAGTCAGTGCCTTTAACCTCCTGTTTGGCCCAGTTTGCAATTTCTGCGGAAGATGAACAGGAATAGGGAGAACCAATGAGAGACTAGCTGGAGGTGTCTGGACGGGCAAATTTAACTCTCATTTCCCACCAGGAAGAGGAATTAACCAAAGGCTCAGCGTGCCGTGCCAGAACCAGATTAGGGCCTGAAGCAATCCTGCGGTGTTGCGACCAGCTCACAAGAAAGCGAGTTGAAGAAAGGAGCTCAGGGGCACTGTAATTCACAAACCTGCAGAGTTATAAATGACAGCTATCGTCCAAAAATATACTGAAGTAAGGCTGCCAAGAGGACTTGAAAGCGGGGCAGAATTGCAGGAAACCGATTTCAGGAGGTAGACTGGAATTGCATTGAAAGCATAGGAAAAGAGGCAGAACGTCCATAATGATGCACTTGGCCAAAAAGGGCGTATGCGTTTTTTCCTGCAGGAAAAAACGCATACGCCCTTTTTGGCCAACCAAGCAAGCTTGCAAAGGAAATCTGCACTACAATGAAGTCTCACTTCCCCCCGGTCAAAAGGGGCATCAGAAAAAAGTGTAAAATCCAGAAGGCAGGACAGGCCATGGAGAACTGGGAGCCTTGTTATGCTGATGGGCGGGATGTAAATTGCCAACAGCCACTCGGGAGAAGTGTATGGTGTTTCCTGAAACATCTAAAAAACAAAGCAACAGAGCCTAGGGCACTTCCACTTATGGTCCTATAGCTTAGGGAAATTAAAATCAAAAAGACACAGCCACCCCAAAGTTTGGGACGGCTCTGTTTACAAGAACCTCGTTTACGGTACAAGTTCAATATCGCAGAAAGTGAGTAATGGATAAAGAAGTTGTGGTACTTACGTACAATGCAATATCACTCAGCAATGAAATCTATGTCATCAGGCCCGTAGCAGCATAATGAGTGGATTCAGGTATGATGATTCTAACTGAAATAAGTCACACAGAAAAAGAAACATCATAAGATATCACTAATACACGGAATGTAAACTTGGCTACACAGGAACTGAATTACAAAACAGAACAGGGTCTCAAATTTAGAAAACCAACTTATGCTTGCTAAGGGGAAAGGTGAGTTGGGGTGCTGCCTAAAACCAGAGATTGAAATGAACACAGATAAAGTTCCTTAAGCCAAATATGGAATAGACAAGAGCTACACCTTGCTCAACGAAATGGACTCAACACCTCATATTAAATGCCTAAGAATGTACCTGACTAGTAAGTATCTTAAAACCTATGGATTGCTATGTCTCCGAAAGAGAATCAAGCGTGTGTACAGGGGCATAAACGCAGCAGTGATAGGATTGGAGAGGTTCGGTGAGCAAATGAAGACCCTTTGAAGTCATATTGCATGGTACCCATTCCACGGGTCTCAACTCTCCAGGTTTAAGGGATTCTTCCTTCAGCTAAAACATGCATGTGGAACCCAGAGTATGATCCACCGTGTGATCGGGAGACGTGTTCAAATATGTCTCAGTTCTCGTCCCCTGGTACTCGGGTGCAACATTCCAGACGCTTTACTAACACTCTCCCGACTTGGAGAGTCAGTGCCTTTAACCTCCTGTTTGGCCCAGTTTGCAATTTCTGCGGAAGATGAACAGGAATAGGGAGAACCAATGAGAGACTAGCTGGAGGTGTCTGGACGGGCAAATTTAACTCTCATTTCCCACCAGGAAGAGGAATTAACCAAAGGCTCAGCGTGCCGTGCCAGAACCAGATTAGGGCCTGAAGCAATCCTGCGGTGTTGCGACCAGCTCACAAGAAAGCGAGTTGAAGAAAGGAGCTCAGGGGCACTGTAATTCACAAACCTGCAGAGTTATAAATGACAGCTATCGTCCAAAAATATACTGAAGTAAGGCTGCCAAGAGGACTTGAAAGCGGGGCAGAATTGCAGGAAACCGATTTCAGGAGGTAGACTGGAATTGCATTGAAAGCATAGGAAAAGAGGCAGAACGTCCATAATGATGCACTTGGCCAAAAAGGGCGTATGCGTTTTTTCCTGCAGGAAAAAACGCATACGCCCTTTTTGGCCAACCAAGCAAGCTTGCAAAGGAAATCTGCACTACAATGAAGTCTCACTTCCCCCCGGTCAAAAGGGGCATCAGAAAAAAGTGTAAAATCCAGAAGGCAGGACAGGCCATGGAGAACTGGGAGCCTTGTTATGCTGATGGGCGGGATGTAAATTGCCAACAGCCACTCGGGAGAAGTGTATGGTGTTTCCTGAAACATCTAAAAAACAAAGCAACAGAGCCTAGGGCACTTCCACTTATGGTCCTATAGCTTAGGGAAATTAAAATCAAAAAGACACAGCCACCCCAAAGTTTGGGACGGCTCTGTTTACAAGAACCTCGTTTACGGTACAAGTTCAATATCGCAGAAAGTGAGTAATGGATAAAGAAGTTGTGGTACTTACGTACAATGCAATATCACTCAGCAATGAAATCTATGTCATCAGGCCCGTAGCAGCATAATGAGTGGATTCAGGTATGATGATTCTAACTGAAATAAGTCACACAGAAAAAGAAACATCATAAGATATCACTAATACACGGAATGTAAACTTGGCTACACAGGAACTGAATTACAAAACAGAACAGGTTCTCAAATTTAGAAAACCAACTTATGCTTGCTAAGGGGAAAGGTGAGTTGGGGTGCTGCCTAAAACCAGAGATTGAAATGAACACAGATAAAGTTCCTTAAGCCAAATATGGAATAGACAAGAGCTACTCCTTGCTCAACGAAATGGACTCAACACCCCATATTAAACGCCTAAGAATGTACCTGACAAGTAAGTATCTTAAAACCTATGGATTGCTATGTCTCCGAAAGAGAATCAAGCGTGTGTACAGGGGCATAAACGCAGCAGTGATAGGATTGGAGAGGTTCGGTGAGCAAATGAAGACCCTTTGAAGTCATATTGCATGGTACCCATTCCACGGGTCTCAACTCTCCAGGTTTAAGGGATTCTTCCTTCAGCTAAAACATGCATGTGGAACCCAGAGTATGATCCACCGTGTGATCGGGAGACGTGTTCAAATATGTCTCAGTTCTCGTCCCCTGGTACTCGGGTGCAACATTCCAGACGCTTTACTAACACTCTCCCGACTTGGAGAGTCAGTGCCTTTAACCTCCTGTTTGGCCCAGTTTGCAATTTCTGCGGAAGATGAACAGGAATAGGGAGAACCAATGAGAGACTAGCTGGAGGTGTCTGGACGGGCAAATTTAACTCTCATTTCCCACCAGGAAGAGGAATTAACCAAAGGCTCAGCGTGCCGTGCCAGAACCAGATTAGGGCCTGAAGCAATCCTGCGGTGTTGCGACCAGCTCACAAGAAAGCGAGTTGAAGAAAGGAGCTCAGGGGCACTGTTATTCACAAACCTGCAGAGTTATAAATGACAGCTATCGTCCAAAAATATACTGAAGTAAGGCTGCCAAGAGGACTTGAAAGCGGGGCAGAATTGCAGGAAACCGATTTCAGGAGGTAGACTGGAATTGCAGTTAAAGCATAGGAAAAGAGGCAGAACGTCCACAATGATGCACTTGGCCAAAAAGGGCGTATGCGTGTTTTCCTGAATATATTCAGGAAAACACGCATACGCCCTTTTTGGCCAACCAAGCAAGCTTGCAAAGGAAATCTGCACTACAATGAAGTCTCACTTCCCCCCGGTCAAAAGGGCCATCTGAAAAAAGTGTAAAATCCAGAAGTTAGGACAGGCCATGGAAAACTAGTAGCCTTGTTATGCTGATGGGCGGGATGTAAATTGCCAACAGCCACTCGGGAGAAGTGTATGGTGTTTCCTGAAACATCTAAAAAACAAAGCAAAAGAGCCTAGGGCACTTCCACTTATGGTCCTATAGTTTAGGGAAATTAAAATCAAAAAGACACAGCCACCCCAAAGTTTGGGACGGCTCTGTTTACAAGAACCTCGTTTACGGTACAAGTTCAATATCGCAGAAAGTGAGTAATGGATAAAGAAGTTGTGGTACTTACGTACAATGCAATATCACTCAGCAATGAAATCTATGTCATCAGGCCCGTAGCAGCATAATGAGTGGATTCAGGTATGATGATTCTAACTGAAATAAGTCACACAGAAAAAGAAACATCATAAGATATCACTAATACACGGAATGTAAACCTGGCTACACAGGAACTGAATTACAAAACAGAACAGGGTCTCAAATTTAGAAAACCAACTTATGCTTGCTAAGGGGAAAGGTGAGTTGGGGTGCTGCCTAAAACCAGAGTTGAAATGAACACAGATAAAGTTCCTTAAGCCAAATATGGAATAGACAAGAGCTACACCTTGCTCAACGAAATGGACTCAACACCTCATATTAAATGCCTAAGAATGTACCTGACTAGTAAGTATCTTAAAACCTATGGATTGCTATGTCTCCGAAAGAGAATCAAGCGTGTGTACAGGGGCATAAACGCAGCAGTGATAGGATTGGAGAGGTTCGGTGAGCAAATGAAGACCCTTTGAAGTCATATTGCATGGTACCCATTCCACGGGTCTCAACTCTCCAGGTTTAAGGGATTCTTCCTTCAGCTAAAACATGCATGTGGAACCCAGAGTATGATCCACCGTGTGATCGGGAGACGTGTTCAAATATGTCTCAGTTCTCGTCCCCTGGTACTCGGGTGCAACATTCCAGACGCTTTACTAACACTCTCCCGACTTGGAGAGTCAGTGCCTTTAACCTCCTGTTTGGCCCAGTTTGCAATTTCTGCGGAAGATGAACAGGAATAGGGAGAACCAATGAGAGACTAGCTGGAGGTGTCTGGACGGGCAAATTTAACTCTCATTTCCCACCAGGAAGAGGAATTAACCAAAGGCTCAGCGTGCCGTGCCAGAACCAGATTAGGGCCTGAAGCAATCCTGCGGTGTTGCGACCAGCTCACAAGAAAGCGAGTTGAAGAAAGGAGCTCAGGGGCACTGTTATTCACAAACCTGCAGAGTTATAAATGACAGCTATCGTCCAAAAATATACTGAAGTAAGGCTGCCAAGAGGACTTGAAAGCGGGGCAGAATTGCAGGAAACCGATTTCAGGAGGTAGACTGGAATTGCAGTTAAAGCATAGGAAAAGAGGCAGAACGTCCACAATGATGCACTTGGCCAAAAAGGGCGTATGCGTGTTTTCCTGAATATATTCAGGAAAACACGCATACGCCCTTTTTGGCCAACCAAGCAAGCTTGCAAAGGAAATCTGCACTACAATGAAGTCTCACTTCCCCCCGGTCAAAAGGGCCATCTGAAAAAAGTGTAAAATCCAGAAGTTAGGACAGGCCATGGAAAACTAGTAGCCTTGTTATGCTGATGGGCGGGATGTAAATTGCCAACAGCCACTCGGGAGAAGTGTATGGTGTTTCCTGAAACATCTAAAAAACAAAGCAAAAGAGCCTAGGGCACTTCCACTTATGGTCCTATAGTTTAGGGAAATTAAAATCAAAAAGACACAGCCACCCCAAAGTTTGGGACGGCTCTGTTTACAAGAACCTCGTTTACGGTACAAGTTCAATATCGCAGAAAGTGAGTAATGGATAAAGAAGTTGTGGTACTTACGTACAATGCAATATCACTCAGCAATGAAATCTATGTCATCAGGCCCGTAGCAGCATAATGAGTGGATTCAGGTATGATGATTCTAACTGAAATAAGTCACACAGAAAAAGAAACATCATAAGATATCACTAATACACGGAATGTAAACCTGGCTACACAGGAACTGAATTACAAAACAGAACAGGGTCTCAAATTTAGAAAACCAACTTATGCTTGCTAAGGGGAAAGGTGAGTTGGGGTGCTGCCTAAAACCAGAGATTGAAATGAACACAGATAAAGTTCCTTAAGCCAAATATGGAATAGACAAGAGCTACACCTTGCTCAACGAAATGGACTCAACACCTCATATTAAATGCCTAAGAATGTACCTGACTAGTAAGTATCTTAAAACCTATGGATTGCTATGTCTCCGAAAGAGAATCAAGCGTGTGTACAGGGGCATAAACGCAGCAGTGATAGGATTGGAGAGGTTCGGTGAGCAAATGAAGACCCTTTGAAGTCATATTGCATGGTACCCATTCCACGGGTCTCAACTCTCCAGGTTTAAGGGATTCTTCCTTCAGCTAAAACATGCATGTGGAACCCAGAGTATGATCCACCGTGTGATCGGGAGACGTGTTCAAATATGTCTCAGTTCTCGTCCCCTGGTACTCGGGTGCAACATTCCAGACGCTTTACTAACACTCTCCCGACTTGGAGAGTCAGTGCCTTTAACCTCCTGTTTGGCCCAGTTTGCAATTTCTGCGGAAGATGAACAGGAATAGGGAGAACCAATGAGAGACTAGCTGGAGGTGTCTGGACGGGCAAATTTAACTCTCATTTCCCACCAGGAAGAGGAATTAACCAAAGGCTCAGCGTGCCGTGCCAGAACCAGATTAGGGCCTGAAGCAATCCTGCGGTGTTGCGACCAGCTCACAAGAAAGCGAGTTGAAGAAAGGAGCTCAGGGGCACTGTAATTCACAAACCTGCAGAGTTATAAATGACAGCTATCGTCCAAAAATATACTGAAGTAAGGCTGCCAAGAGGACTTGAAAGCGGGGCAGAATTGCAGGAAACCGATTTCAGGAGGTAGACTGGAATTGCATTGAAAGCATAGGAAAAGAGGCAGAACGTCCATAATGATGCACTTGGCCAAAAAGGGCGTATGCGTTTTTTCCTGCAGGAAAAAACGCATACGCCCTTTTTGGCCAACCAAGCAAGCTTGCAAAGGAAATCTGCACTACAATGAAGTCTCACTTCCCCCCGGTCAAAAGGGCCATCTGAAAAAAGTGTAAAATCCAGAAGTTAGGACAGGCCATGGAGAACTGGTAGCCTTGTTATGCTGATGGGCGGGATGTAAATTGCCAACAGCCACTCGGGAGAAGTGTATGGTGTTTCCTGAAACATCTAAAAAACAAAGCAACAGAGCCTAGGGCACTTCCACTTATGGTCCTATAGTTTAGGGAAATTAAAATCAAAAAGACACAGCCACCCCAAAGTTTGGGACGGCTCTGTTTACAAGAACCTCGTTTACGGTACAAGTTCAATATCGCAGAAAGTGAGTAATGGATAAAGAAGTTGTGGTACTTACGTACAATGCAATATCACTCAGCAATGAAATCTATGTCATCAGGCCCGTAGCAGCATAATGAGTGGATTCAGGTATGATGATTCTAACTGAAATAAGTCACACAGAAAAAGAAACATCATAAGATATCACTAATACACGGAATGTAAACTTGGCTACACAGGAACTGAATTACAAAACAGAACAGGGTCTCAAATTTAGAAAACCAACTTATGCTTGCTAAGGGGAAAGGTGAGTTGGGGTGCTGCCTAAAACCAGAGATTGAAATGAACACAGATAAAGTTCCTTAAGCCAAATATGGAATAGACAAGAGCTACACCTTGCTCAACGAAATGGACTCAACACCTCATATTAAATGCCTAAGAATGTACCTGACTAGTAAGTATCTTAAAACCTATGGATTGCTATGTCTCCGAAAGAGAATCAAGCGTGTGTACAGGGGCATAAACGCAGCAGTGATAGGATTGGAGAGGTTCGGTGAGCAAATGAAGACCCTTTGAAGTCATATTGCATGGTACCCATTCCACGGGTCTCAACTCTCCAGGTTTAAGGGATTCTTCCTTCAGCTAAAACATGCATGTGGAACCCAGAGTATGATCCACCGTGTGATCGGGAGACGTGTTCCAATATGTCTCAGTTCTCGTCCCCTGGTACTCGGGTGCAACATTCCAGACGCTTTACTAACACTCTCCCGACTTGGAGAGTCAGTGCCTTTAACCTCCTGTTTGGCCCAGTTTGCAATTTCTGCGGAAGATGAACAGGAATAGGGAGAACCAATGAGAGACTAGCTGGAGGTGTCTGGACGGGCAAATTTAACTCTCATTTCCCACCAGGAAGAGGAATTAACCAAAGGCTCAGCGTGCCGTGCCAGAACCAGATTAGGGCCTGAAGCAATCCTGCGGTGTTGCGGCCAGCTCACAAGAAAGCGAGTTGAAGAAAGGAGCTCAGGGGCACTGTAATTCACAAACCTGCAGAGTTATAAATGACAGCTATCGTCCAAAAATATACTGAAGTAAGGCTGCCAAGAGGACTTGAAAGCGGGGCAGAATTGCAGGAAACCGATTTCAGGAGGTAGACTGGAATTGCAGTTAAAGCATAGGAAAAGAGGCAGAACGTCCACAATGATGCACTTGGCCAAAAAGGGCGTATGCGTTTTTTCCTGCAGGAAAAAACGCATACGCCCTTTTTGGCCAACCAAGCAAGCTTGCAAAGGAAATCTGCACAACAATGAAGTCTCACTTCCCCCCGGTCAAAAGGGCCATCTGAAAAAAGTGTAAAATCCAGAAGGCAGGACAGGCCATGGAGAACTGGGAGCCTTGTTATGCTGATGGGCGGGATGTAAATTGCCAACAGCCACTCGGGAGAAGTGTATGGTGTTTCCTGAAACATCTAAAAAACAAAGCAACAGAGCCTAGGGCACTTCCACTTATGGTCCTATAGCTTAGGGAAATTAAAATCAAAAAGACACAGCCACCCCAAAGTTTGGGACGGCTCTGTTTACAAGAACCTCGTTTACGGTACAAGTTCAATATCGCAGAAAGTGAGTAATGGATAAAGAAGTTGTGGTACTTACGTACAATGCAATATCACTCAGCAATGAAATCTATGTCATCAGGCCCGTAGCAGCATAATGAGTGGATTCAGGTATGATGATTCTAACTGAAATAAGTCACACAGAAAAAGAAACATCATAAGATATCACTAATACACGGAATGTAAACTTGGCTACACAGGAACTGAATTACAAAACAGAACAGGGTCTCAAATTTAGAAAACCAACTTATGCTTGCTAAGGGGAAAGGTGAGTTGGGGTGCTGCCTAAAACCAGAGATTGAAATGAACACAGATAAAGTTCCTTAAGCCAAATATGGAATAGACAAGAGCTACTCCTTGCTCAACGAAATGGACTCAACACCCCATATTAAACGCCTAAGAATGTACCTGACTAGTAAGTATCTTAAAACCTATGGATTGCTATGTCTCCGAAAGAGAATCAAGCGTGTGTACAGGGGCATAAACGCAGCAGTGATAAGACTGGAGAGGTTCGGTGAGCAAATGAAGACCCTTTGAAGTCATATTGCATGGTACCCATTCCACGGGTCTCAACTCTCCAGGTTTAAGGGATTCTTCCTTCAGCTAAAACATGCATGTGGAACCCAGAGTATGATCCACCGAGTGATCGGGAGACGTGTTCAAATATGTCTCAGTTCTCGTCCCCTGGTACTCGGGTGCAACATTCCAGACGCTTTACTAACACTCTCCCGACTTGGAGAGTCAGTGCCTTTAACCTCCTGTTTGGCCCAGTTTGCAATTTCTGCGGAAGATGAACACGAATAGGGAGAACCAATGAGAGACCAGCTGGAGGTGTCTGGCCGGGCAAATTTAACTCTCATTTCCCACCAGGAAGCGGAATTAACCAAAGGCTCAGCGTGCCGTGCCAGAACCAGATTAGGGCCTGAAGCAATCCTGCGGTGTTGCGACCAGCTCACAAGAAAGCGAGTTGAAGAAAGGAGCTCAGGGGCACTGTAATTCACAAACCTGCAGAATATATTCAGGAAAAAACGCATATGCCCTTTTTGGCCAAGTGCATCATTGTGGACGTTCTGTCTCTTTTCCTATGCTTTAAATGCAATTCCAGTCTACCTCCTGAAATCGGTTTCCTGCAATTCTGCCCCGCTTTCAAGTCCTCTTGGCAGCCTTACTTCAGTATATTTTTGGACGAGAGCTGTCATTTATAACTCTGCAGGTTTGTGAACTACAGTGCCCCTGAGCTCCTTTCTTCACCTCGCTTTCTTGTGAGCTGGCCGCAACACCGCAGGATTGCTTCAGGCCCTAATCTGGTTCCGGCACGGCACGCTGAGCCTTTGGTTAATTCCTCTTCCTGGTGGGAAATGAGAGTTAAATTTGGCCGTCCAGACACCTCCAGCTAGTCTCTCATTGGTTCTCCCTATTCCTGTTCATCTTCCGCAGAAATTGCAAACTGGGCCAAACAGGAGGTTAAAGGCACTGACTCTCCAAGTCGGGAGAGTGTTAGTAAAGCGTCTGGAATGTTGCACCCGAGTACCAGGGGACGAGAACTGAGACATATTGGAACACATCTCCCGATCACACGGTTGATCATACTCTGGGTTCCACATGCATGTTTTAGCTGAAGGAAGAATCCCTTAAACCTGGAGAGTTGAGACCCGTGGAATGGGTACCATGCAATATGACTTCAAAGGGTCTTCATTTGCTCACCGAACCTCTCCAATCCTATCACTGCTGCGTTTATGTCCCTGTACACACGTTAAATTCTCTTTTGGAGACATAGCGATCCATATGTTTTAAGATACTTACTAGTCAGGTACGTTCTTAGGCGTTTAATATGGGGTGTTGAGTCCATTTCGTTGAGCAAGGAGTAGCTCTTGTCTATTACATATTTGGCTTAAGGAACTTTATCTGTGCTCATTTCAATCTCTGGTTTTATGCAGCACCCCAACTCACCTTTCCCCTTAAGCAAGCATACGTTGGTTTTCTAAATTTGAGACCATGCTCTGTTTTGTAATCCAGTTCCTGTGTAGCCAAGATGACATTCCATGTATTAGTGATATCTTATGATGTTTCTTTTTCTGTGTGACTTATTTCAGTTAGAATCATCATAGCTGAAACCACTCATTATGCTGCTACGGGCCTGATGACATAGATGTCACTGCTGAGTGATATTGCATTGTACGTAAGTACCACAACTTCTTTATCCATTTTTCACTTTCCGCGATATTGAACTTGTCCCGTAAACGAGGTTCTTGTAAACAGAGGCGTCCCAAACATTGGGGTGGCTGTGTCTTTTTGATTTTAATTTCCCTAAGCTATAGGACCATAAGTGGAAGTGCCCTAGGCTCTGTTGCTTTGTTTTTTAGATGTTTCAGGAAACACCATACACTTCTCCCGAGTGGCTGTTGGCAATTTACATCCCGTCCATCAGCATAACAAGGCTCCCAGTTCTCCATGGCCTGTCCTGCCTTTCTGGATTTTACACTTTTTTCTGATGGCCCTTTTGACCGGGGGGAAGTGAGACTTCATTGTAGTGCAGATTTCCTTTGCAAGCTTGCTTGGTTGGCCAAAAAGGGCGTATGCGTTTTTTCCTGAATATATTCAGGAAAAAACGCATACGCCCTTTTTGGCCAAGTGCATCATTGTGGACGTTCTGCCTCTTTTCCTCTGCTTTAAATGCAATTCCAGTCTACCTCCTGAAATCGGTTTCCTGCAATTCTGCCCCGCTTTCAAGTCCTCTTGGCAGCCTTACTTCAGTATATTTTTGGACGATAGCTGTCATTTATAACTCTGCAGGTTTGTGAATTACAGTGCCCCTGAGCTCCTTTCTTCACCTCGCTTTCTTGTGAGCTGGCCGCAACACCGCAGGATTGCTTCAGGCCCTAATCTGGTTCCGGCACGGCACGCTGAGCCTTTGGTTAATTCCTCTTCCTGGTGGGAAATGAGAGTTAAATTTACCCGTCCAGACACCTCCAGCTAGTCTCTCATTGGTTCTCCCTATTCCTCTTCATCTTCCACAGAAATTGCAAACTGGGCCAAACAGGAGGTTAAAGGCACTGACTCTCCAAGTCGGGAGAGTGTTAGTAAAGCGTCTGGAATGTTGCACCCGAGTACCACGGGACGAGAACTGAGACATATTGGAACACGTCTCCTGATCACACGGTTGATCATACTCTGGGTTCCACATGCATGTTTTAGCTGAAAGAAGAATCCCTTAAACCTGGAGAGTTGAGACCCGTGGAATGGGTACCATGCAATATGACTTCAAAGGGTCTTCATTTGCTCACCGAACCTCTCCAATCCTATCACTGCTGCGTTTATGTCCCTGTACACACGTTAAATTCTCTTTTGGAGACATAGCGATCCATATGTTTTAAGATACTTACTAGTCAGGTACGTTCTTACGCGTTTAATATGGGGTGTTGAATCCATTTCGTTGAGCAAGGAGTAGCTCTTGTCTATTACATATTTGGCTTAAGGAACTTTATCTGTGCTCATTTCAATCTCTGGTTTTATGCAGCACCACCACTCACCTTTCCCCTTAAGCAAGCATACGTTGGTTTTCTAAATTTGAGACCCTGTTCTGTTTTGTAATCCAGTTCCTGTGTAGCCAAGATGACATTCCGTGTATTAGTGATATCTTATGATGTTTCTTTTTCTGTGTGACTTATTTCAGGTAGAATCATCATACCTGAAACCACTCATTATGCTGCTACGGGCCTGATGACATAGATGTCACTGCTGAGTGATACTGCATTGTACATAAATACCACAACTTCTTTATCCATTTTTCACTTTCTGCGATATTGAACTTGTCTCGTAAACGAGGTTCTTGTAAACAGAGTCATCCCAAACATTGGTGTGGCTGTGTCTTTTTGATTTTAATTTCCCTAAGCTATAGGACCATAAGTGGAAGTGCCCTAGGCTCTGTTGCTTTGTTTTTTAGATGTTTCAGGAAACACCATACACTTCTCCCGAGTGGCTGTTGGCAATTTACATCCCGTCCATCAGCATAACAAGGCTCCCAGTTCTCCATGGCCTGTCCTGCCTTTCTGAATTTTACACTTTTTTCAGATGGCCCTTTTGACCGGGGGGAAGTGAGACTTCATTGTAGTGCAGATTTCCTTTGCAAGCTTGCTTGGTTGGCCAAAAAGGGCATATGCGTTTTTTCCTGAATATATTCAGGAAAAAACGCATATGCCCTTTTTGGCCAAGTGCATCATTGTGGACGTTCTGTCTCTTTTCCTCTGCTTTAAATGCAATTCCAGTCTACCTCCTGAAATCGGTTTCCTGCAATTCTGCCCCGCTTTCAAGTCCTCTTGGCAGCCTTACTTCAGTATATTTTTGGACGAGAGCTGTCATTTATAACTCTGCAGGTTTGTGAACTACAGTGCCCCTGAGCTCCTTTCTTCACCTCGCTTTCTTGTGAGCTGGCCGCAACACCACAGGATTGCTTCAGGCCCTAATCTGGTTCCGGCACGGCACGCTGAGCCTTTGGTTAATTCCTCTTCCTGGTGGGAAATGAGAGTTAAATTTGCCCGTCCAGACACCTCCAGCTAGTCTCTCATTGGTTCTCCCTATTCCTGTTCATCTTCCGCAGAAATTGCAAACTGGGCCAAACAGGAGGTTAAAGGCACTGACTCTCCAAGTCGGGAGAGTGTTAGTAAAGCGTCTGGAATGTTGCACCCGAGTACCAGGGGACGAGAACTGAGACATATTGGAACACATCTCCCGATCACACGGTTGATCATACTCTGGGTTCCACATGCATGTTTTAGCTGAAGGAAGAATCCCTTAAACCTGAAGAGTTGAGACCCGTGGAATGGGTACCATGCAATATGACTTCAAAGGGTCTTCATTTGCTCACCGAACCTCTCCAATCCTATCACTGCTGCGTTTATGTCCCTGTACACACGTTAAATTCTCTTTTGGAGACATAGCGATCCATATGTTTTAAGATACTTACTAGTCAGGTACGTTCTTAGGCGTTTAATATGGGGTGTTGAGTCCATTTCGTTGAGCAAGGAGTAGCTCTTGTCTATTACATATTTGGCTTAAGGAACTTTATCTGTGCTCATTTCAATCTCTGGTTTTATGCAGCACCCCAACTCACCTTTCCCCTTAAGCAAGCATACGTTGGTTTTCTAAATTTGAGACCATGCTCTGTTTTGTAATCCAGTTCCTGTGTAGCCAAGATGACATTCCATGTATTAGTGATATCTTATGATGTTTCTTTTTCTGTGTGACTTATTTCAGTTAGAATCATCATAGCTGAAACCACTCATTATGCTGCTACGGGCCTCATGACATAGATGTCACTGCTGAGTGATATTGCATTGTACGTAAGTACCACAACTTCTTTATCCATTTTTCACTTTCCGCGATATTGAACTTGTCCCGTAAACGAGGTTCTTGTAAACAGAGGCGTCCCAAACATTGGGGTGGCTGTGTCTTTTTGATTTTAATTTCCCTAAGCTATAGGACCATAAGTGGAAGTGCCCTAGGCTCTGTTGCTTTGTTTTTTAGATGTTTCAGGAAACACCATACACTTCTCCCGAGTGGCTGTTGGCAATTTACATCCCGTCCATCAGCATAACAAGGCTCCCAGTTCTCCATGGCCTGTCCTGCCTTTCTGAATTTTACACTTTTTTCAGATGGCCCTTTTGACCGGGGGGAAGTGAGACTTCATTGTAGTGCAGATTTCCTTTGCAAGCTTGCTTGGTTGGCCAAAAAGGGCATATGCGTTTTTTCCTGAATATATTCAGGAAAAAACGCATATGCCCTTTTTGGCCAAGTGCATCATTGTGGACGTTCTGTCTCTTTTCCTCTGCTTTAAATGCAATTCCAGTCTACCTCCTGAAATCGGTTTCCTGCAATTCTGCCCCGCTTTCAAGTCCTCTTGGCAGCCTTACTTCAGTATATTTTTGGACGAGAGCTGTCATTTATAACTCTGCAGGTTTGTGAACTACAGTGCCCCTGAGCTCCTTTCTTCACCTCGCTTTCTTGTGAGCTGGCCGCAACACCACAGGATTGCTTCAGGCCCTAATCTGGTTCCGGCACGGCACGCTGAGCCTTTGGTTAATTCCTCTTCCTGGTGGGAAATGAGAGTTAAATTTGCCCGTCCAGACACCTCCAGCTAGTCTCTCATTGGTTCTCCCTATTCCTGTTCATCTTCCGCAGAAATTGCAAACTGGGCCAAACAGGAGGTTAAAGGCACTGACTCTCCAAGTCGGGAGAGTGTTAGTAAAGCGTCTGGAATGTTGCACCCGAGTACCAGGGGACGAGAACTGAGACATATTGGAACACATCTCCCGATCACACGGTTGATCATACTCTGGGTTCCACATGCATGTTTTAGCTGAAGGAAGAATCCCTTAAACCTGAAGAGTTGAGACCCGTGGAATGGGTACCATGCAATATGACTTCAAAGGGTCTTCATTTGCTCACCGAACCTCTCCAATCCTATCACTGCTGCGTTTATGTCCCTGTACACACGTTAAATTCTCTTTTGGAGACATAGCGATCCATATGTTTTAAGATACTTACTAGTCAGGTACGTTCTTAGGCGTTTAATATGGGGTGTTGAGTCCATTTCGTTGAGCAAGGAGTAGCTCTTGTCTATTACATATTTGGCTTAAGGAACTTTATCTGTGCTCATTTCAATCTCTGGTTTTATGCAGCACCCCAACTCACCTTTCCCCTTAAGCAAGCATACGTTGGTTTTCTAAATTTGAGACCATGCTCTGTTTTGTAATCCAGTTCCTGTGTAGCCAAGATGACATTCCATGTATTAGTGATATCTTATGATGTTTCTTTTTCTGTGTGACTTATTTCAGTTAGAATCATCATAGCTGAAACCACTCATTATGCTGCTACGGGCCTCATGACATAGATGTCACTGCTGAGTGATATTGCATTGTACGTAAGTACCACAACTTCTTTATCCATTTTTCACTTTCCGCGATATTGAACTTGTCCCGTAAACGAGGTTCTTGTAAACAGAGGCGTCCCAAACATTGGGGTGGCTGTGTCTTTTTGATTTTAATTTCCCTAAGCTATAGGACCATAAGTGGAAGTGCCCTAGGCTCTGTTGCTTTGTTTTTTAGATGTTTCAGGAAACACCATACACTTCTCCCGAGTGGCTGTTGGCAATTTACATCCCGTCCATCAGCATAACAAGGCTCCCAGTTCTCCATGGCCTGTCCTGCCTTTCTGGATTTTACACTTTTTTCTGATGGCCCTTTTGACCGGGGGGAAGTGAGACTTCATTGTTGTGCAGATTTCCTTTGCAAGCTTGCTTGGTTGGCCAAAAAGGGCGTATGCGTTTTTTCCTGAATATATTCAGGAAAAAACGCATACGCCCTTTTTGGCCAAGTGCATCATTGTGGACGTTCTGCCTCTTTTCCTCTGCTTTAAATGCAATTCCAGTCTACCTCCTGAAATCGGTTTCCTGCAATTCTGCCCCGCTTTCAAGTCCTCTTGGCAGCCTTACTTCAGTATATTTTTGGACGATAGCTGTCATTTATAACTCTGCAGGTTTGTGAATTACAGTGCCCCTGAGCTCCTTTCTTCACCTCGCTTTCTTGTGAGCTGGCCGCAACACCGCAGGATTGCTTCAGGCCCTAATCTGGTTCCGGCACGGCACGCTGAGCCTTTGGTTAATTCCTCTTCCTGGTGGGAAATGAGAGTTAAATTTACCCGTCCAGACACCTCCAGCTAGTCTCTCATTGGTTCTCCCTATTCCTCTTCATCTTCCACAGAAATTGCAAACTGGGCCAAACAGGAGGTTAAAGGCACTGACTCTCCAAGTCGGGAGAGTGTTAGTAAAGCGTCTGGAATGTTGCACCCGAGTACCACGGGACGAGAACTGAGACATATTGGAACACGTCTCCTGATCACACGGTTGATCATACTCTGGGTTCCACATGCATGTTTTAGCTGAAAGAAGAATCCCTTAAACCTGGAGAGTTGAGACCCGTGCAATGGGTACCATGCAATATGACTTCAAAGGGTCTTCATTTGCTCACCGAACCTCTCCAATCCTATCACTGCTGCGTTTATGCCCCTGTACACATGCTTGATTCTCTTTTGGAGACATAGCAATGCATAGGTTTTAAGATACTTACTAGTCAGGTATATTCCTAGGCATTGAATATGGGGTATTGAGTCCATTTCGTTGAGCAAGGACTAGCTCTTGTCTATTACATATTTGGCTTAAGGAACTTTATCTGTGCTCATTTCAATCTCTGGTTTTATGCAGCACCACCACTCACCTTTCCCCTTAAGCAAGCATACGTTGGTTTTCTAAATTTGAGACCCTGTTCTGTTTTGTAATCCAGTTCCTGTGTAGCCAAGATGACATTCCGTGTATTAGTGATATCTTATGATGTTTCTTTTTCTGTGTGACTTATTTCAGGTAGAATCATCATACCTGAAACCACTCATTATGCTGCTACGGGCCTGATGACATAGATGTCACTGCTGAGTGATACTGCATTGTACATAAATACCACAACTTCTTTATCCATTTTTCACTTTCTGCGATATTGAACTTGTCTCGTAAACGAGGTTCTTGTAAACAGAGTCATCCCAAACATTGGTGTGGCTGTGTCTTTTTGATTTTAATTTCCCTAAGCTATAGGACCATAAGTGGAAGTGCCCTAGGCTCTGTTGCTTTGTTTTTTAGATGTTTCAGGAAACACCATACACTTCTCCCGAGTGGCTGTTGGCAATTTACATCCCGTCCATCAGCATAACAAGGCTCCCAGTTCTCCATGGCCTGTCCTGCCTTTCTGAATTTTACACTTTTTTCAGATGGCCCTTTTGACCGGGGGGAAGTGAGACTTCATTGTAGTGCAGATTTCCTTTGCAAGCTTGCTTGGTTGGCCAAAAAGGGCATATGCGTTTTATCCTGAATATATTCAGGAAAAAAGGCATATGCCCTTTTTGGCCAAGTGCATCATTGTGGACGTTCTGTCTCTTTTCCTCTGCTTTAAATGCAATTCCAGTCTACCTCCTGAAATCGGTTTCCTGCAATTCTGCCCCGCTTTCAAGTCCTCTTGGCAGCCTTACTTCAGTATATTTTTGGACGAGAGCTGTCATTTATAACTCTGCAGGTTTGTGAACTACAGTGCCCCTGAGCTCCTTTCTTCACCTCGCTTTCTTGTGAGCTGGCCGCAACACCGCAGGATTGCTTCAGGCCCTAATCTGGTTCCGGCACGGCACGCTGAGCCTTTGGTTAATTCCTCTTCCTGGTGGGAAATGAGAGTTAAATTTGGCCGTCCAGACACCTCCAGCTAGTCTCTCATTGGTTCTCCCTATTCCTGTTCATCTTCCGCAGAAATTGCAAACTGGGCCAAACAGGAGGTTAAAGGCACTGACTCTCCAAGTCGGGAGAGTGTTAGTAAAGCATCTGGAATGTTGCACCCGAGTACCAGGGGACGAGAACTGAGACATATTGGAACACATCTCCCGATCACACGGTTGATCATACTCTGGGTTCCACATGCATGTTTTAGCTGAAGGAAGAATCCCTTAAACCTGAAGAGTTGAGACCCGTGGAATGGGTACCATGCAATATGACTTCAAAGGGTCTTCATTTGCTCACCGAACCTCACCAATCCTATGAGCCCCAAGTGTCCAGCCTTATGTGTCACCCAGCTCTGGGTTTAGATGCTGTAAATCCAGGTTGCATCACAAGCCTTGAATGAATTACTTAACTATTGCTCTCTATTTCACTGTCATTGTGTTTTGTTCCAGAAATTAATTTTTATTATGGGATTTAGCTGATTTTCACAGATACGTTAATGCCGCTGTACAGACACTTGATTCTCTTATGGAGATATATAAATCCATAGGTTTTATGTTTCTTACTAGTCAGGTATATTCCTAGGCATTGAATATGGGGTATTGAGTCCATTTCGTTGAGCAAGGACTAGCTCTTGTCTATTACATATTTGGCTTAAGGAACTTTATCTGTGCTCATTTCAATCTCTGGTTTTATGCAGCACCACAACTCACCTTTCCCCTTAAGCAAGCATACGTTGGTTTTCTAAATTTGAGACCCTGTTCTGTTTTGTAATCCAGTTCCTGTGTAGCCAAGATGACATTCCGTGTATTAGTGATATCTTATGATGTTTCTTTTTCTGTGTGACTTATTTCAGGTAGAATCATCATACCTGAAACCACTCATTATGCTGCTACGGGCCTGATGACATAGATGTCACTGCTGAGTGATACTGCATTGTACATAAATACCACAACTTCTTTATCCATTTTTCACTTTCTGCGATATTGAACTTGTCTCGTAAACGAGGTTCTTGTAAACAGAGTCATCCCAAACATTGGTGTGGCTGTGTCTTTTTGATTTTAATTTCCCTAAGCTATAGGACCATAAGTGGAAGTGCCCTAGGCTCTGTTGCTTTGTTTTTTAGATGTTTCAGGAAACACCATACACTTCTCCCGAGTGGCTGTTGGCAATTTACATCCCGCCCATCAGCATAACAAGGCTCCCAGTTCTCCATGGCCTGTCCTGCCTTTCTGGATTTTACACTGTTTTCAGATGGCCCTTTTGACCGGGGGGAAGTGAGACTTCATTGTAGTGCAGATTTCCTTTGCAAGCTTGCTTGGTTGGCCAAAAAGGGCGTATGCATTTTTTCCTGAATATATTCAGGAAAAAACGCATACGCCCTTTTTGGCCAAGTGCATCATTGTGGACGTTCTGCCTCTTTTCCTCTGCTTTAAATGCAATTCCAGTCTACCTCCTGAAATCGGTTTCCTGCAATTCTGGCCCGCTTTCAAGTCCTCTTGGCAGCCTTACTTCAGTATATTTTTGGACGAGAGCTGTCATTTATACCTCTGCAGGTTTGTGAATTACAGTGCCCCTGAGCTCCTTTCTTCAACTCGCTTTCTTGTGAGCTGGTCGCAACACCGCAGGATTGCTTCAGGCCCTAATCTGGTTCCGGCACGGCACGCTGAGCCTTTGGTTAATTCCTCTTCCTGGTGGGAAATGAGAGTTAAATTTGCCCGTGCAGACACCTCCAGCTAGTCTCTCATTGGTTCTCCCTATTCCTGTTCATCTTCCGCAGAAATTGCAAACTGGGCCAAACAGGAGGTTAAAGGCACTGACTCTCCAAGTCGGGAGAGTGTTAGTAAAGCGTCTGGAATGTTGCACCCGAGTACCAGGGGACGAGAACTGAGACATATTTGAACACGTCTCCCGATCACACGGTTGATCATACTCTGTGTTCCACATGCATGTTTTAGCTGAAGGAAGAATCCCTTAAACCTGGAGAGTTGAGACCCGTGGAATGGGTACCATGCAATATGACTTCAAAGGGTCTTCATTTGCTCACCGAACCTCTCCAATCCTATCACTGCTGCATTTATGCCCCTGTACACACGCTTGATTCTCTTTTGGAGACATAGCAATGCATAGGTTTTAAGATACTTACTAGTCAGGTACATTCTTAGGCGTTTAATATGAGGTGTTGAGTCCATTTCGTTGAGCAAGGTGTAGCTCTTGTCTATTCCATATTTGGCTTAAGGAACTTTATCTGTGCTCAGTTCAATCTCTGGTTTTAGGCAGCACCCCAACTCACCTTTCCCCTTAGCAAGCATAAGTTGGTTTTCTAAATTTGAGACCCTGTTCTGTTTTGTAATCCAGTTCCTGTGTAGCCAAGATGACATTCCGTGTATTAGTGATATCTTATGATGTTTCTTTTTCTGTGTGACTTATTTCAGGTAGAATCATCATACCTGAAACCACTCATTATGCTGCTACGGGCCTGATGACATAGGTGTCACTGCTGAGTGATACTGCATTGTACATAAATACCACAACTTCTTTATCCATTTTTCACTTTCTGCGATATTGAACTTGTCTCGTAAACGAGGTTCTTGTAAACAGAGTCATCCCAAACATTGGTGTGGCTGTGTCTTTTTGATTTTAATTTCCCTAAGCTATAGGACCATAAGTGGAAGTGCCCTAGGCTCTGTTGCTTTGTTTTTTAGATGTTTCAGGAAACACCATACACTTCTCCCGAGTGGCTGTTGGCAATTTACATCCCGCCCATCAGCATAACAAGGCTCCCAGTTCTCCATGGCCTGTCCTGCCTTCTGGATTTTACACTTTTTTCTGATGGCCCTTTTGACCGGGGGGAAGTGAGACTTCATTGTAGTGCAGATTTCCTTTGCAAGCTTGCTTGGTTGGCCAAAAAGGGCGTATGCGTTTTTTCCTGAATATATTCAGGAAAAAACGCATACGCCCTTTTTGGCCAAGTGCATCATTGTGGACGTTCTGCCTCTTTTCCTCTGCTTTAAATGCAGTTCCAGTCTACCTCCTGAAATCGGTTTCCTGCAATTCTGCCCCGCTTTCAAGTCCTCTTGGCAGCCTTACTTCAGTATATTTTTGGACGATAGCTGTCATTTATAACTCTGCAAGTTTGTGAATTACAGTGCCCCTGAGCTCCTTTCTTCACCTCCCTTTCTTGTGAGCTGGCCGCAACACCGCAGGATTGCTTCAGGCCCTAATATGGTTCCGGCACGGCACGCTGAGCCTTTGGTTAATTCCTCTTCCTGGTGGGAAATGAGAGTAAAATTTACCCGTCCAGACACCTCCAGCTAGTCTCTCATTGGTTCTCCCTATTCCTCTTCATCTTCCACAGAAATTGCAAACTGGGCCAAACAGGAGGTTAAAGGCACTGACTCTCCAAGTCGGGAGAGTGTTAGTAAAGCGTCTGGAATGTTGCACCCGAGTACCAGGGGACGAGAACTGAGACATATTGGAACACGTCTCCTGATCACACGGTTGATCATACTCTGGGTTCCACATGCATGTTTTAGCTGAAGGAAGAATCCCTTAAACCTGGAGAGTTGAGACCCGTGGAATGGGTACCATGCAATATGACTTCAAAGGGTCTTCATTTGCTCACCGAACCTCTCCAATCCTATCACTGCTGTGTTTATGTCCCTGTACACACGTTAAATTCTCTTTTGGAGACATAGCGATCCATATGTTTTAAGATACTTACTAGTCAGGTACGTTCTTAGGCGTTTAATATGGGGTGTTGAGTCCATTTCGTTGAGCAAGGAGTAGCTCTTGTCTATTACATATTTGGCTTAAGGAACTTTATCTGTGCTCATTTCAATCTCTGGTTTTATGCAGCACCACAACTCACCTTTCCCCTTAAGCAAGCATACGTTGGTTTTCTAAATTTGAGACCCTGTTCTGTTTTGTAATCCAGTTCCTGTGTAGCCAAGATGACATTCCGTGTATTAGTGATATCTTATGATGTTTCTTTTTCTGTGTGACTTATTTCAGTTAGAATCATCATACCTGAAACCACTCATTATGCTGCTACGGGCCTGATGACATAGATGTCACTGCTGAGTGATACTGCATTGTACATAAATACCACAACTTCTTTATCCATTTTTCACTTTCTGCGATATTGAACTTGTCTCGTAAACGAGGTTCTTGTAAACAGAGTCATCCCAAACATTGGTGTGGCTGTGTCTTTTTGATTTTAATTTCCCTAAGCTATAGGACCATAAGTGGAAGTGCCCTAGGCTCTGTTGCTTTGTTTTTTAGATGTTTCAGGAAACACCATACACTTCTCCCGAGTGGCTGTTGGCAATTTACATCCCGCCCATCAGCATAACAAGGCTCCCAGTTCTCCATGGCCTGTCCTGCCTTTCTGGATTTTACACTGTTTTCAGATGGCCCTTTTGACCGGGGGGAAGTGAGACTTCATTGTAGTGCAGATTTCCTTTGCAAGCTTGCTTGGTTGGCCAAAAAGGGCGTATGCATTTTTTCCTGAATATATTCAGGAAAAAACGCATACGCCCTTTTTGGCCAAGTGCATCATTGTGGACGTTCTGCCTCTTTTCCTCTGCTTTAAATGCAATTCCAGTCTGCCTCCTGAAATCGGTTTCCTGCAATTCTGGCCCGCTTTCAAGTCCTCTTGGCAGCCTTACTTCAGTATATTTTTGGACGAGAGCTGTCATTTATAACTCTGCAGGTTTGTGAATTACAGTGCCCCTGAGCTCCTTTCTTCAACTCGCTTTCTTGTGAGCTGGTCGCAACACCGCAGGATTGCTTCAGGCCCTAATCTGGTTCCGGCACGGCACGCTGAGCCTTTGGTTAATTCCTCTTCCTGGTGGGAAATGAGAGTTAAATTTGCCCGTGCAGACACCTCCAGCTAGTCTCTCATTGGTTCTCCCTATTCCTGTTCATCTTCCGCAGAAATTGCATACTGGGCCAAACAGGAGGTTAAAGGCACTGACTCTCCAAGTCGGGAGAGTGTTAGTAAAGCGTCTGGAATGTTGCACCCGAGTACCAGGGGACGAGAACTGAGACATATTTGAACACGTCTCCCGATCACACGGTTGATCATACTCTGTGTTCCACATGCATGTTTTAGCTGAAGGAAGAATCCCTTAAACCTGGAGAGTTGAGACCCGTGGAATGGGTACCATGCAATATGACTTCAAAGGGTCTTCATTTGCTCACCGAACCTCTCCAATCCTATCACTGCTGCATTTATGCCCCTGTACACACGCTTGATTCTCTTTTGGAGACATAGCAATGCATAGGTTTTAAGATACTTACTAGTCAGGTACATTCTTAGGCGTTTAATATGAGGTGTTGAGTCCATTTCGTTGAGCAAGGTGTAGCTCTTGTCTATTCCATATTTGGCTTAAGGAACTTTATCTGTGCTCAGTTCAATCTCTGGTTTTAGGCAGCACCCCAACTCACCTTTCCCCTTAGCAAGCATAAGTTGGTTTTCTAAATTTGAGACACTGTTCTGTTTTGTAATCCAGTTCCTGTGTAGCCAAGATGACATTCCGTGTATTAGTGATATCTTATGATGTTTCTTTTTCTGTGTGACTTATTTCAGGTAGAATCATCATACCTGAAACCACTCATTATGCTGCTACGGGCCTGATGACATAGGTGTCACTGCTGAGTGATACTGCATTGTACATAAATACCACAACTTCTTTATCCATTTTTCACTTTCTGCGATATTGAACTTGTCTCGTAAACGAGGTTCTTGTAAACAGAGTCATCCCAAACATTGGTGTGGCTGTGTCTTTTTGATTTTAATTTCCCTAAGCTATAGGACCATAAGTGGAAGTGCCCTAGACTCTGTTGCTTTGTTTTTTAGATGTTTCAGGAAACACCATACACTTCTCCCGAGTGGCTGTTGGCAATTTACATCCCGCCCATCAGCATAACAAGGCTCCCAGTTCTCCATGGCCTGTCCTGCCTTCTGGATTTTACACTTTTTTCTGATGGCCCTTTTGACCGGGGGGAAGTGAGACTTCATTGTAGTGCAGATTTCCTTTGCAAGCTTGCTTGGTTGGCCAAAAAGGGCGTATGCGTTTTTTCCTGAATATATTCAGGAAAAAACGCATATGCCCTTTTTGGCCAAGTGCATCATTGTGGACGTTCTGCCTCTTTTCCTCTGCTTTAAATGCAGTTCCAGTCTACCTCCTGAAATCGGTTTCCTGCAATTCTGCCCCGCTTTCAAGTCCTCTTGGCAGCCTTACTTCAGTATATTTTTGGACGATAGCTGTCATTTATAACTCTGCAAGTTTGTGAATTACAGTGCCCCTGAGCTCCTTTCTTCACCTCCCTTTCTTGTGAGCTGGCCGCAACACCGCAGGATTGCTTCAGGCCCTAATATGGTTCCGGCACGGCACGCTGAGCCTTTGGTTAATTCCTCTTCCTGGTGGGAAATGAGAGTAAAATTTACCCGTCCAGACACCTCCAGCTAGTCTCTCATTGGTTCTCCCTATTCCTCTTCATCTTCCACAGAAATTGCAAACTGGGCCAAACAGGAGGTTAAAGGCACTGACTCTCCAAGTCGGGAGAGTGTTAGTAAAGCGTCTGGAATGTTGCACCCGAGTACCAGGGGACGAGAACTGAGACATATTGGAACACGTCTCCTGATCACACGGTTGATCATACTCTGGGTTCCACATGCATGTTTTAGCTGAAGGAAGAATCCCTTAAACCTGGAGAGTTGAGACCCGTGGAATGGGTACCATGCAATATGACTTCAAAGGGTCTTCATTTGCTCACCGAACCTCTCCAATCCTATCACTGCTGCGTTTATGTCCCTGTACACACGTTAAATTCTCTTTTGGAGACATAGCGATCCATATGTTTTAAGATACTTACTAGTCAGGTACGTTCTTAGGCGTTTAATATGGGGTGTTGAGTCCATTTCGTTGAGCAAGGAGTAGCTCTTGTCTATTACATATTTGGCTTAAGGAACTTTATCTGTGCTCATTTCAATCTCTGGTTTTATGCAGCACCACAACTCACCTTTCCCCTTAAGCAAGCATACGTTGGTTTTCTAAATTTGAGACCCTGTTCTGTTTTGTAATCCAGTTCCTGTGTAGCCAAGATGACATTCCGTGTATTAGTGATATCTTATGATGTTTCTTTTTCTGTGTGACTTATTTCAGTTAGAATCATCATACCTGAAAACACTCATTATGCTGCTACGGGCCTGATGACATAGATGTCACTGCTGAGTGATACTGCATTGTACATAAATACCACAACTTCTTTATCCATTTTTCACTTTCTGCGATATTGAACTTGTCTCGTAAACGAGGTTCTTGTAAACAGAGTCATCCCAAACATTGGTGTGGCTGTGTCTTTTTGATTTTAATTTCCCTAAGCTATAGGACCATAAGTGGAAGTGCCCTAGGCTCTGTTGCTTTGTTTTTTAGATGTTTCAGGAAACACCATACACTTCTCCCGAGTGGCTGTTGGCAATTTACATCCCGCCCATCAGCATAACAAGGCTCCCAGTTCTCCATGGCCTGTCCTGCCTTCTGGATTTTACACTTTTTTCTGATGGCCCTTTTGACCGGGGGGAAGTGGGACTTCATTGTAGTGCAGATTTCCTTTGCAAGCTTGCTTGGTTGGCCAAAAAGGGCGTATGCGTTTTTTCCTGAATATATTCAGGAAAAAACGCATATGCCCTTTTTGGCCAAGTGCATCATTGTGGACGTTCTGCCTCTTTTCCTCTGCTTTAAATGCAATTCCAGTCTACCTCCTGAAATCGGTTTCCTGCAATTCTGCCCCGCTTTCAAGTCCTCTTGGCAGCCTTACTTCAGTATATTTTTGGACGATAGCTGTCATTTATAACTCTGCAGGTTTGTGAATTACAGTGCCCCTGAGCTCCTTTCTTCAACTCTCTTTCTTGTGAGCTGGCCGCAACACCGCAGGATTGCTTCAGGCCCTAATCTGGTTCCGGCACGGCACGCTGAGCCTTTTGTTAATTCCTCTTCCTGGTGGGAAATGAGAGTTAAATTTGCCCGTGCAGACACCTCCAGCTAGTCTCTCATTGGTTCTCCCTATCCCTGTTCATCTTCCGCAGAAATTGCAAACTGGGCCAAACAGGAGGTTAAAGGCACTGACTCTCCAAGTCGGGAGAGTGTTAGTAAAGCGTCTGGAATGTTGCACCCGAGTACCAGGGGACGAGAACTGAGACATATTTGAACACGTCTCCCGATCACACGGTTGATCATACTCTGTGTTCCACATGCATGTTTTAGCTGAAGGAAGAATCCCTTAAACCTGGAGAGTTGAGACCCGTGGAATGGGTACCATGCAATATGACTTCAAAGGGTCTTCATTTGCTCACCGAACCTCTCCAATCCTATCACTGCTGCGTTTATGTCCCTGTACACACGTTAAATTCTCTTTTGGAGACATAGCGATCCATATGTTTTAAGATACTTACTAGTCAGGTACGTTCTTAGGCGTTTAATATGGGGTGTTGAGTCCATTTCGTTGAGCAAGGAGTAGCTCTTGTCTATTACATATTTGGCTTAAGGAACTTTATCTGTGCTCATTTCAATCTCTGGTTTTATGCAGCACCACAACTCACCTTTCCCCTTAAGCAAACATACGTTGGTTTTCTAAATTTGAGACCCTGTTCGGTTTTGTAATCCAGTTCCTGTGTAGCCAAGATGACATTCCGTGTATTAGTGATATCTTATGATGTTTCTTTTTCTGTGTGACTTATTTCAGTTAGAATCATCATACCTGAAACCACTCATTATGCTGCTACGGGCCTGATGACATAGATGTCACTGCTGAGTGATACTGCATTGTACATAAATACCACAACTTCTTTATCCATTTTTCACTTTCTGCGATATTGAACTTGTCTCGTAAACGAGGTTCTTGTAAACAGAGTCATCCCAAACATTGGTGTGGCTGTGTCTTTTTGATTTTAATTTCCCTAAGCTATAGGACCATAAGTGGAAGTGCCCTAGGCTCTGTTGCTTTGTTTTTTAGATGTTTCAGGAAACACCATACACTTCTCCCGAGTGGCTGTTGGCAATTTACATCCCGCCCATCAGCATAACAAGGCTCCCAGTTCTCCATGGCCTGTCCTGCCTTTCTGGATTTTACACTGTTTTCAGATGGCCCTTTTGACCGGGGGGAAGTGAGACTTCATTGTAGTGCAGATTTCCTTTGCAAGCTTGCTTGGTTGGCCAAAAAGGGCGTATGCGTTTTTTCCTGAATATATTCAGGAAAAGACGCATACGCCCTTTTTGGCCAAGTGCATCATTGTGGACGTTCTGCCTCTTTTCCTCTGCTTTAAATGCAATTCCAGTCTACCTCCTGAAATCGGTTTCCTGCAATTCTGCCCCGCTTTCAAGTCCTCTTGGCAGCCTTACTTCAGTATATTTTTGGACGAGAGCTGTCATTTATAACTCTGCAGGTTTGTGAATTACAGTGCCCCTGAGCTCCTTTCTTCAACTCGCTTTCTTGTGAGCTGGCCGCAACACCGCAGGATTGCTTCAGGCCCTAATCTGGTTCCGGCACGGCACGCTGAGCCTTTTGTTAATTCCTCTTCCTGGTGGGAAATGAGAGTTAAATTTGCCCGTGCAGACACCTCCAGCTAGTCTCTCATTGGTTCTCCCTATTCCTCTTCATCTTCCACAGAAATTGCAAACTGGGCCAAACAGGAGGTTAAAGGCACTGACTCTCCAAGTCGGGAGAGTGTTAGTAAAGCGTCTGGAATGTTGCACCCGAGTACCAGGGGACGAGAACTGAGACATATTGGAACACGTCTCCCGATCACACGGTTGATCATACTCTGTGTTCCACATGCATGTTTTAGCTGAAGGAAGAATCCCTTAAACCTGGAGAGTTGAGACCCGTGGAATGGGTACCATGCAATATGACTTCAAAGGGTCTTCATTTGCTCACCGAACCTCTCCAATCCTATCACTGCTGCGTTTATGTCCCTGTACACACGTTAAATTCTCTTTTGGAGACATAGCGATCCATATGTTTTAAGATACTTACTAGTCAGGTACGTTCTTAGGCGTTTAATATGGGGTGTTGAGTCCATTTCGTTGAGCAAGGAGTAGCTCTTGTCTATTACATATTTGGCTTAAGGAACTTTATCTGTGCTCATTTCAATCTCTGGTTTTATGCAGCACCACAACTCACCTTTCCCCTTAAGCAAGCATACGTTGGTTTTCTAAATTTGAGACCCTGTTCTGTTTTGTAATCCAGTTCCTGTGTAGCCAAGATGACATTCCGTGTATTAGTGATATCTTATGATGTTTCTTTTTCTGTGTGACTTATTTCAGGTAGAATCATCATACCTGAAACCACTCATTATGCTGCTACGGGCCTGATGACATAGGTGTCACTGCTGAGTGATACTGCATTGTACATAAATACCACAACTTCTTTATCCATTTTTCACTTTCTGCGATATTGAACTTGTCTCGTAAACGAGGTTCTTGTAAACAGAGTCATCCCAAACATTGGTGTGGCTGTGTCTTTTTGATTTTAATTTCCCTAAGCTATAGGACCATAAGTGGAAGTGCCCTAGGCTCTGTTGCTTTGTTTTTTAGATGTTTCAGGAAACACCATACACTTCTCCCGAGTGGCTGTTGGCAATTTACATCCCGCCCATCAGCATAACAAGGCTCTCAGTTCTCCATGGCCTGTCCTGCCTTTCTGGATTTTACACTTTTTTCTGATGGCCCTTTTGACCGGGGGGAAGTGAGACTTCATTGTAGTGCAGATTTCCTTTGCAAGCTTGCTTGGTTGGCCAAAAAGGGCGTATGCGTTTTTTCCTGAATATATTCAGGAAAAAACGCATATGCCCTTTTTGGCCAAGTGCATCATTGTGGACGTTCTGCCTCTTTTCCTCTGCTTTAAATGCAGTTCCAGTCTACCTCCTGAAATCGGTTTCCTGCAATTCTGCCCCGCTTTCAAGTCCTCTTGGCAGCCTTACTTCAGTATATTTTTGGACGATAGCTGTCATTTATAACTCTGCAGGTTTGTGAATTACAGTGCCCCTGAGCTCCTTTCTTCAACTCTCTTTCTTGTGAGCTGGCCGCAACACCGCAGGATTGCTTCAGGCCCTAATCTGGTTCCGGCACGGCACGCTGAGCCTTTTGTTAATTCCTCTTCCTGGTGGGAAATGAGAGTTAAATTTGCCCGTGCGGACACCTCCAGCTAGTCTCTCATTGGTTCTCCCTATCCCTGTTCATCTTCCGCAGAAATTGCAAACTGGGCCAAACAGGAGGTTAAAGGCACTGACTCTCCAAGTCGGGAGATTGTTAGTAAAGCGTCTGGAATGTTGCACCCGAGTACCAGGGGACGAGAACTGAGACATATTTGAACACGTCTCCCGATCACACGGTAGATCATACTCTGTGTTCCACATGCATGTTTTAGCTGAAGGAAGAATCCCTTAAACCTGGAGAGTTGAGACCCGTGGAATGGGTACCATGCAATATGACTTCAAAGGGTCTTCATTTGCTCACCGAACCTCTCCAATCCTATCACTGCTGCGTTTATGTCCCTGTACACACGTTAAATTCTCTTTTGGAGACATAGCGATCCATATGTTTTAAGATACTTACTAGTCAGGTACGTTCTTAGGCGTTTAATATGGGGTGTTGAGTCCATTTCGTTGAGCAAGGAGTAGCTCTTGTCTATTACATATTTGGCTTAAGGAACTTTATCTGTGCTCATTTCAATCTCTGGTTTTATGCAGCACCACAACTCACCTTTCCCCTTAAGCAAGCATACGTTGGTTTTCTAAATTTGAGACCCTGTTCTGTTTTGTAATCCAGTTCCTGTGTAGCCAAGATGACATTCCGTGTATTAGTGATATCTTATGATGTTTCTTTTTCTGTGTGACTTATTTCAGTTAGAATCATCATACCTGAAAACACTCATTATGCTGCTACGGGCCTGATGACATAGATGTCACTGCTGAGTGATACTGCATTGTACATAAATACCACAACTTCTTTATCCATTTTTCACTTTCTGCGATATTGAACTTGTCTCGTAAACGAGGTTCTTGTAAACAGAGTCATCCCAAACATTGGTGTGGCTGTGTCTTTTTGATTTTAATTTCCCTAAGCTATAGGACCATAAGTGGAAGTGCCCTAGGCTCTGTTGCTTTGTTTTTTAGATGTTTCAGGAAACACCATACACTTCTCCCGAGTGGCTGTTGGCAATTTACATCCCGCCCATCAGCATAACAAAGCTCCCAGTTCTCCATGGCCTGTCCTGCCTTTCTGGATTTTACACTGTTTTCAGATGGCCCTTTTGACCGGGGGGAAGTGAGACTTCATTGTAGTGCAGATTTCCTTTGCAAGCTTGCTTGGTTGGCCAAAAAGGGCGTATGCGTTTTTTCCTGAATATATTCAGGAAAAAACGCATACGCCCTTTTTGGCCAAGTGCATCATTGTGGACGTTCTGCCTCTTTTCCTCTGCTTTAAATGCAATTCCAGTCTACCTCCTGAAATCGGTTTCCTGCAATTCTGCCCCGCTTTCAAGTCCTCTTGGCAGCCTTACTTCAGTATATTTTTGGACGAGAGCTGTCATTTATAACTCTGCAGGTTTGTGAATTACAGTGCCCCTGAGCTCCTTTCTTCAACTCGCTTTCTTGTGAGCTGGCCGCAACACCGCAGGATTGCTTCAGGCCCTAATCTGGTTCCGGCACGGCACGCTGAGCCTTTTGTTAATTCCTCTTCCTGGTGGGAAATGAGAGTTAAATTTGCCCGTGCAGACACCTCCAGCTAGTCTCTCATTGGTTCTCCCTATTCCTCTTCATCTTCCACAGAAATTGCAAACTGGGCCAAACAGGAGGTTAAAGGCACTGACTCTCCAAGTCGGGAGAGTGTTAGTAAAGCGTCTGGAATGTTGCACCCGAGTACCAGGGGACGAGAACTGAGACATATTGGAACACGTCTCCCGATCACACGGTTGATCATACTCTGTGTTCCACATGCATGTTTTAGCTGAAGGAAGAATCCCTTAAACCTGGAGAGTTGAGACCCGTGGAATGGGTACCATGCAATATGACTTCAAAGGGTCTTCATTTGCTCACCGAACCTCTCCAATCCTATCACTGCTGCGTTTATGTCCCTGTACACACGTTAAATTCTCTTTTGGAGACATAGCGATCCATATGTTTTAAGATACTTACTAGTCAGGTACGTTCTTAGGCGTTTAATATGGGGTGTTGAGTCCATTTCGTTGAGCAAGGAGTAGCTCTTGTCTATTACATATTTGGCTTAAGGAACTTTATCTGTGCTCATTTCAATCTCTGGTTTTATGCAGCACCACAACTCACCTTTCCCCTTAAGCAAGCATACGTTGGTTTTCTAAATTTGAGACCCTGTTCTGTTTTGTAATCCAGTTCCTGTGTAGCCAAGATGACATTCCGTGTATTAGTGATATCTTATGATGTTTCTTTTTCTGTGTGACTTATTTCAGTTAGAATCATCATACCTGAAAACACTCATTATGCTGCTACGGGCCTGATGACATAGATGTCACTGCTGAGTGATACTGCATTGTACATAAATACCACAACTTCTTTATCCATTTTTCACTTTCTGCGATATTGAACTTGTCTCGTAAACGAGGTTCTTGTAAACAGAGTCATCCCAAACATTGGTGTGGCTGTGTCTTTTTGATTTTAATTTCCCTAAGCTATAGGACCATAAGTGGAAGTGCCCTAGGCTCTGTTGCTTTGTTTTTTAGATGTTTCAGGAAACACCATATACTTCTCCCGAGTGGCTGTTGGCAATTTACATCCCGCCCATCAGCATAACAAGGCTCCCAGTTCTCCATGGCCTGTCCTGCCTTTCTGGATTTTACACTGTTTTCAGATGGCCCTTTTGACCGGGGGGAAGTGAGACTTCATTGTAGTGCAGATTTCCTTTGCAAGCTTGCTTGGTTGGCCAAAAAGGGCGTATGCGTTTTTTCCTGAATATATTCAGGAAAAAACGCATACGCCCTTTTTGGCCAAGTGCATCATTGTGGACGTTCTGCCTCTTTTCCTCTGCTTTAAATGCAATTCCAGTCTACCTCCTGAAATCGGTTTCCTGCAATTCTGCCCCGCTTTCAAGTCCTCTTGGCAGCCTTACTTCAGTATATTTTTGGACGAGAGCTGTCATTTATAACTCTGCAGGTTTGTGAATTACAGTGCCCCTGAGCTCCTTTCTTCAACTCGCTTTCTTGTGAGCTGGCCGCAACACCGCAGGATTGCTTCAGGCCCTAATCTGGTTCCGGCACGGCACGCTGAGCCTTTTGTTAATTCCTCTTCCTGGTGGGAAATGAGAGTTAAATTTGCCCGTGCAGACACCTCCAGCTAGTCTCTCATTGGTTCTCCCTATTCCTCTTCATCTTCCACAGAAATTGCAAACTGGGCCAAACAGGAGGTTAAAGGCACTGACTCTCCAAGTCGGGAGAGTGTTAGTAAAGCGTCTGGAATGTTGCACCCGAGTACCAGGGGACGAGAACTGAGACATATTGGAACACGTCTCCCGATCACACGGTTGATCATACTCTGTGTTCCACATGCATGTTTTAGCTGAAGGAAGAATCCCTTAAACCTGGAGAGTTGAGACCCGTGGAATGGGTACCATGCAATATGACTTCAAAGGGTCTTCATTTGCTCACCGAACCTCTCCAATCCTATCACTGCTGCGTTTATGTCCCTGTACACACGTTAAATTCTCTTTTGGAGACATAGCGATCCATATGTTTTAAGATACTTACTAGTCAGGTACGTTCTTAGGCGTTTAATATGGGGTGTTGAGTCCATTTCGTTGAGCAAGGAGTAGCTCTTGTCTATTACATATTTGGCTTAAGGAACTTTATCTGTGCTCATTTCAATCTCTGGTTTTATGCAGCACCACAACTCACCTTTCCCCTTAAGCAAGCATACGTTGGTTTTCTAAATTTGAGACCCTGTTCTGTTTTGTAATCCAGTTCCTGTGTAGCCAAGATGACATTCCGTGTATTAGTGATATCTTATGATGTTTCTTTTTCTGTGTGACTTATTTCAGTTAGAATCATCATACCTGAAAACACTCATTATGCTGCTACGGGCCTGATGACATAGATGTCACTGCTGAGTGATACTGCATTGTACATAAATACCACAACTTCTTTATCCATTTTTCACTTTCTGCGATATTGAACTTGTCTCGTAAACGAGGTTCTTGTAAACAGAGTCATCCCAAACATTGGTGTGGCTGTGTCTTTTTGATTTTAATTTCCCTAAGCTATAGGACCATAAGTGGAAGTGCCCTAGGCTCTGTTGCTTTGTTTTTTAGATGTTTCAGGAAACACCATACACTTCTCCCGAGTGGCTGTTGGCAATTTACATCCCGCCCATCAGCATAACAAGGCTCCCAGTTCTCCATGGCCTGTCCTGCCTTTCTGGATTTTACACTGTTTTCAGATGGCCCTTTTGACCGGGGGGAAGTGAGACTTCATTGTAGTGCAGATTTCCTTTGCAAGCTTGCTTGGTTGGCCAAAAAGGGCGTATGCGTTTTTTCCTGAATATATTCAGGAAAAAACGCATACGCCCTTTTTGGCCAAGTGCATCATTGTGGACGTTCTGCCTCTTTTCCTCTGCTTTAAATGCAATTCCAGTCTACCTCCTGAAATCGGTTTCCTGCAATTCTGCCCCGCTTTCAAGTCCTCTTGGCAGCCTTACTTCAGTATATTTTTGGACGAGAGCTGTCATTTATAACTCTGCAGGTTTGTGAATTACAGTGCCCCTGAGCTCCTTTCTTCAACTCGCTTTCTTGTGAGCTGGCCGCAACACCGCAGGATTGCTTCAGGCCCTAATCTGGTTCCGGCACGGCACGCTGAGCCTTTTGTTAATTCCTCTTCCTGGTGGGAAATGAGAGTTAAATTTGCCCGTGCAGACACCTCCAGCTAGTCTCTCATTGGTTCTCCCTATTCCTCTTCATCTTCCACAGAAATTGCAAACTGGGCCAAACAGGAGGTTAAAGGCACTGACTCTCCAAGTCGGGAGAGTGTTAGTAAAGCGTCTGGAATGTTGCACCCGAGTACCAGGGGACGAGAACTGAGACATATTGGAACACGTCTCCCGATCACACGGTTGATCATACTCTGTGTTCCACATGCATGTTTTAGCTGAAGGAAGAATCCCTTAAACCTGGAGAGTTGAGACCCGTGGAATGGGTACCATGCAATATGACTTCAAAGGGTCTTCATTTGCTCACCGAACCTCTCCAATCCTATCACTGCTGCGTTTATGTCCCTGTACACACGTTAAATTCTCTTTTGGAGACATAGCGATCCATATGTTTTAAGATACTTACTAGTCAGGTACGTTCTTAGGCGTTTAATATGGGGTGTTGAGTCCATTTCGTTGAGCAAGGAGTAGCTCTTGTCTATTACATATTTGGCTTAAGGAACTTTATCTGTGCTCATTTCAATCTCTGGTTTTATGCAGCACCACAACTCACCTTTCCCCTTAAGCAAGCATACGTTGGTTTTCTAAATTTGAGACCCTGTTCTGTTTTGTAATCCAGTTCCTGTGTAGCCAAGATGACATTCCGTGTATTAGTGATATCTTATGATGTTTCTTTTTCTGTGTGACTTATTTCAGGTAGAATCATCATACCTGAAACCACTCATTATGCTGCTACGGGCCTGATGACATAGGTGTCACTGCTGAGTGATACTGCATTGTACATAAATACCACAACTTCTTTATCCATTTTTCACTTTCTGCGATATTGAACTTGTCTCGTAAACGAGGTTCTTGTAAACAGAGTCATCCCAAACATTGGTGTGGCTGTGTCTTTTTGATTTTAATTTCCCTAAGCTATAGGACCATAAGTGGAAGTGCCCTAGGCTCTGTTGCTTTGTTTTTTAGATGTTTCAGGAAACACCATACACTTCTCCCGAGTGGCTGTTGGCAATTTACATCCCGCCCATCAGCATAACAAGGCTCCCAGTTCTCCATGGCCTGTCCTGCCTTTCTGGATTTTACACTTTTTTCTGATGGCCCTTTTGACCGGGGGGAAGTGAGACTTCATTGTAGTGCAGATTTCCTTTGCAAGCTTGCTTGGTTGGCCAAAAAGGGCGTATGCGTTTTTTCCTGAATATATTCAGGAAAAAACGCATATGCCCTTTTTGGCCAAGTGCATCATTGTGGACGTTCTGCCTCTTTTCCTCTGCTTTAAATGCAGTTCCAGTCTACCTCCTGAAATCGGTTTCCTGCAATTCTGCCCCGCTTTCAAGTCCTCTTGGCAGCCTTACTTCAGTATATTTTTGGACGATAGCTGTCATTTATAACTCTGCAAGTTTGTGAATTACAGTGCCCCTGAGCTCCTTTCTTCACCTCCCTTTCTTGTGAGCTGGCCGCAACACCGCAGGATTGCTTCAGGCCCTAATATGGTTCCGGCACGGCACGCTGAGCCTTTGGTTAATTCCTCTTCCTGGTGGGAAATGAGAGTAAAATTTACCCGTCCAGACACCTCCAGCTAGTCTCTCATTGGTTCTCCCTATTCCTCTTCATCTTCCACAGAAATTGCAAACTGGGCCAAACAGGAGGTTAAAGGCACTGACTCTCCAAGTCGGGAGAGTGTTAGTAAAGCGTCTGGAATGTTGCACCCGAGTACCAGGGGACGAGAACTGAGACATATTGGAACACGTCTCCTGATCACACGGTTGATCATACTCTGGGTTCCACATGCATGTTTTAGCTGAAGGAAGAATCCCTTAAACCTGGAGAGTTGAGACCCGTGGAATGGGTACCATGCAATATGACTTCAAAGGGTCTTCATTTGCTCACCGAACCTCTCCAATCCTATCACTGCTGCGTTTATGTCCCTGTACACACGTTAAATTCTCTTTTGGAGACATAGCGATCCATATGTTTTAAGATACTTACTAGTCAGGTACGTTCTTAGGCGTTTAATATGGGGTGTTGAGTCCATTTCGTTGAGCAAGGAGTAGCTCTTGTCTATTACATATTTGGCTTAAGGAACTTTATCTGTGCTCATTTCAATCTCTGGTTTTATGCAGCACCACAACTCACCTTTCCCCTTAAGCAAGCATACGTTGGTTTTCTAAATTTGAGACCCTGTTCTGTTTTGTAATCCAGTTCCTGTGTAGCCAAGATGACATTCCGTGTATTAGTGATATCTTATGATGTTTCTTTTTCTGTGTGACTTATTTCAGTTAGAATCATCATACCTGAAAACACTCATTATGCTGCTACGGGCCTGATGACATAGATGTCACTGCTGAGTGATACTGCATTGTACATAAATACCACAACTTCTTTATCCATTTTTCACTTTCTGCGATATTGAACTTGTCTCGTAAACGAGGTTCTTGTAAACAGAGTCATCCCAAACATTGGTGTGGCTGTGTCTTTTTGATTTTAATTTCCCTAAGCTATAGGACCATAAGTGGAAGTGCCCTAGGCTCTGTTGCTTTGTTTTTTAGATGTTTCAGGAAACACCATACACTTCTCCCGAGTGGCTGTTGGCAATTTACATCCCGCCCATCAGCATAACAAGGCTCCCAGTTCTCCATGGCCTGTCCTGCCTTCTGGATTTTACACTTTTTTCTGATGGCCCTTTTGACCGGGGGGAAGTGGGACTTCATTGTAGTGCAGATTTCCTTTGCAAGCTTGCTTGGTTGGCCAAAAAGGGCGTATGCGTTTTTTCCTGAATATATTCAGGAAAAAACGCATATGCCCTTTTTGGCCAAGTGCATCATTGTGGACGTTCTGCCTCTTTTCCTCTGCTTTAAATGCAATTCCAGTCTACCTCCTGAAATCGGTTTCCTGCAATTCTGCCCCGCTTTCAAGTCCTCTTGGCAGCCTTACTTCAGTATATTTTTGGACGATAGCTGTCATTTATAACTCTGCAGGTTTGTGAATTACAGTGCCCCTGAGCTCCTTTCTTCAACTCTCTTTCTTGTGAGCTGGCCGCAACACCGCAGGATTGCTTCAGGCCCTAATCTGGTTCCGGCACGGCACGCTGAGCCTTTTGTTAATTCCTCTTCCTGGTGGGAAATGAGAGTTAAATTTGCCCGTGCAGACACCTCCAGCTGGTCTCTCATTGGTTCTCCCTATCCCTGTTCATCTTCCGCAGAAATTGCAAACTGGGCCAAACAGGAGGTTAAAGGCACTGACTCTCCAAGTCGGGAGAGTGTTAGTAAAGCGTCTGGAATGTTGCACCCGAGTACCAGGGGACGAGAACTGAGACATATTTGAACACGTCTCCCGATCACACGGTAGATCATACTCTGTGTTCCACATGCATGTTTTAGCTGAAGGAAGAATCCCTTAAACCTGGAGAGTTGAGACCCGTGGAATGGGTACCATGCAATATGACTTCAAAGGGTCTTCATTTGCTCACCGAACCTCTCCAATCCTATCACTGCTGCGTTTATGTCCCTGTACACACGTTAAATTCTCTTTTGGAGACATAGCGATCCATATGTTTTAAGATACTTACTAGTCAGGTACGTTCTTAGGCGTTTAATATGGGGTGTTGAGTCCATTTCGTTGAGCAAGGAGTAGCTCTTGTCTATTACATATTTGGCTTAAGGAACTTTATCTGTGCTCATTTCAATCTCTGGTTTTATGCAGCACCACAACTCACCTTTCCCCTTAAGCAAGCATACGTTGGTTTTCTAAATTTGAGACCCTGTTCTGTTTTGTAATCCAGTTCCTGTGTAGCCAAGATGACATTCCGTGTATTAGTGATATCTTATGATGTTTCTTTTTCTGTGTGACTTATTTCAGGTAGAATCATCATACCTGAAACCACTCATTATGCTGCTACGGGCCTGATGACATAGGTGTCACTGCTGAGTGATACTGCATTGTACATAAATACCACAACTTCTTTATCCATTTTTCACTTTCTGCGATATTGAACTTGTCTCGTAAACGAGGTTCTTGTAAACAGAGTCATCCCAAACATTGGTGTGGCTGTGTCTTTTTGATTTTAATTTCCCTAAGCTATAGGACCATAAGTGGAAGTGCCCTAGGCTCTGTTGCTTTGTTTTTTAGATGTTTCAGGAAACACCATACACTTCTCCCGAGTGGCTGTTGGCAATTTACATCCCGCCCATCAGCATAACAAGGCTCCCAGTTCTCCATGGCCTGTCCTGCCTTCTGGATTTTACACTTTTTTCTGATGGCCCTTTTGACCGGGGGGAAGTGAGACTTCATTGTAGTGCAGATTTCCTTTGCAAGCTTGCTTGGTTGGCCAAAAAGGGCGTATGCGTTTTTTCCTGAATATATTCAGGAAAAAACGCATATGCCCTTTTTGGCCAAGTGCATCATTGTGGACGTTCTGCCTCTTTTCCTCTGCTTTAAATGCAGTTCCAGTCTACCTCCTGAAATCGGTTTCCTGCAATTCTGCCCCGCTTTCAAGTCCTCTTGGCAGCCTTACTTCAGTATATTTTTGGACGATAGCTGTCATTTATAACTCTGCAAGTTTGTGAATTACAGTGCCCCTGAGCTCCTTTCTTCACCTCCCTTTCTTGTGAGCTGGCCGCAACACCGCAGGATTGCTTCAGGCCCTAATATGGTTCCGGCACGGCACGCTGAGCCTTTGGTTAATTCCTCTTCCTGGTGGGAAATGAGAGTAAAATTTACCCGTCCAGACACCTCCAGCTAGTCTCTCATTGGTTCTCCCTATTCCTCTTCATCTTCCACAGAAATTGCAAACTGGGCCAAACAGGAGGTTAAAGGCACTGACTCTCCAAGTCGGGAGAGTGTTAGTAAAGCGTCTGGAATGTTGCACCCGAGTACCAGGGGACGAGAACTGAGACATATTGGAACACGTCTCCTGATCACACGGTTGATCATACTCTGGGTTCCACATGCATGTTTTAGCTGAAGGAAGAATCCCTTAAACCTGGAGAGTTGAGACCCGTGGAATGGGTACCATGCAATATGACTTCAAAGGGTCTTCATTTGCTCACCGAACCTCTCCAATCCTATCACTGCTGCGTTTATGTCCCTGTACACACGTTAAATTCTCTTTTGGAGACATAGCGATCCATATGTTTTAAGATACTTACTAGTCAGGTACGTTCTTAGGCGTTTAATATGGGGTGTTGAGTCCATTTCGTTGAGCAAGGAGTAGCTCTTGTCTATTACATATTTGGCTTAAGGAACTTTATCTGTGCTCATTTCAATCTCTGGTTTTATGCAGCACCACAACTCACCTTTCCCCTTAAGCAAGCATACGTTGGTTTTCTAAATTTGAGACCCTGTTCTGTTTTGTAATCCAGTTCCTGTGTAGCCAAGATGACATTCCGTGTATTAGTGATATCTTATGATGTTTCTTTTTCTGTGTGACTTATTTCAGTTAGAATCATCATACCTGAAAACACTCATTATGCTGCTACGGGCCTGATGACATAGATGTCACTGCTGAGTGATACTGCATTGTACATAAATACCACAACTTCTTTATCCATTTTTCACTTTCTGCGATATTGAACTTGTCTCGTAAACGAGGTTCTTGTAAACAGAGTCATCCCAAACATTGGTGTGGCTGTGTCTTTTTGATTTTAATTTCCCTAAGCTATAGGACCATAAGTGGAAGTGCCCTAGGCTCTGTTGCTTTGTTTTTTAGATGTTTCAGGAAACACCATACACTTCTCCCGAGTGGCTGTTGGCAATTTACATCCCGCCCATCAGCATAACAAGGCTCCCAGTTCTCCATGGCCTGTCCTGCCTTCTGGATTTTACACTTTTTTCTGATGGCCCTTTTGACCGGGGGGAAGTGGGACTTCATTGTAGTGCAGATTTCCTTTGCAAGCTTGCTTGGTTGGCCAAAAAGGGCGTATGCGTTTTTTCCTGAATATATTCAGGAAAAAACGCATATGCCCTTTTTGGCCAAGTGCATCATTGTGGACGTTCTGCCTCTTTTCCTCTGCTTTAAATGCAATTCCAGTCTACCTCCTGAAATCGGTTTCCTGCAATTCTGCCCCGCTTTCAAGTCCTCTTGGCAGCCTTACTTCAGTATATTTTTGGACGATAGCTGTCATTTATAACTCTGCAGGTTTGTGAATTACAGTGCCCCTGAGCTCCTTTCTTCAACTCTCTTTCTTGTGAGCTGGCCGCAACACCGCAGGATTGCTTCAGGCCCTAATCTGGTTCCGGCACGGCACGCTGAGCCTTTTGTTAATTCCTCTTCCTGGTGGGAAATGAGAGTTAAATTTGCCCGTGCAGACACCTCCAGCTGGTCTCTCATTGGTTCTCCCTATCCCTGTTCATCTTCCGCAGAAATTGCAAACTGGGCCAAACAGGAGGTTAAAGGCACTGACTCTCCAAGTCGGGAGAGTGTTAGTAAAGCGTCTGGAATGTTGCACCCGAGTACCAGGGGACGAGAACTGAGACATATTTGAACACGTCTCCCGATCACACGGTAGATCATACTCTGTGTTCCACATGCATGTTTTAGCTGAAGGAAGAATCCCTTAAACCTGGAGAGTTGAGACCCGTGGAATGGGTACCATGCAATATGACTTCAAAGGGTCTTCATTTGCTCACCGAACCTCTCCAATCCTATCACTGCTGCGTTTATGTCCCTGTACACACGTTAAATTCTCTTTTGGAGACATAGCGATCCATATGTTTTAAGATACTTACTAGTCAGGTACGTTCTTAGGCGTTTAATATGGGGTGTTGAGTCCATTTCGTTGAGCAAGGAGTAGCTCTTGTCTATTACATATTTGGCTTAAGGAACTTTATCTGTGCTCATTTCAATCTCTGGTTTTATGCAGCACCACAACTCACCTTTCCCCTTAAGCAAGCATACGTTGGTTTTCTAAATTTGAGACCCTGTTCTGTTTTGTAATCCAGTTCCTGTGTAGCCAAGATGACATTCCGTGTATTGGTGATATCTTATGATGTTTCTTTTTCTGTGTGACTTATTTCAGGTAGAATCATCATACCTGAAACCACTCATTATGCTGCTACGGGCCTGATGACATAGGTGTCACTGCTGAGTGATACTGCATTGTACATAAATACCACAACTTCTTTATCCATTTTTCACTTTCTGCGATATTGAACTTGTCTCGTAAACGAGGTTCTTGTAAACAGAGTCATCCCAAACATTGGTGTGGCTGTGTCTTTTTGATTTTAATTTCCCTAAGCTATAGGACCATAAGTGGAAGTGCCCTAGGCTCTGTTGCTTTGTTTTTTAGATGTTTCAGGAAACACCATACACTTCTCCCGAGTGGCTGTTGGCAATTTACATCCCGCCCATCAGCATAACAAGGCTCCCAGTTCTCCATGGCCTGTCCTGCCTTCTGGATTTTACACTTTTTTCTGATGGCCCTTTTGACCGGGGGGAAGTGAGACTTCATTGTAGTGCAGATTTCCTTTGCAAGCTTGCTTGGTTGGCCAAAAAGGGCGTATGCGTTTTTTCCTGAATATATTCAGGAAAAAACGCATATGCCCTTTTTGGCCAAGTGCATCATTGTGGACGTTCTGCCTCTTTTCCTCTGCTTTAAATGCAGTTCCAGTCTACCTCCTGAAATCGGTTTCCTGCAATTCTGCCCCGCTTTCAAGTCCTCTTGGCAGCCTTACTTCAGTATATTTTTGGACGATAGCTGTCATTTATAACTCTGCAAGTTTGTGAATTACAGTGCCCCTGAGCTCCTTTCTTCACCTCCCTTTCTTGTGAGCTGGCCGCAACACCGCAGGATTGCTTCAGGCCCTAATATGGTTCCGGCACGGCACGCTGAGCCTTTGGTTAATTCCTCTTCCTGGTGGGAAATGAGAGTAAAATTTACCCGTCCAGACACCTCCAGCTAGTCTCTCATTGGTTCTCCCTATTCCTCTTCATCTTCCACAGAAATTGCAAACTGGGCCAAACAGGAGGTTAAAGGCACTGACTCTCCAAGTCGGGAGAGTGTTAGTAAAGCGTCTGGAATGTTGCACCCGAGTACCAGGGGACGAGAACTGAGACATATTGGAACACGTCTCCTGATCACACGGTTGATCATACTCTGTGTTCCACATGCATGTTTTAGCTGAAGGAAGAATCCCTTAAACCTGGAGAGTTGAGACCCGTGGAATGGGTACCATGCAATATGACTTCAAAGGGTCTTCATTTGCTCACCGAACCTCTCCAATCCTATCACTGCTGCGTTTATGTCCCTGTACACACGTTAAATTCTCTTTTGGAGACATAGCGATCCATATGTTTTAAGATACTTACTAGTCAGGTACGTTCTTAGGCGTTTAATATGGGGTGTTGAGTCCATTTCGTTGAGCAAGGAGTAGCTCTTGTCTATTACATATTTGGCTTAAGGAACTTTATCTGTGCTCATTTCAATCTCTGGTTTTATGCAGCACCACAACTCACCTTTCCCCTTAAGCAAGCATACGTTGGTTTTCTAAATTTGAGACCCTGTTCTGTTTTGTAATCCAGTTCCTGTGTAGCCAAGATGACATTCCGTGTATTAGTGATATCTTATGATGTTTCTTTTTCTGTGTGACTTATTTCAGTTAGAATCATCATACCTGAAAACACTCATTATGCTGCTACGGGCCTGATGACATAGATGTCACTGCTGAGTGATACTGCATTGTACATAAATACCACAACTTCTTTATCCATTTTTCACTTTCTGCGATATTGAACTTGTCTCGTAAACGAGGTTCTTGTAAACAGAGTCATCCCAAACATTGGTGTGGCTGTGTCTTTTTGATTTTAATTTCCCTAAGCTATAGGACCATAAGTGGAAGTGCCCTAGGCTCTGTTGCTTTGTTTTTTAGATGTTTCAGGAAACACCATACACTTCTCCCGAGTGGCTGTTGGCAATTTACATCCCGCCCATCAGCATAACAAGGCTCCCAGTTCTCCATGGCCTGTCCTGCCTTCTGGATTTTACACTTTTTTCTGATGGCCCTTTTGACCGGGGGGAAGTGGGACTTCATTGTAGTGCAGATTTCCTTTGCAAGCTTGCTTGGTTGGCCAAAAAGGGCGTATGCGTTTTTTCCTGAATATATTCAGGAAAAAACGCATATGCCCTTTTTGGCCAAGTGCATCATTGTGGACGTTCTGCCTCTTTTCCTCTGCTTTAAATGCAATTCCAGTCTACCTCCTGAAATCGGTTTCCTGCAATTCTGCCCCGCTTTCAAGTCCTCTTGGCAGCCTTACTTCAGTATATTTTTGGACGATAGCTGTCATTTATAACTCTGCAGGTTTGTGAATTACAGTGCCCCTGAGCTCCTTTCTTCAACTCTCTTTCTTGTGAGCTGGCCGCAACACCGCAGGATTGCTTCAGGCCCTAATCTGGTTCCGGCACGGCACGCTGAGCCTTTTGTTAATTCCTCTTCCTGGTGGGAAATGAGAGTTAAATTTGCCCGTGCAGACACCTCCAGCTGGTCTCTCATTGGTTCTCCCTATCCCTGTTCATCTTCCGCAGAAATTGCAAACTGGGCCAAACAGGAGGTTAAAGGCACTGACTCTCCAAGTCGGGAGAGTGTTAGTAAAGCGTCTGGAATGTTGCACCCGAGTACCAGGGGACGAGAACTGAGACATATTTGAACACGTCTCCCGATCACACGGTAGATCATACTCTGTGTTCCACATGCATGTTTTAGCTGAAGGAAGAATCCCTTAAACCTGGAGAGTTGAGACCCGTGGAATGGGTACCATGCAATATGACTTCAAAGGGTCTTCATTTGCTCACCGAACCTCTCCAATCCTATCACTGCTGCGTTTATGTCCCTGTACACACGTTAAATTCTCTTTTGGAGACATAGCGATCCATATGTTTTAAGATACTTACTAGTCAGGTACGTTCTTAGGCGTTTAATATGGGGTGTTGAGTCCATTTCGTTGAGCAAGGAGTAGCTCTTGTCTATTACATATTTGGCTTAAGGAACTTTATCTGTGCTCATTTCAATCTCTGGTTTTATGCAGCACCACAACTCACCTTTCCCCTTAAGCAAGCATACGTTGGTTTTCTAAATTTGAGACCCTGTTCGGTTTTGTAATCCAGTTCCTGTGTAGCCAAGATGACATTCCGTGTATTGGTGATATCTTATGATGTTTCTTTTTCTGTGTGACTTATTTCAGGTAGAATCATCATACCTGAAACCACTCATTATGCTGCTACGGGCCTGATGACATAGGTGTCACTGCTGAGTGATACTGCATTGTACATAAATACCACAACTTCTTTATCCATTTTTCACTTTCTGCGATATTGAACTTGTCTCGTAAACGAGGTTCTTGTAAACAGAGTCATCCCAAACATTGGTGTGGCTGCGTCTTTTTGATTTTAATTTCCCTAAGCTATAGGACCATAAGTGGAAGTGCCCTAGGCTCTGTTGCTTTGTTTTTTAGATGTTTCAGGAAACACCATACACTTCTCCCGAGTGGCTGTTGGCAATTTACATCCCGCACATCAGCATAACAAGGCTCCCAGTTCTCCATGGCCTGTCCTGCCTTCTGGATTTTACACTTTTTTCTGATGGCCCTTTTGACCGGGGGGAAGTGAGACTTCATTGTAGTGCAGATTTCCTTTGCAAGCTTGCTTGGTTGGCCAAAAAGGGCGTATGCGTTTTTTCCTGAATATATTCAGGAAAAAACGCATATGCCCTTTTTGGCCAAGTGCATCATTGTGGACGTTCTGCCTCTTTTCCTCTGCTTTAAATGCAGTTCCAGTCTACCTCCTGAAATCGGTTTCCTGCAATTCTGCCCCGCTTTCAAGTCCTCTTGGCAGCCTTACTTCAGTATATTTTTGGACGATAGCTGTCATTTATAACTCTGCAAGTTTGTGAATTACAGTGCCCCTGAGCTCCTTTCTTCACCTCCCTTTCTTGTGAGCTGGCCGCAACACCGCAGGATTGCTTCAGGCCCTAATATGGTTCCGGCACGGCACGCTGAGCCTTTGGTTAATTCCTCTTCCTGGTGGGAAATGAGAGTAAAATTTACCCGTGCAGACACCTCCAGCTAGTCTCTCATTGGTTCTCCCTATTCCTCTTCATCTTCCACAGAAATTGCAAACTGGGCCAAACAGGAGGTTAAAGGCACTGACTCTCCAAGTAGGGAGAGTGTTAGTAAAGCGTCTGGAATGTTGCACCCGAGTACCAGGGGACGAGAACTGAGACATATTGGAACACGTCTCCCGATCACACGGTTGATCATACTCTGGGTTCCACATGCATGTTTTAGCTGAAGGAAGAATCCCTTAAACCTGGAGAGTTGAGACCCGTGGAATGGGTACCATGCAATATGACTTCAAAGGGTCTTCATTTGCTCACCGAACCTCTCCAATCCTATCACTGCTGCGTTTATGTCCCTGTACACACGTTAAATTCTCTTTTGGAGACATAGCGATCCATATGTTTTAAGATACTTACTAGTCAGGTACGTTCTTAGGCGTTTAATATGGGGTGTTGAGTCCATTTCGTTGAGCAAGGAGTAGCTCTTGTCTATTACATATTTGGCTTAAGGAACTTTATCTGTGCTCATTTCAATCTCTGGTTTTATGCAGCACCACAACTCACCTTTCCCCTTAAGCAAGCATACGTTGGTTTTCTAAATTTGAGACCCTGTTCTGTTTTGTAATCCAGTTCCTGTGTAGCCAAGATGACATTCCGTGTATTAGTGATATCTTATGATGTTTCTTTTTCTGTGTGACTTATTTCAGTTAGAATCATCATACCTGAAAACACTCATTATGCTGCTACGGGCCTGATGACATAGATGTCACTGCTGAGTGATACTGCATTGTACATAAATACCACAACTTCTTTATCCATTTTTCACTTTCTGCGATATTGAACTTGTCTCGTAAACGAGGTTCTTGTAAACAGAGTCATCCCAAACATTGGTGTGGCTGCGTCTTTTTGATTTTAATTTCCCTAAGCTATAGGACCATAAGTGGAAGTGCCCTAGGCTCTGTTGCTTTGTTTTTTAGATGTTTCAGGAAACACCATACACTTCTCCCGAGTGGCTGTTGGCAATTTACATCCCGCCCATCAGCATAACAAGGCTCCCAGTTCTCCATGGCCTGTCCTGCCTTCTGGATTTTACACTTTTTTCTGATGGCCCTTTTGACCGGGGGGAAGTGAGACTTCATTGTAGTGCAGATTTCCTTTGCAAGCTTGCTTGGTTGGCCAAAAAGGGCGTATGCGTTTTTTCCTGAATATATTCAGGAAAAAACGCATATGCCCTTTTTGGCCAAGTGCATCATTGTGGACGTTCTGCCTCTTTTCCTCTGCTTTAAATGCAGTTCCAGTCTACCTCCTGAAATCGGTTTCCTGCAATTCTGCCCCGCTTTCAAGTCCTCTTGGCAGCCTTACTTCAGTATATTTTTGGACGATAGCTGTCATTTATAACTCTGCAAGTTTGTGAATTACAGTGCCCCTGAGCTCCTTTCTTCACCTCCCTTTCTTGTGAGCTGGCCGCAACACCGCAGGATTGCTTCAGGCCCTAATATGGTTCCGGCACGGCACGCTGAGCCTTTGGTTAATTCCTCTTCCTGGTGGGAAATGAGAGTAAAATTTACCCGTCCAGACACCTCCAGCTAGTCTCTCATTGGTTCTCCCTATTCCTCTTCATCTTCCACAGAAATTGCAAACTGGGCCAAACAGGAGGTTAAAGGCACTGACTCTCCAAGTCGGGAGAGTGTTAGTAAAGCGTCTGGAATGTTGCACCCGAGTACCAGGGGACGAGAACTGAGACATATTGGAACACGTCTCCTGATCACACGGTTGATCATACTCTGTGTTCCACATGCATGTTTTAGCTGAAGGAAGAATCCCTTAAACCTGGAGAGTTGAGACCCGTGGAATGGGTACCATGCAATATGACTTCAAAGGGTCTTCATTTGCTCACCGAACCTCTCCAATCCTATCACTGCTGCGTTTATGTCCCTGTACACACGTTAAATTCTCTTTTGGAGACATAGCGATCCATATGTTTTAAGATACTTACTAGTCAGGTACGTTCTTAGGCGTTTAATATGGGGTGTTGAGTCCATTTCGTTGAGCAAGGAGTAGCTCTTGTCTATTACATATTTGGCTTAAGGAACTTTATCTGTGCTCATTTCAATCTCTGGTTTTATGCAGCACCACAACTCACCTTTCCCCTTAAGCAAGCATACGTTGGTTTTCTAAATTTGAGACCCTGTTCTGTTTTGTAATCCAGTTCCTGTGTAGCCAAGATGACATTCCGTGTATTAGTGATATCTTATGATGTTTCTTTTTCTGTGTGACTTATTTCAGTTAGAATCATCATACCTGAAAACACTCATTATGCTGCTACGGGCCTGATGACATAGATGTCACTGCTGAGTGATACTGCATTGTACATAAATACCACAACTTCTTTATCCATTTTTCACTTTCTGCGATATTGAACTTGTCTCGTAAACGAGGTTCTTGTAAACAGAGTCATCCCAAACATTGGTGTGGCTGTGTCTTTTTGATTTTAATTTCCCTAAGCTATAGGACCATAAGTGGAAGTGCCCTAGGCTCTGTTGCTTTGTTTTTTAGATGTTTCAGGAAACACCATACACTTCTCCCGAGTGGCTGTTGGCAATTTACATCCCGCCCATCAGCATAACAAGGCTCCCAGTTCTCCATGGCCTGTCCTGCCTTCTGGATTTTACACTTTTTTCTGATGGCCCTTTTGACCGGGGGGAAGTGGGACTTCATTGTAGTGCAGATTTCCTTTGCAAGCTTGCTTGGTTGGCCAAAAAGGGCGTATGCGTTTTTTCCTGAATATATTCAGGAAAAAACGCATATGCCCTTTTTGGCCAAGTGCATCATTGTGGACGTTCTGCCTCTTTTCCTCTGCTTTAAATGCAATTCCAGTCTACCTCCTGAAATCGGTTTCCTGCAATTCTGCCCCGCTTTCAAGTCCTCTTGGCAGCCTTACTTCAGTATATTTTTGGACGATAGCTGTCATTTATAACTCTGCAGGTTTGTGAATTACAGTGCCCCTGAGCTCCTTTCTTCAACTCTCTTTCTTGTGAGCTGGCCGCAACACCGCAGGATTGCTTCAGGCCCTAATCTGGTTCCGGCACGGCACGCTGAGCCTTTTGTTAATTCCTCTTCCTGGTGGGAAATGAGAGTTAAATTTGCCCGTGCAGACACCTCCAGCTGGTCTCTCATTGGTTCTCCCTATCCCTGTTCATCTTCCGCAGAAATTGCAAACTGGGCCAAACAGGAGGTTAAAGGCACTGACTCTCCAAGTCGGGAGAGTGTTAGTAAAGCGTCTGGAATGTTGCACCCGAGTACCAGGGGACGAGAACTGAGACATATTTGAACACGTCTCCCGATCACACGGTAGATCATACTCTGTGTTCCACATGCATGTTTTAGCTGAAGGAAGAATCCCTTAAACCTGGAGAGTTGAGACCCGTGGAATGGGTACCATGCAATATGACTTCAAAGGGTCTTCATTTGCTCACCGAACCTCTCCAATCCTATCACTGCTGCGTTTATGTCCCTGTACACACGTTAAATTCTCTTTTGGAGACATAGCGATCCATATGTTTTAAGATACTTACTAGTCAGGTACGTTCTTAGGCGTTTAATATGGGGTGTTGAGTCCATTTCGTTGAGCAAGGAGTAGCTCTTGTCTATTACATATTTGGCTTAAGGAACTTTATCTGTGCTCATTTCAATCTCTGGTTTTATGCAGCACCACAACTCACCTTTCCCCTTAAGCAAGCATACGTTGGTTTTCTAAATTTGAGACCCTGTTCGGTTTTGTAATCCAGTTCCTGTGTAGCCAAGATGACATTCCGTGTATTGGTGATATCTTATGATGTTTCTTTTTCTGTGTGACTTATTTCAGGTAGAATCATCATACCTGAAACCACTCATTATGCTGCTACGGGCCTGATGACATAGGTGTCACTGCTGAGTGATACTGCATTGTACATAAATACCACAACTTCTTTATCCATTTTTCACTTTCTGCGATATTGAACTTGTCTCGTAAACGAGGTTCTTGTAAACAGAGTCATCCCAAACATTGGTGTGGCTGCGTCTTTTTGATTTTAATTTCCCTAAGCTATAGGACCATAAGTGGAAGTGCCCTAGGCTCTGTTGCTTTGTTTTTTAGATGTTTCAGGAAACACCATACACTTCTCCCGAGTGGCTGTTGGCAATTTACATCCCGCACATCAGCATAACAAGGCTCCCAGTTCTCCATGGCCTGTCCTGCCTTCTGGATTTTACACTTTTTTCTGATGGCCCTTTTGACCGGGGGGAAGTGAGACTTCATTGTAGTGCAGATTTCCTTTGCAAGCTTGCTTGGTTGGCCAAAAAGGGCGTATGCGTTTTTTCCTGAATATATTCAGGAAAAAACGCATATGCCCTTTTTGGCCAAGTGCATCATTGTGGACGTTCTGCCTCTTTTCCTCTGCTTTAAATGCAGTTCCAGTCTACCTCCTGAAATCGGTTTCCTGCAATTCTGCCCCGCTTTCAAGTCCTCTTGGCAGCCTTACTTCAGTATATTTTTGGACGATAGCTGTCATTTATAACTCTGCAAGTTTGTGAATTACAGTGCCCCTGAGCTCCTTTCTTCACCTCCCTTTCTTGTGAGCTGGCCGCAACACCGCAGGATTGCTTCAGGCCCTAATATGGTTCCGGCACGGCACGCTGAGCCTTTGGTTAATTCCTCTTCCTGGTGGGAAATGAGAGTAAAATTTACCCGTGCAGACACCTCCAGCTAGTCTCTCATTGGTTCTCCCTATTCCTCTTCATCTTCCACAGAAATTGCAAACTGGGCCAAACAGGAGGTTAAAGGCACTGACTCTCCAAGTCGGGAGAGTGTTAGTAAAGCGTCTGGAATGTTGCACCCGAGTACCAGGGGACGAGAACTGAGACATATTGGAACACGTCTCCCGATCACACGGTTGATCATACTCTGGGTTCCACATGCATGTTTTAGCTGAAGGAAGAATCCCTTAAACCTGGAGAGTTGAGACCCGTGGAATGGGTACCATGCAATATGACTTCAAAGGGTCTTCATTTGCTCACCGAACCTCTCCAATCCTATCACTGCTGCGTTTATGTCCCTGTACACACGTTAAATTCTCTTTTGGAGACATAGCGATCCATATGTTTTAAGATACTTACTAGTCAGGTACGTTCTTAGGCGTTTAATATGGGGTGTTGAGTCCATTTCGTTGAGCAAGGAGTAGCTCTTGTCTATTACATATTTGGCTTAAGGAACTTTATCTGTGCTCATTTCAATCTCTGGTTTTATGCAGCACCACAACTCACCTTTCCCCTTAAGCAAGCATACGTTGGTTTTCTAAATTTGAGACCCTGTTCTGTTTTGTAATCCAGTTCCTGTGTAGCCAAGATGACATTCCGTGTATTAGTGATATCTTATGATGTTTCTTTTTCTGTGTGACTTATTTCAGTTAGAATCATCATACCTGAAAACACTCATTATGCTGCTACGGGCCTGATGACATAGATGTCACTGCTGAGTGATACTGCATTGTACATAAATACCACAACTTCTTTATCCATTTTTCACTTTCTGCGATATTGAACTTGTCTCGTAAACGAGGTTCTTGTAAACAGAGTCATCCCAAACATTGGTGTGGCTGCGTCTTTTTGATTTTAATTTCCCTAAGCTATAGGACCATAAGTGGAAGTGCCCTAGGCTCTGTTGCTTTGTTTTTTAGATGTTTCAGGAAACACCATACACTTCTCCCGAGTGGCTGTTGGCAATTTACATCCCGCCCATCAGCATAACAAGGCTCCCAGTTCTCCATGGCCTGTCCTGCCTTCTGGATTTTACACTTTTTTCTGATGGCCCTTTTGACCGGGGGGAAGTGAGACTTCATTGTAGTGCAGATTTCCTTTGCAAGCTTGCTTGGTTGGCCAAAAAGGGCGTATGCGTTTTTTCCTGAATATATTCAGGAAAAAACGCATATGCCCTTTTTGGCCAAGTGCATCATTGTGGACGTTCTGCCTCTTTTCCTCTGCTTTAAATGCAGTTCCAGTCTACCTCCTGAAATCGGTTTCCTGCAATTCTGCCCCGCTTTCAAGTCCTCTTGGCAGCCTTACTTCAGTATATTTTTGGACGATAGCTGTCATTTATAACTCTGCAAGTTTGTGAATTACAGTGCCCCTGAGCTCCTTTCTTCACCTCCCTTTCTTGTGAGCTGGCCGCAACACCGCAGGATTGCTTCAGGCCCTAATATGGTTCCGGCACGGCACGCTGAGCCTTTGGTTAATTCCTCTTCCTGGTGGGAAATGAGAGTAAAATTTACCCGTCCAGACACCTCCAGCTAGTCTCTCATTGGTTCTCCCTATTCCTCTTCATCTTCCACAGAAATTGCAAACTGGGCCAAACAGGAGGTTAAAGGCACTGACTCTCCAAGTCGGGAGAGTGTTAGTAAAGCGTCTGGAATGTTGCACCCGAGTACCAGGGGACGAGAACTGAGACATATTGGAACACGTCTCCTGATCACACGGTTGATCATACTCTGTGTTCCACATGCATGTTTTAGCTGAAGGAAGAATCCCTTAAACCTGGAGAGTTGAGACCCGTGGAATGGGTACCATGCAATATGACTTCAAAGGGTCTTCATTTGCTCACCGAACCTCTCCAATCCTATCACTGCTGCGTTTATGTCCCTGTACACACGTTAAATTCTCTTTTGGAGACATAGCGATCCATATGTTTTAAGATACTTACTAGTCAGGTACGTTCTTAGGCGTTTAATATGGGGTGTTGAGTCCATTTCGTTGAGCAAGGAGTAGCTCTTGTCTATTACATATTTGGCTTAAGGAACTTTATCTGTGCTCATTTCAATCTCTGGTTTTATGCAGCACCACAACTCACCTTTCCCCTTAAGCAAGCATACGTTGGTTTTCTAAATTTGAGACCCTGTTCTGTTTTGTAATCCAGTTCCTGTGTAGCCAAGATGACATTCCGTGTATTAGTGATATCTTATGATGTTTCTTTTTCTGTGTGACTTATTTCAGTTAGAATCATCATACCTGAAAACACTCATTATGCTGCTACGGGCCTGATGACATAGATGTCACTGCTGAGTGATACTGCATTGTACATAAATACCACAACTTCTTTATCCATTTTTCACTTTCTGCGATATTGAACTTGTCTCGTAAACGAGGTTCTTGTAAACAGAGTCATCCCAAACATTGGTGTGGCTGTGTCTTTTTGATTTTAATTTCCCTAAGCTATAGGACCATAAGTGGAAGTGCCCTAGGCTCTGTTGCTTTGTTTTTTAGATGTTTCAGGAAACACCATACACTTCTCCCGAGTGGCTGTTGGCAATTTACATCCCGCCCATCAGCATAACAAGGCTCCCAGTTCTCCATGGCCTGTCCTGCCTTCTGGATTTTACACTTTTTTCTGATGGCCCTTTTGACCGGGGGGAAGTGGGACTTCATTGTAGTGCAGATTTCCTTTGCAAGCTTGCTTGGTTGGCCAAAAAGGGCGTATGCGTTTTTTCCTGAATATATTCAGGAAAAAACGCATATGCCCTTTTTGGCCAAGTGCATCATTGTGGACGTTCTGCCTCTTTTCCTCTGCTTTAAATGCAATTCCAGTCTACCTCCTGAAATCGGTTTCCTGCAATTCTGCCCCGCTTTCAAGTCCTCTTGGCAGCCTTACTTCAGTATATTTTTGGACGATAGCTGTCATTTATAACTCTGCAGGTTTGTGAATTACAGTGCCCCTGAGCTCCTTTCTTCAACTCTCTTTCTTGTGAGCTGGCCGCAACACCGCAGGATTGCTTCAGGCCCTAATCTGGTTCCGGCACGGCACGCTGAGCCTTTTGTTAATTCCTCTTCCTGGTGGGAAATGAGAGTTAAATTTGCCCGTGCAGACACCTCCAGCTGGTCTCTCATTGGTTCTCCCTATCCCTGTTCATCTTCCGCAGAAATTGCAAACTGGGCCAAACAGGAGGTTAAAGGCACTGACTCTCCAAGTCGGGAGAGTGTTAGTAAAGCGTCTGGAATGTTGCACCCGAGTACCAGGGGACGAGAACTGAGACATATTTGAACACGTCTCCCGATCACACGGTAGATCATACTCTGTGTTCCACATGCATGTTTTAGCTGAAGGAAGAATCCCTTAAACCTGGAGAGTTGAGACCCGTGGAATGGGTACCATGCAATATGACTTCAAAGGGTCTTCATTTGCTCACCGAACCTCTCCAATCCTATCACTGCTGCGTTTATGTCCCTGTACACACGTTAAATTCTCTTTTGGAGACATAGCGATCCATATGTTTTAAGATACTTACTAGTCAGGTACGTTCTTAGGCGTTTAATATGGGGTGTTGAGTCCATTTCGTTGAGCAAGGAGTAGCTCTTGTCTATTACATATTTGGCTTAAGGAACTTTATCTGTGCTCATTTCAATCTCTGGTTTTATGCAGCACCACAACTCACCTTTCCCCTTAAGCAAGCATACGTTGGTTTTCTAAATTTGAGACCCTGTTCGGTTTTGTAATCCAGTTCCTGTGTAGCCAAGATGACATTCCGTGTATTGGTGATATCTTATGATGTTTCTTTTTCTGTGTGACTTATTTCAGGTAGAATCATCATACCTGAAACCACTCATTATGCTGCTACGGGCCTGATGACATAGGTGTCACTGCTGAGTGATACTGCATTGTACATAAATACCACAACTTCTTTATCCATTTTTCACTTTCTGCGATATTGAACTTGTCTCGTAAACGAGGTTCTTGTAAACAGAGTCATCCCAAACATTGGTGTGGCTGCGTCTTTTTGATTTTAATTTCCCTAAGCTATAGGACCATAAGTGGAAGTGCCCTAGGCTCTGTTGCTTTGTTTTTTAGATGTTTCAGGAAACACCATACACTTCTCCCGAGTGGCTGTTGGCAATTTACATCCCGCACATCAGCATAACAAGGCTCCCAGTTCTCCATGGCCTGTCCTGCCTTCTGGATTTTACACTTTTTTCTGATGGCCCTTTTGACCGGGGGGAAGTGAGACTTCATTGTAGTGCAGATTTCCTTTGCAAGCTTGCTTGGTTGGCCAAAAAGGGCGTATGCGTTTTTTCCTGAATATATTCAGGAAAAAACGCATATGCCCTTTTTGGCCAAGTGCATCATTGTGGACGTTCTGCCTCTTTTCCTCTGCTTTAAATGCAGTTCCAGTCTACCTCCTGAAATCGGTTTCCTGCAATTCTGCCCCGCTTTCAAGTCCTCTTGGCAGCCTTACTTCAGTATATTTTTGGACGATAGCTGTCATTTATAACTCTGCAAGTTTGTGAATTACAGTGCCCCTGAGCTCCTTTCTTCACCTCCCTTTCTTGTGAGCTGGCCGCAACACCGCAGGATTGCTTCAGGCCCTAATATGGTTCCGGCACGGCACGCTGAGCCTTTGGTTAATTCCTCTTCCTGGTGGGAAATGAGAGTAAAATTTACCCGTGCAGACACCTCCAGCTAGTCTCTCATTGGTTCTCCCTATTCCTCTTCATCTTCCACAGAAATTGCAAACTGGGCCAAACAGGAGGTTAAAGGCACTGACTCTCCAAGTCGGGAGAGTGTTAGTAAAGCGTCTGGAATGTTGCACCCGAGTACCAGGGGACGAGAACTGAGACATATTGGAACACGTCTCCCGATCACACGGTTGATCATACTCTGGGTTCCACATGCATGTTTTAGCTGAAGGAAGAATCCCTTAAACCTGGAGAGTTGAGACCCGTGGAATGGGTACCATGCAATATGACTTCAAAGGGTCTTCATTTGCTCACCGAACCTCTCCAATCCTATCACTGCTGCGTTTATGTCCCTGTACACACGTTAAATTCTCTTTTGGAGACATAGCGATCCATATGTTTTAAGATACTTACTAGTCAGGTACGTTCTTAGGCGTTTAATATGGGGTGTTGAGTCCATTTCGTTGAGCAAGGAGTAGCTCTTGTCTATTACATATTTGGCTTAAGGAACTTTATCTGTGCTCATTTCAATCTCTGGTTTTATGCAGCACCACAACTCACCTTTCCCCTTAAGCAAGCATACGTTGGTTTTCTAAATTTGAGACCCTGTTCTGTTTTGTAATCCAGTTCCTGTGTAGCCAAGATGACATTCCGTGTATTAGTGATATCTTATGATGTTTCTTTTTCTGTGTGACTTATTTCAGTTAGAATCATCATACCTGAAAACACTCATTATGCTGCTACGGGCCTGATGACATAGATGTCACTGCTGAGTGATACTGCATTGTACATAAATACCACAACTTCTTTATCCATTTTTCACTTTCTGCGATATTGAACTTGTCTCGTAAACGAGGTTCTTGTAAACAGAGTCATCCCAAACATTGGTGTGGCTGCGTCTTTTTGATTTTAATTTCCCTAAGCTATAGGACCATAAGTGGAAGTGCCCTAGGCTCTGTTGCTTTGTTTTTTAGATGTTTCAGGAAACACCATACACTTCTCCCGAGTGGCTGTTGGCAATTTACATCCCGCCCATCAGCATAACAAGGCTCCCAGTTCTCCATGGCCTGTCCTGCCTTCTGGATTTTACACTTTTTTCTGATGGCCCTTTTGACCGGGGGGAAGTGAGACTTCATTGTAGTGCAGATTTCCTTTGCAAGCTTGCTTGGTTGGCCAAAAAGGGCGTATGCGTTTTTTCCTGAATATATTCAGGAAAAAACGCATATGCCCTTTTTGGCCAAGTGCATCATTGTGGACGTTCTGCCTCTTTTCCTCTGCTTTAAATGCAGTTCCAGTCTACCTCCTGAAATCGGTTTCCTGCAATTCTGCCCCGCTTTCAAGTCCTCTTGGCAGCCTTACTTCAGTATATTTTTGGACGATAGCTGTCATTTATAACTCTGCAAGTTTGTGAATTACAGTGCCCCTGAGCTCCTTTCTTCACCTCCCTTTCTTGTGAGCTGGCCGCAACACCGCAGGATTGCTTCAGGCCCTAATATGGTTCCGGCACGGCACGCTGAGCCTTTGGTTAATTCCTCTTCCTGGTGGGAAATGAGAGTAAAATTTACCCGTCCAGACACCTCCAGCTAGTCTCTCATTGGTTCTCCCTATTCCTCTTCATCTTCCACAGAAATTGCAAACTGGGCCAAACAGGAGGTTAAAGGCACTGACTCTCCAAGTCGGGAGAGTGTTAGTAAAGCGTCTGGAATGTTGCACCCGAGTACCAGGGGACGAGAACTGAGACATATTGGAACACGTCTCCTGATCACACGGTTGATCATACTCTGTGTTCCACATGCATGTTTTAGCTGAAGGAAGAATCCCTTAAACCTGGAGAGTTGAGACCCGTGGAATGGGTACCATGCAATATGACTTCAAAGGGTCTTCATTTGCTCACCGAACCTCTCCAATCCTATCACTGCTGCGTTTATGTCCCTGTACACACGTTAAATTCTCTTTTGGAGACATAGCGATCCATATGTTTTAAGATACTTACTAGTCAGGTACGTTCTTAGGCGTTTAATATGGGGTGTTGAGTCCATTTCGTTGAGCAAGGAGTAGCTCTTGTCTATTACATATTTGGCTTAAGGAACTTTATCTGTGCTCATTTCAATCTCTGGTTTTATGCAGCACCACAACTCACCTTTCCCCTTAAGCAAGCATACGTTGGTTTTCTAAATTTGAGACCCTGTTCTGTTTTGTAATCCAGTTCCTGTGTAGCCAAGATGACATTCCGTGTATTAGTGATATCTTATGATGTTTCTTTTTCTGTGTGACTTATTTCAGTTAGAATCATCATACCTGAAAACACTCATTATGCTGCTACGGGCCTGATGACATAGATGTCACTGCTGAGTGATACTGCATTGTACATAAATACCACAACTTCTTTATCCATTTTTCACTTTCTGCGATATTGAACTTGTCTCGTAAACGAGGTTCTTGTAAACAGAGTCATCCCAAACATTGGTGTGGCTGTGTCTTTTTGATTTTAATTTCCCTAAGCTATAGGACCATAAGTGGAAGTGCCCTAGGCTCTGTTGCTTTGTTTTTTAGATGTTTCAGGAAACACCATACACTTCTCCCGAGTGGCTGTTGGCAATTTACATCCCGCCCATCAGCATAACAAGGCTCCCAGTTCTCCATGGCCTGTCCTGCCTTCTGGATTTTACACTTTTTTCTGATGGCCCTTTGGACCGGGGGGAAGTGGGACTTCATTGTAGTGCAGATTTCCTTTGCAAGCTTGCTTGGTTGGCCAAAAAGGGCGTATGCGTTTTTTCCTGAATATATTCAGGAAAAAACGCATATGCCCTTTTTGGCCAAGTGCATCATTGTGGACGTTCTGCCTCTTTTCCTCTGCTTTAAATGCAATTCCAGTCTACCTCCTGAAATCGGTTTCCTGCAATTCTGCCCCGCTTTCAAGTCCTCTTGGCAGCCTTACTTCAGTATATTTTTGGACGATAGCTGTCATTTATAACTCTGCAGGTTTGTGAATTACAGTGCCCCTGAGCTCCTTTCTTCAACTCTCTTTCTTGTGAGCTGGCCGCAACACCGCAGGATTGCTTCAGGCCCTAATCTGGTTCCGGCACGGCACGCTGAGCCTTTTGTTAATTCCTCTTCCTGGTGGGAAATGAGAGTTAAATTTGCCCGTGCAGACACCTCCAGCTAGTCTCTCATTGGTTCTCCCTATCCCTGTTCATCTTCCGCAGAAATTGCAAACTGGGCCAAACAGGAGGTTAAAGGCACTGACTCTCCAAGTCGGGAGAGTGTTAGTAAAGCGTCTGGAATGTTGCACCCGAGTACCAGGGGACGAGAACTGAGACATATTTGAACACGTCTCCCGATCACACGGTAGATCATACTCTGTGTTCCACATGCATGTTTTAGCTGAAGGAAGAATCCCTTAAACCTGGAGAGTTGAGACCCGTGGAATGGGTACCATGCAATATGACTTCAAAGGGTCTTCATTTGCTCACCGAACCTCTCCAATCCTATCACTGCTGCGTTTATGTCCCTGTACACACGTTAAATTCTCTTTTGGAGACATAGCGATCCATATGTTTTAAGATACTTACTAGTCAGGTACGTTCTTAGGCGTTTAATATGGGGTGTTGAGTCCATTTCGTTGAGCAAGGAGTAGCTCTTGTCTATTACATATTTGGCTTAAGGAACTTTATCTGTGCTCATTTCAATCTCTGGTTTTATGCAGCACCACAACTCACCTTTCCCCTTAAGCAAGCATACGTTGGTTTTCTAAATTTGAGACCCTGTTCTGTTTTGTAATCCAGTTCCTGTGTAGCCAAGATGACATTCCGTGTATTAGTGATATCTTATGATGTTTCTTTTTCTGTGTGACTTATTTCAGTTAGAATCATCATACCTGAAAACACTCATTATGCTGCTACGGGCCTGATGACATAGATGTCACTGCTGAGTGATACTGCATTGTACATAAATACCACAACTTCTTTATCCATTTTTCACTTTCTGCGATATTGAACTTGTCTCGTAAACGAGGTTCTTGTAAACAGAGTCATCCCAAACATTGGTGTGGCTGTGTCTTTTTGATTTTAATTTCCCTAAGCTATAGGACCATAAGTGGAAGTGCCCTAGGCTCTGTTGCTTTGTTTTTTAGATGTTTCAGGAAACACCATACACTTCTCCCGAGTGGCTGTTGGCAATTTACATCCCGCCCATCAGCATAACAAGGCTCCCAGTTCTCCATGGCCTGTCCTGCCTTTCTGGATTTTACACTGTTTTCAGATGGCCCTTTTGACCGGGGGGAAGTGAGACTTCATTGTAGTGCAGATTTCCTTTGCAAGCTTGCTTGGTTGGCCAAAAAGGGCGTATGCGTTTTTTCCTGAATATATTCAGGAAAAAACGCATACGCCCTTTTTGGCCAAGTGCATCATTGTGGACGTTCTGCCTCTTTTCCTCTGCTTTAAATGCAATTCCAGTCTACCTCCTGAAATCGGTTTCCTGCAATTCTGCCCCGCTTTCAAGTCCTCTTGGCAGCCTTACTTCAGTATATTTTTGGACGAGAGCTGTCATTTATAACTCTGCAGGTTTGTGAATTACAGTGCCCCTGAGCTCCTTTCTTCAACTCGCTTTCTTGTGAGCTGGCCGCAACACCGCAGGATTGCTTCAGGCCCTAATCTGGTTCCGGCACGGCACGCTGAGCCTTTTGTTAATTCCTCTTCCTGGTGGGAAATGAGAGTTAAATTTGCCCGTGCAGACACCTCCAGCTAGTCTCTCATTGGTTCTCCCTATTCCTCTTCATCTTCCACAGAAATTGCAAACTGGGCCAAACAGGAGGTTAAAGGCACTGACTCTCCAAGTCGGGAGAGTGTTAGTAAAGCGTCTGGAATGTTGCACCCGAGTACCAGGGGACGAGAACTGAGACATATTGGAACACGTCTCCCGATCACACGGTTGATCATACTCTGTGTTCCACATGCATGTTTTAGCTGAAGGAAGAATCCCTTAAACCTGGAGAGTTGAGACCCGTGGAATGGGTACCATGCAATATGACTTCAAAGGGTCTTCATTTGCTCACCGAACCTCTCCAATCCTATCACTGCTGCGTTTATGTCCCTGTACACACGTTAAATTCTCTTTTGGAGACATAGCGATCCATATGTTTTAAGATACTTACTAGTCAGGTACGTTCTTAGGCGTTTAATATGGGGTGTTGAGTCCATTTCGTTGAGCAAGGAGTAGCTCTTGTCTATTACATATTTGGCTTAAGGAACTTTATCTGTGCTCATTTCAATCTCTGGTTTTATGCAGCACCACAACTCACCTTTCCCCTTAAGCAAGCATACGTTGGTTTTCTAAATTTGAGACCCTGTTCTGTTTTGTAATCCAGTTCCTGTGTAGCCAAGATGACATTCCGTGTATTAGTGATATCTTATGATGTTTCTTTTTCTGTGTGACTTATTTCAGTTAGAATCATCATACCTGAAAACACTCATTATGCTGCTACGGGCCTGATGACATAGATGTCACTGCTGAGTGATACTGCATTGTACATAAATACCACAACTTCTTTATCCATTTTTCACTTTCTGCGATATTGAACTTGTCTCGTAAACGAGGTTCTTGTAAACAGAGTCATCCCAAACATTGGTGTGGCTGTGTCTTTTTGATTTTAATTTCCCTAAGCTATAGGACCATAAGTGGAAGTGCCCTAGGCTCTGTTGCTTTGTTTTTTAGATGTTTCAGGAAACACCATACACTTCTCCCGAGTGGCTGTTGGCAATTTACATCCCGCCCATCAGCATAACAAGGCTCCCAGTTCTCCATGGCCTGTCCTGCCTTTCTGGATTTTACACTGTTTTCAGATGGCCCTTTTGACCGGGGGGAAGTGAGACTTCATTGTAGTGCAGATTTCCTTTGCAAGCTTGCTTGGTTGGCCAAAAAGGGCGTATGCGTTTTTTCCTGAATATATTCAGGAAAAAACGCATACGCCCTTTTTGGCCAAGTGCATCATTGTGGACGTTCTGCCTCTTTTCCTCTGCTTTAAATGCAATTCCAGTCTACCTCCTGAAATCGGTTTCCTGCAATTCTGCCCCGCTTTCAAGTCCTCTTGGCAGCCTTACTTCAGTATATTTTTGGACGAGAGCTGTCATTTATAACTCTGCAGGTTTGTGAATTACAGTGCCCCTGAGCTCCTTTCTTCAACTCGCTTTCTTGTGAGCTGGCCGCAACACCGCAGGATTGCTTCAGGCCCTAATCTGGTTCCGGCACGGCACGCTGAGCCTTTTGTTAATTCCTCTTCCTGGTGGGAAATGAGAGTTAAATTTGCCCGTGCAGACACCTCCAGCTAGTCTCTCATTGGTTCTCCCTATTCCTCTTCATCTTCCACAGAAATTGCAAACTGGGCCAAACAGGAGGTTAAAGGCACTGACTCTCCAAGTCGGGAGAGTGTTAGTAAAGCGTCTGGAATGTTGCACCCGAGTACCAGGGGACGAGAACTGAGACATATTGGAACACGTCTCCCGATCACACGGTTGATCATACTCTGTGTTCCACATGCATGTTTTAGCTGAAGGAAGAATCCCTTAAACCTGGAGAGTTGAGACCCGTGGAATGGGTACCATGCAATATGACTTCAAAGGGTCTTCATTTGCTCACCGAACCTCTCCAATCCTATCACTGCTGCGTTTATGTCCCTGTACACACGTTAAATTCTCTTTTGGAGACATAGCGATCCATATGTTTTAAGATACTTACTAGTCAGGTACGTTCTTAGGCGTTTAATATGGGGTGTTGAGTCCATTTCGTTGAGCAAGGAGTAGCTCTTGTCTATTACATATTTGGCTTAAGGAACTTTATCTGTGCTCATTTCAATCTCTGGTTTTATGCAGCACCACAACTCACCTTTCCCCTTAAGCAAGCATACGTTGGTTTTCTAAATTTGAGACCCTGTTCTGTTTTGTAATCCAGTTCCTGTGTAGCCAAGATGACATTCCGTGTATTAGTGATATCTTATGATGTTTCTTTTTCTGTGTGACTTATTTCAGGTAGAATCATCATACCTGAAACCACTCATTATGCTGCTACGGGCCTGATGACATAGGTGTCACTGCTGAGTGATACTGCATTGTACATAAATACCACAACTTCTTTATCCATTTTTCACTTTCTGCGATATTGAACTTGTCTCGTAAACGAGGTTCTTGTAAACAGAGTCATCCCAAACATTGGTGTGGCTGTGTCTTTTTGATTTTAATTTCCCTAAGCTATAGGACCATAAGTGGAAGTGCCCTAGGCTCTGTTGCTTTGTTTTTTAGATGTTTCAGGAAACACCATACACTTCTCCCGAGTGGCTGTTGGCAATTTACATCCCGCCCATCAGCATAAAAAGGCTCCCAGTTCTCCATGGCCTGTCCTGCCTTCTGGATTTTACACTTTTTTCTGATGGCCCTTTTGACCGGGGGGAAGTGAGACTTCATTGTAGTGCAGATTTCCTTTGCAAGCTTGCTTGGTTGGCCAAAAAGGGCATATGCGTTTTTTCCTGAATATATTCAGGAAAAAACGCATATGCCCTTTTTGGCCAAGTGCATCATTGTGGACGTTCTGCCTCTTTTCCTCTGCTTTAAATGCAGTTCCAGTCTACCTCCTGAAATCGGTTTCCTGCAATTCTGCCCCGCTTTCAAGTCCTCTTGGCAGCCTTACTTCAGTATATTTTTGGACGATAGCTGTCATTTATAACTCTGCAAGTTTGTGAATTACAGTGCCCCTGAGCTCCTTTCTTCACCTCCCTTTCTTGTGAGCTGGCCGCAACACCGCAGGATTGCTTCAGGCCCTAATATGGTTCCGGCACGGCACGCTGAGCCTTTGGTTAATTCCTCTTCCTGGTGGGAAATGAGAGTAAAATTTACCCGTCCAGACACCTCCAGCTAGTCTCTCATTGGTTCTCCCTATTCCTCTTCATCTTCCACAGAAATTGCAAACTGGGCCAAACAGGAGGTTAAAGGCACTGACTCTCCAAGTCGGGAGAGTGTTAGTAAAGCGTCTGGAATGTTGCACCCGAGTACCAGGGGACGAGAACTGAGACATATTGGAACACGTCTCCTGATCACACGGTTGATCATACTCTGGGTTCCACATGCATGTTTTAGCTGAAGGAAGAATCCCTTAAACCTGGAGAGTTGAGACCCGTGGAATGGGTACCATGCAATATGACTTCAAAGGGTCTTCATTTGCTCACCGAACCTCTCCAATCCTATCACTGCTGCGTTTATGTCCCTGTACACACGTTAAATTCTCTTTTGGAGACATAGCGATCCATATGTTTTAAGATACTTACTAGTCAGGTACGTTCTTAGGCGTTTAATATGGGGTGTTGAGTCCATTTCGTTGAGCAAGGAGTAGCTCTTGTCTATTACATATTTGGCTTAAGGAACTTTATCTGTGCTCATTTCAATCTCTGGTTTTATGCAGCACCACAACTCACCTTTCCCCTTAAGCAAGCATACGTTGGTTTTCTAAATTTGAGACCCTGTTCTGTTTTGTAATCCAGTTCCTGTGTAGCCAAGATGACATTCCGTGTATTAGTGATATCTTATGATGTTTCTTTTTCTGTGTGACTTATTTCAGTTAGAATCATCATACCTGAAAACACTCATTATGCTGCTACGGGCCTGATGACATAGATGTCACTGCTGAGTGATACTGCATTGTACATAAATACCACAACTTCTTTATCCATTTTTCACTTTCTGCGATATTGAACTTGTCTCGTAAACGAGGTTCTTGTAAACAGAGTCATCCCAAACATTGGTGTGGCTGTGTCTTTTTGATTTTAATTTCCCTAAGCTATAGGACCATAAGTGGAAGTGCCCTAGGCTCTGTTGCTTTGTTTTTTAGATGTTTCAGGAAACACCATACACTTCTCCCGAGTGGCTGTTGGCAATTTACATCCCGCCCATCAGCATAACAAGGCTCCCAGTTCTCCATGGCCTGTCCTGCCTTTCTGGATTTTACACTGTTTTCAGATGGCCCTTTTGACCGGGGGGAAGTGAGACTTCATTGTAGTGCAGATTTCCTTTGCAAGCTTGCTTGGTTGGCCAAAAAGGGCGTATGCGTTTTTTCCTGAATATATTCAGGAAAAAACGCATACGCCCTTTTTGGCCAAGTGCATCATTGTGGACGTTCTGCCTCTTTTCCTCTGCTTTAAATGCAATTCCAGTCTACCTCCTGAAATCGGTTTCCTGCAATTCTGCCCCGCTTTCAAGTCCTCTTGGCAGCCTTACTTCAGTATATTTTTGGACGAGAGCTGTCATTTATAACTCTGCAGGTTTGTGAATTACAGTGCCCCTGAGCTCCTTTCTTCAACTCGCTTTCTTGTGAGCTGGCCGCAACACCGCAGGATTGCTTCAGGCCCTAATCTGGTTCCGGCACGGCACGCTGAGCCTTTTGTTAATTCCTCTTCCTGGTGGGAAATGAGAGTTAAATTTGCCCGTGCAGACACCTCCAGCTAGTCTCTCATTGGTTCTCCCTATTCCTCTTCATCTTCCACAGAAATTGCAAACTGGGCCAAACAGGAGGTTAAAGGCACTGACTCTCCAAGTCGGGAGAGTGTTAGTAAAGCGTCTGGAATGTTGCACCCGAGTACCAGGGGACGAGAACTGAGACATATTGGAACACGTCTCCCGATCACACGGTTGATCATACTCTGTGTTCCACATGCATGTTTTAGCTGAAGGAAGAATCCCTTAAACCTGGAGAGTTGAGACCCGTGGAATGGGTACCATGCAATATGACTTCAAAGGGTCTTCATTTGCTCACCGAACCTCTCCAATCCTATCACTGCTGCGTTTATGTCCCTGTACACACGTTAAATTCTCTTTTGGAGACATAGCGATCCATATGTTTTAAGATACTTACTAGTCAGGTACGTTCTTAGGCGTTTAATATGGGGTGTTGAGTCCATTTCGTTGAGCAAGGAGTAGCTCTTGTCTATTACATATTTGGCTTAAGGAACTTTATCTGTGCTCATTTCAATCTCTGGTTTTATGCAGCACCACAACTCACCTTTCCCCTTAAGCAAGCATACGTTGGTTTTCTAAATTTGAGACCCTGTTCTGTTTTGTAATCCAGTTCCTGTGTAGCCAAGATGACATTCCGTGTATTAGTGATATCTTATGATGTTTCTTTTTCTGTGTGACTTATTTCAGGTAGAATCATCATACCTGAAACCACTCATTATGCTGCTACGGGCCTGATGACATAGGTGTCACTGCTGAGTGATACTGCATTGTACATAAATACCACAACTTCTTTATCCATTTTTCACTTTCTGCGATATTGAACTTGTCTCGTAAACGAGGTTCTTGTAAACAGAGTCATCCCAAACATTGGTGTGGCTGTGTCTTTTTGATTTTAATTTCCCTAAGCTATAGGACCATAAGTGGAAGTGCCCTAGGCTCTGTTGCTTTGTTTTTTAGATGTTTCAGGAAACACCATACACTTCTCCCGAGTGGCTGTTGGCAATTTACATCCCGCCCATCAGCATAACAAGGCTCCCAGTTCTCCATGGCCTGTCCTGCCTTCTGGATTTTACACTTTTTTCTGATGGCCCTTTGGACCGGGGGGAAGTGAGACTTCATTGTAGTGCAGATTTCCTTTGCAAGCTTGCTTGGTTGGCCAAAAAGGGCGTATGCGTTTTTTCCTGAATATATTCAGGAAAAAACGCATACGCCCTTTTTGGCCAAGTGCATCATTGTGGACGTTCTGCCTCTTTTCCTCTGCTTTAAATGCAGTTCCAGTCTACCTCCTGAAATCGGTTTCCTGCAATTCTGCCCCGCTTTCAAGTCCTCTTGGCAGCCTTACTTCAGTATATTTTTGGACGATAGCTGTCATTTATAACTCTGCAAGTTTGTGAATTACAGTGCCCCTGAGCTCCTTTCTTCACCTCCCTTTCTTGTGAGCTGGCCGCAACACCGCAGGATTGCTTCAGGCCCTAATATGGTTCCGGCACGGCACGCTGAGCCTTTGGTTAATTCCTCTTCCTGGTGGGAAATGAGAGTAAAATTTACCCGTCCAGACACCTCCAGCTAGTCTCTCATTGGTTCTCCCTATTCCTCTTCATCTTCCACAGAAATTGCAAACTGGGCCAAACAGGAGGTTAAAGGCACTGACTCTCCAAGTCGGGAGAGTGTTAGTAAAGCGTCTGGAATGTTGCACCCGAGTACCAGGGGACGAGAACTGAGACATATTGGAACACGTCTCCCGATCACACGGTTGATCATACTCTGGGTTCCACATGCATGTTTTAGCTGAAGGAAGAATCCCTTAAACCTGGAGAGTTGAGACCCGTGGAATGGGTACCATGCAATATGACTTCAAAGGGTCTTCATTTGCTCACCGAACCTCTCCAATCCTATCACTGCTGCGTTTATGTCCCTGTACACACGTTAAATTCTCTTTTGGAGACATAGCGATCCATATGTTTTAAGATACTTACTAGTCAGGTACGTACTTAGGCGTTTAATATGGGGTGTTGAGTCCATTTCGTTGAGCAAGGAGTAGCTCTTGTCTATTACATATTTGGCTTAAGGAACTTTATCTGTGCTCATTTCAATCTCTGGTTTTATGCAGCACCACAACTCACCTTTCCCCTTAAGCAAGCATACGTTGGTTTTCTAAATTTGAGACCCTGTTCTGTTTTGTAATCCAGTTCCTGTGTAGCCAAGATGACATTCCGTGTATTAGTGATATCTTATGATGTTTCTTTTTCTGTGTGACTTATTTCAGTTAGAATCATCATACCTGAAAACACTCATTATGCTGCTACGGGCCTGATGACATAGATGTCACTGCTGAGTGATACTGCATTGTACATAAATACCACAACTTCTTTATCCATTTTTCACTTTCTGCGATATTGAACTTGTCTCGTAAACGAGGTTCTTGTAAACAGAGTCATCCCAAACATTGGTGTGGCTGTGTCTTTTTGATTTTAATTTCCCTAAGCTATAGGACCATAAGTGGAAGTGCCCTAGGCTCTGTTGCTTTGTTTTTTAGATGTTTCAGGAAACACCATACACTTCTCCCGAGTGGCTGTTGGCAATTTACATCCCGCCCATCAGCATAACAAGGCTCCCAGTTCTCCATGGCCTGTCCTGCCTTCTGGATTTTACACTTTTTTCTGATGGCCCTTTTGACCGGGGGGAAGTGGGACTTCATTGTAGTGCAGATTTCCTTTGCAAGCTTGCTTGGTTGGCCAAAAAGGGCGTATGCGTTTTTTCCTGAATATATTCAGGAAAAAACGCATATGCCCTTTTTGGCCAAGTGCATCATTGTGGACGTTCTGCCTCTTTTCCTCTGCTTTAAATGCAATTCCAGTCTACCTCCTGAAATCGGTTTCCTGCAATTCTGCCCCGCTTTCAAGTCCTCTTGGCAGCCTTACTTCAGTATATTTTTGGACGATAGCTGTCATTTATAACTCTGCAGGTTTGTGAATTACAGTGCCCCTGAGCTCCTTTCTTCAACTCTCTTTCTTGTGAGCTGGCCGCAACACCGCAGGATTGCTTCAGGCCCTAATCTGGTTCCGGCACGGCACGCTGAGCCTTTTGTTAATTCCTCTTCCTGGTGGGAAATGAGAGTTAAATTTGCCCGTGCAGACACCTCCAGCTGGTCTCTCATTGGTTCTCCCTATCCCTGTTCATCTTCCGCAGAAATTGCAAACTGGGCCAAACAGGAGGTTAAAGGCACTGACTCTCCAAGTCGGGAGAGTGTTAGTAAAGCGTCTGGAATGTTGCACCCGAGTACCAGGGGACGAGAACTGAGACATATTTGAACACGTCTCCCGATCACACGGTAGATCATACTCTGTGTTCCACATGCATGTTTTAGCTGAAGGAAGAATCCCTTAAACCTGGAGAGTTGAGACCCGTGGAATGGGTACCATGCAATATGACTTCAAAGGGTCTTCATTTGCTCACCGAACCTCTCCAATCCTATCACTGCTGCGTTTATGTCCCTGTACACACGTTAAATTCTCTTTTGGAGACATAGCGATCCATATGTTTTAAGATACTTACTAGTCAGGTACGTTCTTAGGCGTTTAATATGGGGTGTTGAGTCCATTTCGTTGAGCAAGGACTAGCTCTTGTCTATTACATATTTGGCTTAAGGAACTTTATCTGTGCTCATTTCAATCTCTGGTTTTATGCAGCACCACAACTCACCTTTCCCCTTAAGCAAGCATACGTTGGTTTTCTAAATTTGAGACCCTGTTCGGTTTTGTAATCCAGTTCCTGTGTAGCCAAGATGACATTCCGTGTATTAGTGATATCTTATGATGTTTCTTTTTCTGTGTGACTTATTTCAGGTAGAATCATCATACCTGAAACCACTCATTATGCTGCTACGGGCCTGATGACATAGGTGTCACTGCTGAGTGATACTGCATTGTACATAAATACCACAACTTCTTTATCCATTTTTCACTTTCTGCGATATTGAACTTGTCTCGTAAACGAGGTTCTTGTAAACAGAGTCATCCCAAACATTGGTGTGGCTGTGTCTTTTTGATTTTAATTTCCCTAAGCTATAGGACCATAAGTGGAAGTGCCCTAGGCTCTGTTGCTTTGTTTTTTAGATGTTTCAGGAAACACCATACACTTCTCCCGAGTGGCTGTTGGCAATTTACATCCCGCCCATCAGCATAACAAGGCTCCCAGTTCTCCATGGCCTGTCCTGCCTTCTGGATTTTACACTTTTTTCTGATGGCCCTTTTGACCGGGGGGAAGTGAGACTTCATTGTAGTGCAGATTTCCTTTGCAAGCTTGCTTGGTTGGCCAAAAAGGGCGTATGCGTTTTTTCCTGAATATATTCAGGAAAAAACGCATATGCCCTTTTTGGCCAAGTGCATCATTGTGGACGTTCTGCCTCTTTTCCTCTGCTTTAAATGCAGTTCCAGTCTACCTCCTGAAATCGGTTTCCTGCAATTCTGCCCCGCTTTCAAGTCCTCTTGGCAGCCTTACTTCAGTATATTTTTGGACGATAGCTGTCATTTATAACTCTGCAAGTTTGTGAATTACAGTGCCCCTGAGCTCCTTTCTTCACCTCCCTTTCTTGTGAGCTGGCCGCAACACCGCAGGATTGCTTCAGGCCCTAATATGGTTCCGGCACGGCACGCTGAGCCTTTTGTTAATTCCTCTTCCTGGTGGGAAATGAGAGTTAAATTTGCCAGTGCAGACACCTCCAGCTGGTCTCTCATTGGTTCTCCCTATCCCTGTTCATCTTCCGCAGAAATTGCAAACTGGGCCAAACAGGAGGTTAAAGGCACTGACTCTCCAAGTCGGGAGAGTGTTAGTAAAGCGTCTGGAATGTTGCACCCGAGTACCAGGGGACGAGAACTGAGACATATTTGAACACGTCTCCCGATCACACGGTAGATCATACTCTGTGTTCCACATGCATGTTTTAGCTGAAGGAAGAATCCCTTAAACCTGGAGAGTTGAGACCCGTGGAATGGGTACCATGCAATATGACTTCAAAGGGTCTTCATTTGCTCACCGAACCTCTCCAATCCTATCACTGCTGCGTTTATGTCCCTGTACACACGTTAAATTCTCTTTTGGAGACATAGCGATCCATATGTTTTAAGATACTTACTAGTCAGGTACGTTCTTAGGCGTTTAATATGGGGTGTTGAGTCCATTTCGTTGAGCAAGGACTAGCTCTTGTCTATTACATATTTGGCTTAAGGAACTTTATCTGTGCTCATTTCAATCTCTGGTTTTATGCAGCACCACAACTCACCTTTCCCCTTAAGCAAGCATACGTTGGTTTTCTAAATTTGAGACCCTGTTCGGTTTTGTAATCCAGTTCCTGTGTAGCCAAGATGACATTCCGTGTATTAGTGATATCTTATGATGTTTCTTTTTCTGTGTGACTTATTTCAGGTAGAATCATCATACCTGAAACCACTCATTATGCTGCTACGGGCCTGATGACATAGGTGTCACTGCTGAGTGATACTGCATTGTACATAAATACCACAACTTCTTTATCCATTTTTCACTTTCTGCGATATTGAACTTGTCTCGTAAACGAGGTTCTTGTAAACAGAGTCATCCCAAACATTGGTGTGGCTGTGTCTTTTTGATTTTAATTTCCCTAAGCTATAGGACCATAAGTGGAAGTGCCCTAGGCTCTGTTGCTTTGTTTTTTAGATGTTTCAGGAAACACCATACACTTCTCCCGAGTGGCTGTTGGCAATTTACATCCCGCCCATCAGCATAACAAGGCTCCCAGTTCTCCATGGCCTGTCCTGCCTTCTGGATTTTACACTTTTTTCTGATGGCCCTTTTGACCGGGGGGAAGTGAGACTTCATTGTAGTGCAGATTTCCTTTGCAAGCTTGCTTGGTTGGCCAAAAAGGGCGTATGCGTTTTTTCCTGAATATATTCAGGAAAAAACGCATATGCCCTTTTTGGCCAAGTGCATCATTGTGGACGTTCTGCCTCTTTTCCTCTGCTTTAAATGCAGTTCCAGTCTACCTCCTGAAATCGGTTTCCTGCAATTCTGCCCCGCTTTCAAGTCCTCTTGGCAGCCTTACTTCAGTATATTTTTGGACGATAGCTGTCATTTATAACTCTGCAAGTTTGTGAATTACAGTGCCCCTGAGCTCCTTTCTTCACCTCCCTTTCTTGTGAGCTGGCCGCAACACCGCAGGATTGCTTCAGGCCCTAATATGGTTCCGGCACGGCACGCTGAGCCTTTGGTTAATTCCTCTTCCTGGTGGGAAATGAGAGTAAAATTTACCCGTCCAGACACCTCCAGCTAGTCTCTCATTGGTTCTCCCTATTCCTCTTCATCTTCCACAGAAATTGCAAACTGGGCCAAACAGGAGGTTAAAGGCACTGACTCTCCAAGTCGGGAGAGTGTTAGTAAAGCGTCTGGAATGTTGCACCCGAGTACCAGGGGACGAGAACTGAGACATATTGGAACACGTCTCCTGATCACACGGTTGATCATACTCTGGGTTCCACATGCATGTTTTAGCTGAAGGAAGAATCCCTTAAACCTGGAGAGTTGAGACCCGTGGAATGGGTACCATGCAATATGACTTCAAAGGGTCTTCATTTGCTCACCGAACCTCTCCAATCCTATCACTGCTGCGTTTATGTCCCTGTACACACGTTAAATTCTCTTTTGGAGACATAGCGATCCATATGTTTTAAGATACTTACTAGTCAGGTACGTTCTTAGGCGTTTAATATGGGGTGTTGAGTCCATTTCGTTGAGCAAGGAGTAGCTCTTGTCTATTACATATTTGGCTTAAGGAACTTTATCTGTGCTCATTTCAATCTCTGGTTTTATGCAGCACCACAACTCACCTTTCCCCTTAAGCAAGCATACGTTGGTTTTCTAAATTTGAGACCCTGTTCTGTTTTGTAATCCAGTTCCTGTGTAGCCAAGATGACATTCCGTGTATTAGTGATATCTTATGATGTTTCTTTTTCTGTGTGACTTATTTCAGTTAGAATCATCATACCTGAAAACACTCATTATGCTGCTACGGGCCTGATGACATAGATGTCACTGCTGAGTGATACTGCATTGTACATAAATACCACAACTTCTTTATCCATTTTTCACTTTCTGCGATATTGAACTTGTCTCGTAAACGAGGTTCTTGTAAACAGAGTCATCCCAAACATTGGTGTGGCTGTGTCTTTTTGATTTTAATTTCCCTAAGCTATAGGACCATAAGTGGAAGTGCCCTAGGCTCTGTTGCTTTGTTTTTTAGATGTTTCAGGAAACACCATACACTTCTCCCGAGTGGCTGTTGGCAATTTACATCCCGCCCATCAGCATAACAAGGCTCCCAGTTCTCCATGGCCTGTCCTGCCTTCTGGATTTTACACTGTTTTCAGATGGCCCTTTTGACCGGGGGGAAGTGAGACTTCATTGTAGTGCAGATTTCCTTTGCAAGCTTGCTTGGTTGGCCAAAAAGGGCATATGCGTTTTTTCCTGAATATATTCAGGAAAAAACGCATATGCCCTTTTTGGCCAAGTGCATCATTGTGGACGTTCTGCCTCTTTTCCTCTGCTTTAAATGCAATTCCAGTCTACCTCCTGAAATCGGTTTCCTGCAATTCTGCCCCGCTTTCAAGTCCTCTTGGCAGCCTTACTTCAGTATATTTTTGGACGAGAGCTGTCATTTATAACTCTGCAGGTTTGTGAATTACAGTGCCCCTGAGCTCCTTTCTTCAACTCGCTTTCTTGTGAGCTGGTCGCAACACCGCAGGATTGCTTCAGGCCCTAATATGGTTCCGGCACGGCACGCTGAGCCTTTGGTTAATTCCTCTTCCTGGTGGGAAATGAGAGTTAAATTTGCCCGTGCAGACACCTCCAGCTAGTCTCTCATTGGTTCTCCCTATTCCTCTTCATCTTCCACAGAAATTGCAAACTGGGCCAACAGGAGGTTAAAGGCACTGACTCTCCAAGTCGGGAGAGTGTTAGTAAAGCGTCTGGAATGTTGCACCCGAGTACCAGGGGACGAGAACTGAGACATATTTGAACACGTCTCCCGATCACACGGTTGATCATACTCTGGGTTCCACATGCATGTTTTAGCTGAAGGAAGAATCCCTTAAACCTGGAGAGTTGAGACCCGTGGAATGGGTACCATGCAATATGACTTCAAAGGGTCTTCATTTGCTCACCGAACCTCTCCAATCCTATCACTGCTGCGTTTATGTCCCTGTACACACGTTAAATTCTCTTTTGGAGACATAGCGATCCATATGTTTTAAGATACTTACTAGTCAGGTACGTTCTTAGGCGTTTAATATGGGGTGTTGAGTCCATTTCGTTGAGCAAGGAGTAGCTCTTGTCTATTACATATTTGGCTTAAGGAACTTTATCTGTGCTCATTTCAATCTCTGGTTTTATGCAGCACCACAACTCACCTTTCCCCTTAAGCAAGCATACGTTGGTTTTCTAAATTTGAGACCCTGTTCTGTTTTGTAATCCAGTTCCTGTGTAGCCAAGATGACATTCCGTGTATTAGTGATATCTTATGATGTTTCTTTTTCTGTGTGACTTATTTCAGGTAGAATCATCATACCTGAAACCACTCATTATGCTGCTACGGGCCTGATGACATAGGTGTCACTGCTGAGTGATACTGCATTGTACATAAATACCACAACTTCTTTATCCATTTTTCACTTTCTGCGATATTGAACTTGTCTCGTAAACGAGGTTCTTGTAAACAGAGTCATCCCAAACATTGGTGTGGCTGTGTCTTTTTGATTTTAATTTCCCTAAGCTATAGGACCATAAGTGGAAGTGCCCTAGGCTCTGTTGCTTTGTTTTTTAGATGTTTCAGGAAACACCATACACTTCTCCCGAGTGGCTGTTGGCAATTTACATCCCGCCCATCAGCATAACAAGGCTCCCAGTTCTCCATGGCCTGTCCTGCCTTCTGGATTTTACACTTTTTTCTGATGGCCCTTTGGACCGGGGGGAAGTGAGACTTCATTGTAGTGCAGATTTCCTTTGCAAGCTTGCTTGGTTGGCCAAAAAGGGCGTATGCGTTTTTTCCTGAATATATTCAGGAAAAAACGCATATGCCCTTTTTGGCCAAGTGCATCATTGTGGACGTTCTGCCTCTTTTCCTCTGCTTTAAATGCAGTTCCAGTCTACCTCCTGAAATCGGTTTCCTGCAATTCTGCCCCGCTTTCAAGTCCTCTTGGCAGCCTTACTTCAGTATATTTTTGGACGATAGCTGTCATTTATAACTCTGCAAGTTTGTGAATTACAGTGCCCCTGAGCTCCTTTCTTCACCTCCCTTTCTTGTGAGCTGGCCGCAACACCGCAGGATTGCTTCAGGCCCTAATATGGTTCCGGCACGGCACGCTGAGCCTTTGGTTAATTCCTCTTCCTGGTGGGAAATGAGAGTAAAATTTACCCGTCCAGACACCTCCAGCTAGTCTCTCATTGGTTCTCCCTATTCCTCTTCATCTTCCACAGAAATTGCAAACTGGGCCAAACAGGAGGTTAAAGGCACTGACTCTCCAAGTCGGGAGAGTGTTAGTAAAGCGTCTGGAATGTTGCACCCGAGTACCAGGGGACGAGAACTGAGACATATTGGAACACGTCTCCCGATCACACGGTTGATCATACTCTGGGTTCCACATGCATGTTTTAGCTGAAGGAAGAATCCCTTAAACCTGGAGAGTTGAGACCCGTGGAATGGGTACCATGCAATATGACTTCAAAGGGTCTTCATTTGCTCACCGAACCTCTCCAATCCTATCACTGCTGCGTTTATGTCCCTGTACACACGTTAAATTCTCTTTTGGAGACATAGCGATCCATATGTTTTAAGATACTTACTAGTCAGGTACGTTCTTAGGCGTTTAATATGGGGTGTTGAGTCCATTTCGTTGAGCAAGGAGTAGCTCTTGTCTATTACATATTTGGCTTAAGGAACTTTATCTGTGCTCATTTCAATCTCTGGTTTTATGCAGCACCACAACTCACCTTTCCCCTTAAGCAAGCATACGTTGGTTTTCTAAATTTGAGACCCTGTTCTGTTTTGTAATCCAGTTCCTGTGTAGCCAAGATGACATTCCGTGTATTAGTGATATCTTATGATGTTTCTTTTTCTGTGTGACTTATTTCAGTTAGAATCATCATACCTGAAAACACTCATTATGCTGCTACGGGCCTGATGACATAGATGTCACTGCTGAGTGATACTGCATTGTACATAAATACCACAACTTCTTTATCCATTTTTCACTTTCTGCGATATTGAACTTGTCTCGTAAACGAGGTTCTTGTAAACAGAGTCATCCCAAACATTGGTGTGGCTGTGTCTTTTTGATTTTAATTTCCCTAAGCTATAGGACCATAAGTGGAAGTGCCCTAGGCTCTGTTGCTTTGTTTTTTAGATGTTTCAGGAAACACCATACACTTCTCCCGAGTGGCTGTTGGCAATTTACATCCCGCCCATCAGCATAACAAGGCTCCCAGTTCTCCATGGCCTGTCCTGCCTTCTGGATTTTACACTTTTTTCTGATGGCCCTTTTGACCGGGGGGAAGTGGGACTTCATTGTAGTGCAGATTTCCTTTGCAAGCTTGCTTGGTTGGCCAAAAAGGGCGTATGCGTTTTTTCCTGAATATATTCAGGAAAAAACGCATATGCCCTTTTTGGCCAAGTGCATCATTGTGGACGTTCTGCCTCTTTTCCTCTGCTTTAAATGCAATTCCAGTCTACCTCCTGAAATCGGTTTCCTGCAATTCTGCCCCGCTTTCAAGTCCTCTTGGCAGCCTTACTTCAGTATATTTTTGGACGATAGCTGTCATTTATAACTCTGCAGGTTTGTGAATTACAGTGCCCCTGAGCTCCTTTCTTCAACTCTCTTTCTTGTGAGCTGGCCGCAACACCGCAGGATTGCTTCAGGCCCTAATCTGGTTCCGGCACGGCACGCTGAGCCTTTTGTTAATTCCTCTTCCTGGTGGGAAATGAGAGTTAAATTTGCCCGTGCAGACACCTCCAGCTGGTCTCTCATTGGTTCTCCCTATCCCTGTTCATCTTCCGCAGAAATTGCAAACTGGGCCAAACAGGAGGTTAAAGGCACTGACTCTCCAAGTCGGGAGAGTGTTAGTAAAGCGTCTGGAATGTTGCACCCGAGTACCAGGGGACGAGAACTGAGACATATTTGAACACGTCTCCCGATCACACGGTAGATCATACTCTGTGTTCCACATGCATGTTTTAGCTGAAGGAAGAATCCCTTAAACCTGGAGAGTTGAGACCCGTGGAATGGGTACCATGCAATATGACTTCAAAGGGTCTTCATTTGCTCACCGAACCTCTCCAATCCTATCACTGCTGCGTTTATGTCCCTGTACACACGTTAAATTCTCTTTTGGAGACATAGCGATCCATATGTTTTAAGATACTTACTAGTCAGGTACGTTCTTAGGCGTTTAATATGGGGTGTTGAGTCCATTTCGTTGAGCAAGGAGTAGCTCTTGTCTATTACATATTTGGCTTAAGGAACTTTATCTGTGCTCATTTCAATCTCTGGTTTTATGCAGCACCACAACTCACCTTTCCCCTTAAGCAAGCATACGTTGGTTTTCTAAATTTGAGACCCTGTTCGGTTTTGTAATCCAGTTCCTGTGTAGCCAAGATGACATTCCGTGTATTAGTGATATCTTATGATGTTTCTTTTTCTGTGTGACTTATTTCAGGTAGAATCATCATACCTGAAACCACTCATTATGCTGCTACGGGCCTGATGACATAGGTGTCACTGCTGAGTGATACTGCATTGTACATAAATACCACAACTTCTTTATCCATTTTTCACTTTCTGCGATATTGAACTTGTCTCGTAAACGAGGTTCTTGTAAACAGAGTCATCCCAAACATTGGTGTGGCTGTGTCTTTTTGATTTTAATTTCCCTAAGCTATAGGACCATAAGTGGAAGTGCCCTAGGCTCTGTTGCTTTGTTTTTTAGATGTTTCAGGAAACAACATACACTTCTCCCGAGTGGCTGTTGGCAATTTACATCCCGCCCATCAGCATAACAAGGCTCCCAGTTCTCCATGGCCTGTCCTGCCTTCTGGATTTTACACTTTTTTCTGATGGCCCTTTTGACCGGGGGGAAGTGAGACCTCATTGTAGTGCAGATTTCCTTTGCAAGCTTGCTTGGTTGGCCAAAAAGGGCGTATGCGTTTTTTCCTGAATATATTCAGGAAAAAACGCATATGCCCTTTTTGGCCAAGTGCATCATTGTGGACGTTCTGCCTCTTTTCCTCTGCTTTAAATGCAGTTCCAGTCTACCTCCTGAAATCGGTTTCCTGCAATTCTGCCCCGCTTTCAAGTCCTCTTGGCAGCCTTACTTCAGTATATTTTTGGACGATAGCTGTCATTTATAACTCTGCAAGTTTGTGAATTACAGTGCCCCTGAGCTCCTTTCTTCACCTCCCTTTCTTGTGAGCTGGCCGCAACACCGCAGGATTGCTTCAGGCCCTAATATGGTTCCGGCACGGCACGCTGAGCCTTTGGTTAATTCCTCTTCCTGGTGGGAAATGAGAGTAAAATTTACCCGTCCAGACACCTCCAGCTAGTCTCTCATTGGTTCTCCCTATTCCTCTTCATCTTCCACAGAAATTGCAAACTGGGCCAAACAGGAGGTTAAAGGCACTGACTCTCCAAGTCGGGAGAGTGTTAGTAAAGCGTCTGGAATGTTGCACCCGAGTACCAGGGGACGAGAACTGAGACATATTGGAACACGTCTCCCGATCACACGGTTGATCATACTCTGGGTTCCACATGCATGTTTTAGCTGAAGGAAGAATCCCTTAAACCTGGAGAGTTGAGACCCGTGGAATGGGTACCATGCAATATGACTTCAAAGGGTCTTCATTTGCTCACCGAACCTCTCCAATCCTATCACTGCTGCGTTTATGTCCCTGTACACACGTTAAATTCTCTTTTGGAGACATAGCGATCCATATGTTTTAAGATACTTACTAGTCAGGTACGTTCTTAGGCGTTTAATATGGGGTGTTGAGTCCATTTCGTTGAGCAAGGAGTAGCTCTTGTCTATTACATATTTGGCTTAAGGAACTTTATCTGTGCTCATTTCAATCTCTGGTTTTATGCAGCACCACAACTCACCTTTCCCCTTAAGCAAGCATACGTTGGTTTTCTAAATTTGAGACCCTGTTCTGTTTTGTAATCCAGTTCCTGTGTAGCCAAGATGACATTCCGTGTATTAGTGATATCTTATGATGTTTCTTTTTCTGTGTGACTTATTTCAGTTAGAATCATCATACCTGAAAACACTCATTATGCTGCTACGGGCCTGATGACATAGATGTCACTGCTGAGTGATACTGCATTGTACATAAATACCACAACTTCTTTATCCATTTTTCACTTTCTGCGATATTGAACTTGTCTCGTAAACGAGGTTCTTGTAAACAGAGTCATCCCAAACATTGGTGTGGCTGTGTCTTTTTGATTTTAATTTCCCTAAGCTATAGGACCATAAGTGGAAGTGCCCTAGGCTCTGTTGCTTTGTTTTTTAGATGTTTCAGGAAACACCATACACTTCTCCCGAGTGGCTGTTGGCAATTTACATCCCGCCCATCAGCATAACAAGGCTCCCAGTTCTCCATGGCCTGTCCTGCCTTCTGGATTTTACACTTTTTTCTGATGGCCCTTTTGACCGGGGGGAAGTGGGACTTCATTGTAGTGCAGATTTCCTTTGCAAGCTTGCTTGGTTGGCCAAAAAGGGCGTATGCGTTTTTTCCTGAATATATTCAGGAAAAAACGCATATGCCCTTTTTGGCCAAGTGCATCATTGTGGACGTTCTGCCTCTTTTCCTCTGCTTTAAATGCAATTCCAGTCTACCTCCTGAAATCGGTTTCCTGCAATTCTGCCCCGCTTTCAAGTCCTCTTGGCAGCCTTACTTCAGTATATTTTTGGACGATAGCTGTCATTTATAACTCTGCAGGTTTGTGAATTACAGTGCCCCTGAGCTCCTTTCTTCAACTCTCTTTCTTGTGAGCTGGCCGCAACACCGCAGGATTGCTTCAGGCCCTAATCTGGTTCCGGCACGGCACGCTGAGCCTTTTGTTAATTCCTCTTCCTGGTGGGAAATGAGAGTTAAATTTGCCCGTGCAGACACCTCCAGCTGGTCTCTCATTGGTTCTCCCTATCCCTGTTCATCTTCCGCAGAAATTGCAAACTGGGCCAAACAGGAGGTTAAAGGCACTGACTCTCCAAGTCGGGAGAGTGTTAGTAAAGCGTCTGGAATGTTGCACCCGAGTACCAGGGGACGAGAACTGAGACATATTTGAACACGTCTCCCGATCACACGGTAGATCATACTCTGTGTTCCACATGCATGTTTTAGCTGAAGGAAGAATCCCTTAAACCTGGAGAGTTGAGACCCGTGGAATGGGTACCATGCAATATGACTTCAAAGGGTCTTCATTTGCTCACCGAACCTCTCCAATCCTATCACTGCTGCGTTTATGTCCCTGTACACACGTTAAATTCTCTTTTGGAGACATAGCGATCCATATGTTTTAAGATACTTACTAGTCAGGTACGTTCTTAGGCGTTTAATATGGGGTGTTGAGTCCATTTCGTTGAGCAAGGAGTAGCTCTTGTCTATTACATATTTGGCTTAAGGAACTTTATCTGTGCTCATTTCAATCTCTGGTTTTATGCAGCACCACAACTCACCTTTCCCCTTAAGCAAGCATACGTTGGTTTTCTAAATTTGAGACCCTGTTCGGTTTTGTAATCCAGTTCCTGTGTAGCCAAGATGACATTCCGTGTATTAGTGATATCTTATGATGTTTCTTTTTCTGTGTGACTTATTTCAGGTAGAATCATCATACCTGAAACCACTCATTATGCTGCTACGGGCCTGATGACATAGGTGTCACTGCTGAGTGATACTGCATTGTACATAAATACCACAACTTCTTTATCCATTTTTCACTTTCTGCGATATTGAACTTGTCTCGTAAACGAGGTTCTTGTAAACAGAGTCATCCCAAACATTGGTGTGGCTGTGTCTTTTTGATTTTAATTTCCCTAAGCTATAGGACCATAAGTGGAAGTGCCCTAGGCTCTGTTGCTTTGTTTTTTAGATGTTTCAGGAAACAACATACACTTCTCCCGAGTGGCTGTTGGCAATTTACATCCCGCCCATCAGCATAACAAGGCTCCCAGTTCTCCATGGCCTGTCCTGCCTTCTGGATTTTACACTTTTTTCTGATGGCCCTTTTGACCGGGGGGAAGTGAGACTTCATTGTAGTGCAGATTTCCTTTGCAAGCTTGCTTGGTTGGCCAAAAAGGGCGTATGCGTTTTTTCCTGAATATATTCAGGAAAAAACGCATATGCCCTTTTTGGCCAAGTGCATCATTGTGGACGTTCTGCCTCTTTTCCTCTGCTTTAAATGCAGTTCCAGTCTACCTCCTGAAATCGGTTTCCTGCAATTCTGCCCCGCTTTCAAGTCCTCTTGGCAGCCTTACTTCAGTATATTTTTGGACGATAGCTGTCATTTATAACTCTGCAAGTTTGTGAATTACAGTGCCCCTGAGCTCCTTTCTTCACCTCCCTTTCTTGTGAGCTGGCCGCAACACCGCAGGATTGCTTCAGGCCCTAATATGGTTCCGGCACGGCACGCTGAGCCTTTGGTTAATTCCTCTTCCTGGTGGGAAATGAGAGTAAAATTTACCCGTCCAGACACCTCCAGCTAGTCTCTCATTGGTTCTCCCTATTCCTCTTCATCTTCCACAGAAATTGCAAACTGGGCCAAACAGGAGGTTAAAGGCACTGACTCTCCAAGTCGGGAGAGTGTTAGTAAAGCGTCTGGAATGTTGCACCCGAGTACCAGGGGACGAGAACTGAGACATATTGGAACACGTCTCCCGATCACACGGTTGATCATACTCTGGGTTCCACATGCATGTTTTAGCTGAAGGAAGAATCCCTTAAACCTGGAGAGTTGAGACCCGTGGAATGGGTACCATGCAATATGACTTCAAAGGGTCTTCATTTGCTCACCGAACCTCTCCAATCCTATCACTGCTGCGTTTATGTCCCTGTACACACGTTAAATTCTCTTTTGGAGACATAGCGATCCATATGTTTTAAGATACTTACTAGTCAGGTACGTTCTTAGGCGTTTAATATGGGGTGTTGAGTCCATTTCGTTGAGCAAGGAGTAGCTCTTGTCTATTACATATTTGGCTTAAGGAACTTTATCTGTGCTCATTTCAATCTCTGGTTTTATGCAGCACCACAACTCACCTTTCCCCTTAAGCAAGCATACGTTGGTTTTCTAAATTTGAGACCCTGTTCTGTTTTGTAATCCAGTTCCTGTGTAGCCAAGATGACATTCCGTGTATTAGTGATATCTTATGATGTTTCTTTTTCTGTGTGACTTATTTCAGTTAGAATCATCATACCTGAAAACACTCATTATGCTGCTACGGGCCTGATGACATAGATGTCACTGCTGAGTGATACTGCATTGTACATAAATACCACAACTTCTTTATCCATTTTTCACTTTCTGCGATATTGAACTTGTCTCGTAAACGAGGTTCTTGTAAACAGAGTCATCCCAAACATTGGTGTGGCTGTGTCTTTTTGATTTTAATTTCCCTAAGCTATAGGACCATAAGTGGAAGTGCCCTAGGCTCTGTTGCTTTGTTTTTTAGATGTTTCAGGAAACACCATACACTTCTCCCGAGTGGCTGTTGGCAATTTACATCCCGCCCATCAGCATAACAAGGCTCCCAGTTCTCCATGGCCTGTCCTGCCTTCTGGATTTTACACTTTTTTCTGATGGCCCTTTTGACCGGGGGGAAGTGGGACTTCATTGTAGTGCAGATTTCCTTTGCAAGCTTGCTTGGTTGGCCAAAAAGGGCGTATGCGTTTTTTCCTGAATATATTCAGGAAAAAACGCATATGCCCTTTTTGGCCAAGTGCATCATTGTGGACGTTCTGCCTCTTTTCCTCTGCTTTAAATGCAATTCCAGTCTACCTCCTGAAATCGGTTTCCTGCAATTCTGCCCCGCTTTCAAGTCCTCTTGGCAGCCTTACTTCAGTATATTTTTGGACGATAGCTGTCATTTATAACTCTGCAGGTTTGTGAATTACAGTGCCCCTGAGCTCCTTTCTTCAACTCTCTTTCTTGTGAGCTGGCCGCAACACCGCAGGATTGCTTCAGGCCCTAATCTGGTTCCGGCACGGCACGCTGAGCCTTTTGTTAATTCCTCTTCCTGGTGGGAAATGAGAGTTAAATTTGCCCGTGCAGACACCTCCAGCTGGTCTCTCATTGGTTCTCCCTATCCCTGTTCATCTTCCGCAGAAATTGCAAACTGGGCCAAACAGGAGGTTAAAGGCACTGACTCTCCAAGTCGGGAGAGTGTTAGTAAAGCGTCTGGAATGTTGCACCCGAGTACCAGGGGACGAGAACTGAGACATATTTGAACACGTCTCCCGATCACACGGTAGATCATACTCTGTGTTCCACATGCATGTTTTAGCTGAAGGAAGAATCCCTTAAACCTGGAGAGTTGAGACCCGTGGAATGGGTACCATGCAATATGACTTCAAAGGGTCTTCATTTGCTCACCGAACCTCTCCAATCCTATCACTGCTGCGTTTATGTCCCTGTACACACGTTAAATTCTCTTTTGGAGACATAGCGATCCATATGTTTTAAGATACTTACTAGTCAGGTACGTTCTTAGGCGTTTAATATGGGGTGTTGAGTCCATTTCGTTGAGCAAGGAGTAGCTCTTGTCTATTACATATTTGGCTTAAGGAACTTTATCTGTGCTCATTTCAATCTCTGGTTTTATGCAGCACCACAACTCACCTTTCCCCTTAAGCAAGCATACGTTGGTTTTCTAAATTTGAGACCCTGTTCGGTTTTGTAATCCAGTTCCTGTGTAGCCAAGATGACATTCCGTGTATTAGTGATATCTTATGATGTTTCTTTTTCTGTGTGACTTATTTCAGTTAGAATCATCATACCTGAAACCACTCATTATGCTGCTACGGGCCTGATGACATAGGTGTCACTGCTGAGTGATACTGCATTGTACATAAATACCACAACTTCTTTATCCATTTTTCACTTTCTGCGATATTGAACTTGTCTCGTAAACGAGGTTCTTGTAAACAGAGTCATCCCAAACATTGGTGTGGCTGTGTCTTTTTGATTTTAATTTCCCTAAGCTATAGGACCATAAGTGGAAGTGCCCTAGGCTCTGTTGCTTTGTTTTTTAGATGTTTCAGGAAACACCATACACTTCTCCCGAGTGGCTGTTGGCAATTTACATCCCGCCCATCAGCATAACAAGGCTCCCAGTTCTCCATGGCCTGTCCTGCCTTCTGGATTTTACACTTTTTTCTGATGGCCCTTTTGACCGGGGGGAAGTGGGACTTCATTGTAGTGCAGATTTCCTTTGCAAGCTTGCTTGGTTGGCCAAAAAGGGCGTATGCGTTTTTTCCTGAATATATTCAGGAAAAAACGCATATGCCCTTTTTGGCCAAGTGCATCATTGTGGACGTTCTGCCTCTTTTCCTCTGCTTTAAATGCAATTCCAGTCTACCTCCTGAAATCGGTTTCCTGCAATTCTGCCCCGCTTTCAAGTCCTCTTGGCAGCCTTACTTCAGTATATTTTTGGACGATAGCTGTCATTTATAACTCTGCAGGTTTGTGAATTACAGTGCCCCTGAGCTCCTTTCTTCAACTCTCTTTCTTGTGAGCTGGCCGCAACACCGCAGGATTGCTTCAGGCCCTAATCTGGTTCCGGCACGGCACGCTGAGCCTTTTGTTAATTCCTCTTCCTGGTGGGAAATGAGAGTTAAATTTGCCCGTGCAGACACCTCCAGCTGGTCTCTCATTGGTTCTCCCTATCCCTGTTCATCTTCCGCAGAAATTGCAAACTGGGCCAAACAGGAGGTTAAAGGCACTGACTCTCCAAGTCGGGAGAGTGTTAGTAAAGCGTCTGGAATGTTGCACCCGAGTACCAGGGGACGAGAACTGAGACATATTTGAACACGTCTCCCGATCACACGGTAGATCATACTCTGTGTTCCACATGCATGTTTTAGCTGAAGGAAGAATCCCTTAAACCTGGAGAGTTGAGACCCGTGGAATGGGTACCATGCAATATGACTTCAAAGGGTCTTCATTTGCTCACCGAACCTCTCCAATCCTATCACTGCTGCGTTTATGTCCCTGTACACACGTTAAATTCTCTTTTGGAGACATAGCGATCCATATGTTTTAAGATACTTACTAGTCAGGTACGTTCTTAGGCGTTTAATATGGGGTGTTGAGTCCATTTCGTTGAGCAAGGAGTAGCTCTTGTCTATTACATATTTGGCTTAAGGAACTTTATCTGTGCTCATTTCAATCTCTGGTTTTATGCAGCACCACAACTCACCTTTCCCCTTAAGCAAGCATACGTTGGTTTTCTAAATTTGAGACCCTGTTCGGTTTTGTAATCCAGTTCCTGTGTAGCCAAGATGACATTCCGTGTATTAGTGATATCTTATGATGTTTCTTTTTCTGTGTGACTTATTTCAGGTAGAATCATCATACCTGAAACCACTCATTATGCTGCTACGGGCCTGATGACATAGGTGTCACTGCTGAGTGATACTGCATTGTACATAAATACCACAACTTCTTTATCCATTTTTCACTTTCTGCGATATTGAACTTGTCTCGTAAACGAGGTTCTTGTAAACAGAGTCATCCCAAACATTGGTGTGGCTGTGTCTTTTTGATTTTAATTTCCCTAAGCTATAGGACCATAAGTGGAAGTGCCCTAGGCTCTGTTGCTTTGTTTTTTAGATGTTTCAGGAAACACCATACACTTCTCCCGAGTGGCTGTTGGCAATTTACATCCCGCCCATCAGCATAACAAGGCTCCCAGTTCTCCATGGCCTGTCCTGCCTTCTGGATTTTACACTTTTTTCAGATGGCCCTTTTGACCGGGGGGAAGTGAGACTTCATTGTAGTGCAGATTTCCTTTGCAAGCTTGCTTGGTTGGCCAAAAAGGGCATATGCGTTTTTTCCTGAATATATTCAGGAAAAAACGCATATGCCCTTTTTGGCCAAGTGCATCATTGTGGACGTTCTGTCTCTTTTCCTATGCTTTAAATGCAATTCCAGTCTACCTCCTGAAATCGGTTTCCTGCAATTCTGCCCCGCTTTCAAGTCCTCTTGGCAGCCTTACTTCAGTATATTTTTGGACGATAGCTGTCATTTATAACTCTGCAGGTTTGTGAATTACAGTGCCCCTGAGCTCCTTTCTTCACCTCCCTTTCTTGTGAGCTGGCCGCAACACCGCAGGATTGCTTCAGGCCCTAATATGGTTCCGGCACGGCACGCTGAGCCTTTGGTTAATTCCTCTTCCTGGTGGGAAATGAGAGTAAAATTTACCCGTCCAGACACCTCCAGCTAGTCTCTCATTGTTTCTCCCTATTCCTCTTCATCTTCCACAGAAATTGCAAACTGGGCCAAACAGGAGGTTAAAGGCACTGACTCTCCAAGTCGGGAGAGTGTTAGTAAAGCGTCTGGAATGTTGCACCCGAGTACCAGGGGACGAGAACTGAGACATATTGGAACACGTCTCCCGATCACACGGTTGATCATACTCTGGGTTCCACATGCATGTTTTAGCTGAAGGAAGAATCCCTTAAACCTGGAGAGTTGAGACCCGTGGAATGGGTACCATGCAATATGACTTCAAAGGGTCTTCATTTGCTCACCGAACCTCTCCAATCCTATCACTGCTGCGTTTATGTCCCTGTACACACGTTAAATTCTCTTTTGGAGACATAGCGATCCATATGTTTTAAGATACTTACTAGTCAGGTACGTTCTTAGGCGTTTAATATGGGGTGTTGAGTCCATTTCGTTGAGCAAGGAGTAGCTCTTGTCTATTACATATTTGGCTTAAGGAACTTTATCTGTGCTCATTTCAATCTCTGGTTTTATGCAGCACCACAACTCACCTTTCCCCTTAAGCAAGCATACGTTGGTTTTCTAAATTTGAGACCCTGTTCTGTTTTGTAATCCAGTTCCTGTGTAGCCAAGATGACATTCCGTGTATTAGTGATATCTTATGATGTTTCTTTTTCTGTGTGACTTATTTCAGTTAGAATCATCATACCTGAAAACACTCATTATGCTGCTACGGGCCTGATGACATAGATTTCATTGCTGAGTGATATTGCATTGTACGTAAGTACCACAACTTCTTTATCCATTACTCACTTTCTGCGATATTGAACTTGTACCGTAAACGAGGTTCTTGTAAACAGAGCCGTCCCAAACTTTGGGGTGGCTGTGTCTTTTTGATTTTAATTTCCCTAAGCTATAGGACCATAAGTGGAAGTGCCCTAGGCTCTGTTGCTTTGTTTTTTAGATGTTTCAGGAAACACCATACACTTCTCCCGAGTGGCTGTTGGCAATTTACATCCCGCCCATCAGCATAACAAGGCTCCCAGTTCTCCATGGCCTGTCCTGCCTTTCTGGATTTTACACTGTTTTCAGATGGCCCTTTTGACCGGGGGGAAGTGAGACTTCATTGTAGTGCAGATTTCCTTTGCAAGCTTGCTTGGTTGGCCAAAAAGGGCGTATGCATTTTTTCCTGAATATATTCAGGAAAAAACGCATACGCCCTTTTTGGCCAAGTGCATCATTGTGGACGTTCTGCCTCTTTTCCTCTGCTTTAAATGCAATTCCAGTCTACCTCCTGAAATCGGTTTCCTGCAATTCTGGCCCGCTTTCAAGTCCTCTTGGCAGCCTTACTTCAGTATATTTTTGGACGAGAGCTGTCATTTATAACTCTGCAGGTTTGTGAATTACAGTGCCCCTGAGCTCCTTTCTTCAACTCGCTTTCTTGTGAGCTGGTCGCAACACCGCAGGATTGCTTCAGGCCCTAATCTGGTTCCGGCACGGCACGCTGAGCCTTTGGTTAATTCCTCTTCCTGGTGGGAAATGAGAGTTAAATTTGCCCGTGCAGACACCTCCAGCTAGTCTCTCATTGGTTCTCCCTATTCCTGTTCATCTTCCGCAGAAATTGCAAACTGGGCCAACAGGAGGTTAAAGGCACTGACTCTCCAAGTCGGGAGAGTGTTAGTAAAGCGTCTGGAATGTTGCACCCGAGTACCAGGGGACGAGAACTGAGACATATTTGAACACGTCTCCCGATCACACGGTTGATCATACTCTGGGTTCCACATGCATGTTTTAGCTGAAGGAAGAATCCCTTAAACCTGGAGAGTTGAGACCCGTGGAATGGGTACCATGCAATATGACTTCAAAGGGTCTTCATTTGCTCACCGAACCTCTCCAATCCTATCACTGCTGCGTTTATGTCCCTGTACACACGTTAAATTCTCTTTTGGAGACATAGCGATCCATATGTTTTAAGATACTTACTAGTCAGGTACGTTCTTAGGCGTTTAATATGGGGTGTTGAGTCCATTTCGTTGAGCAAGGAGTAGCTCTTGTCTATTACATATTTGGCTTAAGGAACTTTATCTGTGCTCATTTCAATCTCTGGTTTTATGCAGCACCACAACTCACCTTTCCCCTTAAGCAAGCATACGTTGGTTTTCTAAATTTGAGACCCTGTTCGGTTTTGTAATCCAGTTCCTGTGTAGCCAAGATGACATTCCGTGTATTAGTGATATCTTATGATGTTTCTTTTTCTGTGTGACTTATTTCAGGTAGAATCATCATACCTGAAACCACTCATTATGCTGCTACGGGCCTGATGACGTAGATGTCACTGCTGAGTGATACTGCATTGTACATAAATACCACAACTTCTTTATCCATTTTTCACTTTCTGCGATATTGAACTTGTCTCGTAAACGAGGTTCTTGTAAACAGAGTCATCCCAAACATTGGTGTGGCTGTGTCTTTTTGATTTTAATTTCCCTAAGCTATAGGACCATAAGTGGAAGTGCCCTAGGCTCTGTTGCTTTGTTTTTTAGATGTTTCAGGAAACACCATACACTTCTCCCGAGTGGCTGTTGGCAATTTACATCCCGCCCATCAGCATAACAAGGCTCCCAGTTCTCCATGGCCTGTCCTGCCTTTCTGGATTTTACACTGTTTTCAGATGGCCCTTTTGACCGGGGGGAAGTGAGACTTCATTGTAGTGCAGATTTCCTTTGCAAGCTTGCTTGGTTGGCCAAAAAGGGCGTATGCGTTTTTTCCTGAATATATTCAGGAAAAAACGCATACGCCCTTTTTGGCCAAGTGCATCATTGTGGACGTTCTGCCTCTTTTCCTATGCTTTAAATGCAATTCCAGTCTACCTCCTGAAATCGGTTTCCTGCAATTCTGCCCCGCTTTCAAGTCCTCTTGGCAGCCTTACTTCAGTATATTTTTGGACGAGAGCTGTCATTTATAACTCTGCAGGTTTGTGAATTACAGTGCCCCTGAGCTCCTTTCTTCAACTCGCTTTCTTGTGAGCTGGCCGCAACACCGCAGGATTGCTTCAGGCCCTAATCTGGTTCCGGCACGGCACGCTGAGCCTTTTGTTAATTCCTCTTCCTGGTGGGAAATGAGAGTTAAATTTGCCCGTGCAGACACCTCCAGCTAGTCTCTCATTGGTTCTCCCTATTCCTCTTCATCTTCCACAGAAATTGCAAACTGGGCCAAACAGGAGGTTAAAGGCACTGACTCTCCAAGTCGGGAGAGTGTTAGTAAAGCGTCTGGAATGTTGCACCCGAGTACCAGGGGACGAGAACTGAGACATATTGGAACACGTCTCCCGATCACACGGTTGATCATACTCTGTGTTCCACATGCATGTTTTAGCTGAAGGAAGAATCCCTTAAACCTGGAGAGTTGAGACCCGTGGAATGGGTACCATGCAATATGACTTCAAAGGGTCTTCATTTGCTCACCGAACCTCTCCAATCCTATCACTGCTGCGTTTATGTCCCTGTACACACGTTAAATTCTCTTTTGGAGACATAGCGATCCATATGTTTTAAGATACTTACTAGTCAGGTACGTTCTTAGGCGTTTAATATGGGGTGTTGAGTCCATTTCGTTGAGCAAGGAGTAGCTCTTGTCTATTACATATTTGGATTAAGGAACTTTATCTGTGCTCATTTCAATCTCTGGTTTTATGCAGCACCACAACTCACCTTTCCCCTTAAGCAAGCATACGTTGGTTTTCTAAATTTGAGACCCTGTTCTGTTTTGTAATCCAGTTCCTGTGTAGCCAAGATGACATTCCGTGTATTAGTGATATCTTATGATGTTTCTTTTTCTGTGTGACTTATTTCAGTTAGAATCATCATACCTGAAACCACTCATTATGCTGCTACGGGCCTGATGACATAGATGTCACTGCTGAGTGATACTGCATTGTACATACATACCACAACTTCTTTATCCATTTTTCACTTTCTGCGATATTGAACTTGTCTCGTAAACGAGGTTCTTGTAAACAGTCATCCCAAACATTGGTGTGGCTGTGTCTTTTTGATTTTAATTTCCCTAAGCTATAGGACCATAAGTGGAAGTGCCCTAGGCTCTGTTGCTTTGTTTTTTAGATGTTTCAGGAAACACCATACACTTCTCCCGAGTGGCTGTTGGCAATTTACATCCCGCCCATCAGCATAACAAGGCTCCCAGTTCTCCATGGCCTGTCCTGCCTTTCTGGATTTTACACTGTTTTCAGATGGCCCTTTTGACCGGGGGGAAGTGAGACTTCATTGTAGTGCAGATTTCCTTTGCAAGCTTGCTTGGTTGGCCAAAAAGGGCGTATGCATTTTTTCCTGAATATATTCAGGAAAAAACGCATACGCCCTTTTTGGCCAAGTGCATCATTGTGGACGTTCTGCCTCTTTTCCTCTGCTTTAAATGCAATTCCAGTCTACCTCCTGAAATCGGTTTCCTGCAATTCTGGCCCGCTTTCAAGTCCTCTTGGCAGCCTTACTTCAGTATATTTTTGGACGAGAGCTGTCATTTATAACTCTGCAGGTTTGTGAATTACAGTGCCCCTGAGCTCCTTTCTTCAACTCGCTTTCTTGTGAGCTGGTCGCAACACCGCAGGATTGCTTCAGGCCCTAATCTGGTTCCGGCACGGCACGCTGAGCCTTTGGTTAATTCCTCTTCCTGGTGGGAAATGAGAGTTAAATTTGCCCGTGCAGACACCTCCAGCTAGTCTCTCATTGGTTCTCCCTATTCCTGTTCATCTTCCGCAGAAATTGCAAACTGGGCCAAACAGGAGGTTAAAGGCACTGACTCTCCAAGTCGGGAGAGTGTTAGTAAAGCGTCTGGAATGTTGCACCCGAGTACCAGGGGACGAGAACTGAGACATATTTGAACACGTCTCCCGATCACACGGTTGATCATACTCTGGGTTCCACATGCATGTTTTAGCTGAAGGAAGAATCCCTTAAACCTGGAGAGTTGAGACCCGTGGAATGGGTACCATGCAATATGACTTCAAAGGGTCTTCATTTGCTCACCGAACCTCTCCAATCCTATCACTGCTGCGTTTATGTCCCTGTACACACGTTAAATTCTCTTTTGGAGACATAGCGATCCATATGTTTTAAGATACTTACTAGTCAGGTACGTTCTTAGGCGTTTAATATGGGGTGTTGAGTCCATTTCGTTGAGCAAGGAGTAGCTCTTGTCTATTACATATTTGGCTTAAGGAACTTTATCTGTGCTCATTTCAATCTCTGGTTTTATGCAGCACCACAACTCACCTTTCCCCTTAAGCAAGCATACGTTGGTTTTCTAAATTTGAGACCCTGTTCTGTTTTGTAATCCAGTTCCTGTGTAGCCAAGATGACATTCCGTGTATTAGTGATATCTTATGATGTTTCTTTTTCTGTGTGACTTATTTCAGTTAGAATCATCATACCTGAAAACACTCATTATGCTGCTACGGGCCTGATGACATAGATGTCACTGCTGAGTGATACTGCATTGTACATAAATACCACAACTTCTTTATCCATTTTTCACTTTCTGCGATATTGAACTTGTCTCGTAAACGAGGTTCTTGTAAACAGAGTCATCCCAAACATTGGTGTGGCTGTGTCTTTTTGATTTTAATTTCCCTAAGCTATAGGACCATAAGTGGAAGTGCCCTAGGCTCTGTTGCTTTGTTTTTTAGATGTTTCAGGAAACACCATACACTTCTCCCGAGTGGCTGTTGGCAATTTACATCCCGCCCATCAGCATAACAAGGCTCCCAGTTCTCCATGGCCTGTCCTGCCTTCTGGATTTTACACTTTTTTCTGATGGCCCTTTTGACCGGGGGGAAGTGGGACTTCATTGTAGTGCAGATTTCCTTTGCAAGCTTGCTTGGTTGGCCAAAAAGGGCGTATGCGTTTTTTCCTGAATATATTCAGGAAAAAACGCATATGCCCTTTTTGGCCAAGTGCATCATTGTGGACGTTCTGCCTCTTTTCCTCTGCTTTAAATGCAATTCCAGTCTACCTCCTGAAATCGGTTTCCTGCAATTCTGCCCCGCTTTCAAGTCCTCTTGGCAGCCTTACTTCAGTATATTTTTGGACGATAGCTGTCATTTATAACTCTGCAGGTTTGTGAATTACAGTGCCCCTGAGCTCCTTTCTTCAACTCTCTTTCTTGTGAGCTGGCCGCAACACCGCAGGATTGCTTCAGGCCCTAATCTGGTTCCGGCACGGCACGCTGAGCCTTTTGTTAATTCCTCTTCCTGGTGGGAAATGAGAGTTAAATTTGCCCGTGCAGACACCTCCAGCTAGTCTCTCATTGGTTCTCCCTATCCCTGTTCATCTTCCGCAGAAATTGCAAACTGGGCCAAACAGGAGGTTAAAGGCACTGACTCTCCAAGTCGGGACAGTGTTAGTAAAGCGTCTGGAATGTTGCACCCGAGTACCAGGGGACGAGAACTGAGACATATTGGAACACGTCTCCCGATCACACGGTTGATCATACTCTGTGTTCCACATGCATGTTTTAGCTGAAGGAAGAATCCCTTAAACCTGGAGAGTTGAGACCCGTGGAATGGGTACCTTGCAATATGACTTCAAAGGGTCTTCATTTGCTCACCGAACCTCTCCAATCCTATCACTGCTGCGTTTATGTCCCTGTACACACGTTAAATTCTCTTTTGGAGACATAGCGATCCATATGTTTTAAGATACTTACTAGTCAGGTACGTTCTTAGGCGTTTAATATGGGGTGTTGAGTCCATTTCGTTGAGCAAGGAGTAGCTCTTGTCTATTACATATTTGGCTTAAGGAACTTTATCTGTGCTCATTTCAATCTCTGGTTTTATGCAGCACCACAACTCACCTTTCCCCTTAAGCAAGCATACGTTGGTTTTCTAAATTTGAGACCCTGTTCGGTTTTGTAATCCAGTTCCTGTGTAGCCAAGATGACATTCCGTGTATTAGTGATATCTTATGATGTTTCTTTTTCTGTGTGACTTATTTCAGGTAGAATCATCATACCTGAAACCACTCATTATGCTGCTACGGGCCTGATGACGTAGATGTCACTGCTGAGTGATACTGCATTGTACATAAATACCACAACTTCTTTATCCATTTTTCACTTTCTGCGATATTGAACTTGTCTCGTAAACGAGGTTCTTGTAAACAGAGTCATCCCAAACATTGGTGTGGCTGTGTCTTTTTGATTTTAATTTCCCTAAGCTATAGGACCATAAGTGGAAGTGCCCTTGGCTCTGTTGCTTTGTTTTTTAGATGTTTCAGGAAACACCATACACTTCTCCCGAGTGGCTGTTGGCAATTTACATCCCGCCCATCAGCATAACAAGGCTCCCAGTTCTCCATGGCCTGTCCTGCCTTTCTGGATTTTACACTGTTTTCAGATGGCCCTTTTGACCGGGGGGAAGTGAGACTTCATTGTAGTGCAGATTTCCTTTGCAAGCTTGCTTGGTTGGCCAAAAAGGGCGTATGCGTTTTTTCCTGAATATATTCAGGAAAAAACGCATACGCCCTTTTTGGCCAAGTGCATCATTGTGGACGTTCTGCCTCTTTTCCTATGCTTTAAATGCAATTCCAGTCTACCTCCTGAAATCGGTTTCCTGCAATTCTGCCCCGCTTTCAAGTCCTCTTGGCAGCCTTACTTCAGTATATTTTTGGACGAGAGCTGTCATTTATAACTCTGCAGGTTTGTGAATTACAGTGCCCCTGAGCTCCTTTCTTCAACTCGCTTTCTTGTGAGCTGGCCGCAACACCGCAGGATTGCTTCAGGCCCTAATCTGGTTCCGGCACGGCACGCTGAGCCTTTTGTTAATTCCTCTTCCTGGTGGGAAATGAGAGTTAAATTTGCCCGTGCAGACACCTCCAGCTAGTCTCTCATTGGTTCTCCCTATTCCTCTTCATCTTCCACAGAAATTGCAAACTGGGCCAAACAGGAGGTTAAAGGCACTGACTCTCCAAGTCGGGAGAGTGTTAGTAAAGCGTCTGGAATGTTGCACCCGAGTACCAGGGGACGAGAACTGAGACATATTGGAACACGTCTCCCGATCACACGGTTGATCATACTCTGTGTTCCACATGCATGTTTTAGCTGAAGGAAGAATCCCTTAAACCTGGAGAGTTGAGACCCGTGGAATGGGTACCATGCAATATGACTTCAAAGGGTCTTCATTTGCTCACCGAACCTCTCCAATCCTATCACTGCTGCGTTTATGTCCCTGTACACACGTTAAATTCTCTTTTGGAGACATAGCGATCCATATGTTTTAAGATACTTACTAGTCAGGTACGTTCTTAGGCGTTTAATATGGGGTGTTGAGTCCATTTCGTTGAGCAAGGAGTAGCTCTTGTCTATTACATATTTGGATTAAGGAACTTTATCTGTGCTCATTTCAATCTCTGGTTTTATGCAGCACCACAACTCACCTTTCCCCTTAAGCAAGCATACGTTGGTTTTCTAAATTTGAGACCCTGTTCTGTTTTGTAATCCAGTTCCTGTGTAGCCAAGATGACATTCCGTGTATTAGTGATATCTTATGATGTTTCTTTTTCTGTGTGACTTATTTCAGTTAGAATCATCATACCTGAAACCACTCATTATGCTGCTACGGGCCTGATGACATAGATGTCACTGCTGAGTGATACTGCATTGTACATACATACCACAACTTCTTTATCCATTTTTCACTTTCTGCGATATTGAACTTGTCTCGTAAACGAGGTTCTTGTAAACAGAGTCATCCCAAACATTGGTGTGGCTGTGTCTTTTTGATTTTAATTTCCCTAAGCTATAGGACCATAAGTGGAAGTGCCCTAGGCTCTGTTGCTTTGTTTTTTAGATGTTTCAGGAAACACCATACACTTCTCCCGAGTGGCTGTTGGCAATTTACATCCCGCCCATCAGCATAACAAGGCTCCCAGTTCTCCATGGCCTGTCCTGCCTTTCTGGATTTTACACTGTTTTCAGATGGCCCTTTTGACCGGGGGGAAGTGAGACTTCATTGTAGTGCAGATTTCCTTTGCAAGCTTGCTTGGTTGGCCAAAAAGGGCGTATGCGTTTTTTCCTGAATATATTCAGGAAAAAACGCATACGCCCTTTTTGGCCAAGTGCATCATTGTGGACGTTCTGCCTCTTTTCCTCTGCTTTAAATGCAATTCCAGTCTACCTCCTGAAATCGGTTTCCTGCAATTCTGGCCCGCTTTCAAGTCCTCTTGGCAGCCTTACTTCAGTATATTTTTGGACGAGAGCTGTCATTTATAACTCTGCAGGTTTGTGAATTACAGTGCCCCTGAGCTCCTTTCTTCAACTCGCTTTCTTGTGAGCTGGTCGCAACATCGCAGGATTGCTTCAGGCCCTAATCTGGTTCCGGCACGGCACGCTGAGCCTTTGGTTAATTCCTCTTCCTGGTGGGAAATGAGAGTTAAATTTGCCCGTCCAGACACCTCCAGCTAGTCTCTCATTGGTTCTCCCTATTCCTGTTCATCTTCCGCAGAAATTGCAAACTGGGCCAAACAGGAGGTTAAAGGCACTGACTCTCCAAGTCGGGAGAGTGTTAGTAAAGCGTCTGGAATGTTGCACCCGAGTACCAGGGGACGAGAACTGAGACATATTTGAACACGTCTCCCGATCACACGGTTGATCATACTCTGGGTTCCACATGCATGTTTTAGCTGAAGGAAGAATCCCTTAAACCTGGAGAGTTGAGACCCGTGGAATGGGTACCATGCAATATGACTTCAAAGGGTCTTCATTTGCTCACCGAACCTCACCAATCCTATGAGCCCCAAGTGTCCAGCCTTATGTGTCACCCAGCTCTGGGTTTAGATGCTGTAAATCCAGGTTGCATCACAAGCCTTGAATGAATTACTTAACTATTGCTCTCTATTTCACTGTCATTGTGTTTTGTTCCAGAAATTAATTTTTATTATGGGATTTAGCTGATTTTCACAGATACGTTAATGCCGCTGTACAGACGCTTGATTCTCTTATGGAGATATATAAATCCATAGGTTTTATGATTCTTACTAGTCAGGTATATTCCTAGGCATTGAATATGGGGTATTGAGTCCATTTCGTTGAGCAAGGACTAGCTCTTGTCTATTACATATTTGGCTTAAGGAACTTTATCTGTGCTCATTTCAATCTCTGGTTTTATGCAGCACCACAACTCACCTTTCCCCTTAAGCAAGCATACGTTGGTTTTCTAAATTTGAGACCCTGTTCTGTTTTGTAATCCAGTTCCTGTGTAGCCAAGATGACATTCCGTGTATTAGTGATATCTTATGATGTTTCTTTTTCTGTGTGACTTATTTCAGGTAGAATCATCATACCTGAAACCACTCATTATGCTGCTACGGGCCTGATGACATAGATGTCACTGCTGAGTGATACTGCATTGTACATAAATACCACAACTTCTTTATCCATTTTTCACTTTCTGCGATATTGAACTTGTCTCGTAAACGAGGTTCTTGTAAACAGAGTCATCCCAAACATTGGTGTGGCTGTGTCTTTTTGATTTTAATTTCCCTAAGCTATAGGACCATAAGTGGAAGTGCCCTTGGCTCTGTTGCTTTGTTTTTTAGATGTTTCAGGAAACACCATACACTTCTCCCGAGTGGCTGTTGGCAATTTACATCCCGCCCATCAGCATAACAAGGCTCCCAGTTCTCCATGGCCTGTCCTGCCTTTCTGGATTTTACACTGTTTTCAGATGGCCCTTTTGACCGGGGGGAAGTGAGACTTCATTGTAGTGCAGATTTCCTTTGCAAGCTTGCTTGGTTGGCCAAAAAGGGCGTATGCGTTTTTTCCTGAATATATTCAGGAAAAAACGCATACGCCCTTTTTGGCCAAGTGCATCATTGTGGACGTTCTGCCTCTTTTCCTATGCTTTAAATGCAATTCCAGTCTACCTCCTGAAATCGGTTTCCTGCAATTCTGCCCCGCTTTCAAGTCCTCTTGGCAGCCTTACTTCAGTATATTTTTGGACGAGAGCTGTCATTTATAACTCTGCAGGTTTGTGAATTACAGTGCCCCTGAGCTCCTTTCTTCAACTCGCTTTCTTGTGAGCTGGCCGCAACACCGCAGGATTGCTTCAGGCCCTAATCTGGTTCCGGCACGGCACGCTGAGCCTTTTGTTAATTCCTCTTCCTGGTGGGAAATGAGAGTTAAATTTGCCCGTGCAGACACCTCCAGCTAGTCTCTCATTGGTTCTCCCTATTCCTCTTCATCTTCCACAGAAATTGCAAACTGGGCCAAACAGGAGGTTAAAGGCACTGACTCTCCAAGTCGGGAGAGTGTTAGTAAAGCGTCTGGAATGTTGCACCCGAGTACCAGGGGACGAGAACTGAGACATATTGGAACACGTCTCCCGATCACACGGTTGATCATACTCTGTGTTCCACATGCATGTTTTAGCTGAAGGAAGAATCCCTTAAACCTGGAGAGTTGAGACCCGTGGAATGGGTACCATGCAATATGACTTCAAAGGGTCTTCATTTGCTCACCGAACCTCTCCAATCCTATCACTGCTGCGTTTATGTCCCTGTACACACGTTAAATTCTCTTTTGGAGACATAGCGATCCATATGTTTTAAGATACTTACTAGTCAGGTACGTTCTTAGGCGTTTAATATGGGGTGTTGAGTCCATTTCGTTGAGCAAGGAGTAGCTCTTGTCTATTACATATTTGGATTAAGGAACTTTATCTGTGCTCATTTCAATCTCTGGTTTTATGCAGCACCACAACTCACCTTTCCCCTTAAGCAAGCATACGTTGGTTTTCTAAATTTGAGACCCTGTTCTGTTTTGTAATCCAGTTCCTGTGTAGCCAAGATGACATTCCGTGTATTAGTGATATCTTATGATGTTTCTTTTTCTGTGTGACTTATTTCAGTTAGAATCATCATACCTGAAACCACTCATTATGCTGCTACGGGCCTGATGACATAGATGTCACTGCTGAGTGATACTGCATTGTACATACATACCACAACTTCTTTATCCATTTTTCACTTTCTGCGATATTGAACTTGTCTCGTAAACGAGGTTCTTGTAAACAGAGTCATCCCAAACATTGGTGTGGCTGTGTCTTTTTGATTTTAATTTCCCTAAGCTATAGGACCATAAGTGGAAGTGCCCTAGGCTCTGTTGCTTTGTTTTTTAGATGTTTCAGGAAACACCATACACTTCTCCCGAGTGGCTGTTGGCAATTTACATCCCGCCCATCAGCATAACAAGGCTCCCAGTTCTCCATGGCCTGTCCTGCCTTTCTGGATTTTACACTGTTTTCAGATGGCCCTTTTGACCGGGGGGAAGTGAGACTTCATTGTAGTGCAGATTTCCTTTGCAAGCTTGCTTGGTTGGCCAAAAAGGGCGTATGCATTTTTTCCTGAATATATTCAGGAAAAAACGCATACGCCCTTTTTGGCCAAGTGCATCATTGTGGACGTTCTGCCTCTTTTCCTCTGCTTTAAATGCAATTCCAGTCTACCTCCTGAAATCGGTTTCCTGCAATTCTGGCCCGCTTTCAAGTCCTCTTGGCAGCCTTACTTCAGTATATTTTTGGACGAGAGCTGTCATTTATAACTCTGCAGGTTTGTGAATTACAGTGCCCCTGAGCTCCTTTCTTCAACTCGCTTTCTTGTGAGCTGGTCGCAACACCGCAGGATTGCTTCAGGCCCTAATCTGGTTCCGGCACGGCACGCTGAGCCTTTGGTTAATTCCTCTTCCTGGTGGGAAATGAGAGTTAAATTTGCCCGTCCAGACACCTCCAGCTAGTCTCTCATTGGTTCTCCCTATTCCTGTTCATCTTCCGCAGAAATTGCAAACTGGGCCAAACAGGAGGTTAAAGGCACTGACTCTCCAAGTCGGGAGAGTGTTAGTAAAGCGTCTGGAATGTTGCACCCGAGTACCAGGGGACGAGAACTGAGACATATTTGAACACGTCTCCCGATCACACGGTTGATCATACTCTGGGTTCCACATGCATGTTTTAGCTGAAGGAAGAATCCCTTAAACCTGGAGAGTTGAGACCCGTGGAATGGGTACCATGCAATATGACTTCAAAGGGTCTTCATTTGCTCACCGAACCTCACCAATCCTATGAGCCCCAAGTGTCCAGCCTTATGTGTCACCCAGCTCTGGGTTTAGATGCTGTAAATCCAGGTTGCATCACAAGCCTTGAATGAATTACTTAACTATTGCTCTCTATTTCACTGTCATTGTGTTTTGTTCCAGAAATTAATTTTTATTATGGGATTTAGCTGATTTTCACAGATACGTTAATGCCGCTGTACAGACGCTTGATTCTCTTATGGAGATATATAAATCCATAGGTTTTATGATTCTTACTAGTCAGGTATATTCCTAGGCATTGAATATGGGGTATTGAGTCCATTTCGTTGAGCAAGGACTAGCTCTTGTCTATTACATATTTGGCTTAAGGAACTTTATCTGTGCTCATTTCAATCTCTGGTTTTATGCAGCACCACAACTCACCTTTCCCCTTAAGCAAGCATACGTTGGTTTTCTAAATTTGAGACCCTGTTCTGTTTTGTAATCCAGTTCCTGTGTAGCCAAGATGACATTCCGTGTATTAGTGATATCTTATGATGTTTCTTTTTCTGTGTGACTTATTTCAGGTAGAATCATCATACCTGAAACCACTCATTATGCTGCTACGGGCCTGATGACATAGATGTCACTGCTGAGTGATACTGCATTGTACATAAATACCACAACTTCTTTATCCATTTTTCACTTTCTGCGATATTGAACTTGTCTCGTAAACGAGGTTCTTGTAAACAGAGTCATCCCAAACATTGGTGTGGCTGTGTCTTTTTGATTTTAATTTCCCTAAGCTATAGGACCATAAGTGGAAGTGCCCTAGGCTCTGTTGCTTTGTTTTTTAGATGTTTCAGGAAACACCATACACTTCTCCCGAGTGGCTGTTGCCAATTTACATCCCGCCCATCAGCATAACAAGGCTCCCAGTTCTCCATGGCATGTCCTGCCTTCTGGATTTTACACTTTTTTCTGATGGCCCTTTTGACCGGGGGGAAGTGAGACTTCATTGTAGTGCAGATTTCCTTTGCAAGCTTGCTTGGTTGGCCAAAAAGGGCGTATGCGTTTTTTCCTGAATATATTCAGGAAAAAACGCATATGCCCTTTTTGGCCAAGTGCATCATTGTGGACGTTCTGCCTCTTTTCCTCTGCTTTAAATGCAATTCCAGTCTACCTCCTGAAATCGGTTTCCTGCAATTCTGCCCCGCTTTCAAGTCCTCTTGGCAGCCTTACTTCAGTATATTTTTGGACGATAGCTGTCATTTATAACTCTGCAGGTTTGTGAATTACAGTGCCCCTGAGCTCCTTTCTTCAACTCGCTTTCTTGTGAGCTGGCCGCAACACCGCAGGATTGCTTCAGGCCCTAATCTGGTTCCGGCACGGCACGCTGAGCCTTTTGTTAATTCCTCTTCCTGGTGGGAAATGAGAGTTAAATTTGCCCGTGCAGACACCTCCAGCTAGTCTCTCATTGGTTCTCCCTATTCCTCTTCATCTTCCACAGAAATTGCAAACTGGGCCAAACAGGAGGTTAAAGGCACTGACTCTCCAAGTCGGGAGAGTGTTAGTAAAGCGTCTGGAATGTTGCACCCGAGTACCAGGGGACGAGAACTGAGACATATTGGAACACGTCTCCCGATCACACGGTTGATCATACTCTGTGTTCCACATGCATGTTTTAGCTGAAGGAAGAATCCCTTAAACCTGGAGAGTTGAGACCCGTGGAATGGGTACCATGCAATATGACTTCAAAGGGTCTTCATTTGCTCACCGAACCTCTCCAATCCTATCACTGCTGCGTTTATGTCCCTGTACACACGTTAAATTCTCTTTTGGAGACATAGCGATCCATATGTTTTAAGATACTTACTAGTCAGGTACGTTCTTAGGCGTTTAATATGGGGTGTTGAGTCCATTTCGTTGAGCAAGGAGTAGCTCTTGTCTATTACATATTTGGCTTAAGGAACTTTATCTGTGCTCATTTCAATCTCTGGTTTTATGCAGCACCACAACTCACCTTTCCCCTTAAGCAAGCATACGTTGGTTTTCTAAATTTGAGACCCTGTTCTGTTTTGTAATCCAGTTCCTGTGTAGCCAAGATGACATTCCGTGTATTAGTGATATCTTATGATGTTTCTTTTTCTGTGTGACTTATTTCAGTTAGAATCATCATACCTGAAACCACTCATTATGCTGCTACGGGCCTGATGACATAGATGTCACTGCTGAGTGATACTGCATTGTACATACATACCACAACTTCTTTATCCATTTTTCACTTTCTGCGATATTGAACTTGTCTCGTAAACGAGGTTCTTGTAAACAGAGTCATCCCAAACATTGGTGTGGCTGTGTCTTTTTGATTTTAATTTCCCTAAGCTATAGGACCATAAGTGGAAGTGCCCTAGGCTCTGTTGCTTTGTTTTTTAGATGTTTCAGGAAACACCATACACTTCTCCCGAGTGGCTGTTGGCAATTTACATCCCGCCCATCAGCATAACAAGGCTCCCAGTTCTCCATGGCCTGTCCTGCCTTTCTGGATTTTACACTGTTTTCAGATGGCCCTTTTGACCGGGGGGAAGTGAGACTTCATTGTAGTGCAGATTTCCTTTGCAAGCTTGCTTGGTTGGCCAAAAAGGGCGTATGCATTTTTTCCTGAATATATTCAGGAAAAAACGCATACGCCCTTTTTGGCCAAGTGCATCATTGTGGACGTTCTGCCTCTTTTCCTCTGCTTTAAATGCAATTCCAGTCTACCTCCTGAAATCGGTTTCCTGCAATTCTGGCCCGCTTTCAAGTCCTCTTGGCAGCCTTACTTCAGTATATTTTTGGACGAGAGCTGTCATTTATAACTCTGCAGGTTTGTGAATTACAGTGCCCCTGAGCTCCTTTCTTCAACTCGCTTTCTTGTGAGCTGGTCGCAACACCGCAGGATTGCTTCAGGCCCTAATCTGGTTCCGGCACGGCACGCTGAGCCTTTGGTTAATTCCTCTTCCTGGTGGGAAATGAGAGTTAAATTTGCCCGTCCAGACACCTCCAGCTAGTCTCTCATTGGTTCTCCCTATTCCTGTTCATCTTCCGCAGAAATTGCAAACTGGGCCAAACAGGAGGTTAAAGGCACTGACTCTCCAAGTCGGGAGAGTGTTAGTAAAGCGTCTGGAATGTTGCACCCGAGTACCAGGGGACGAGAACTGAGACATATTTGAACACGTCTCCCGATCACACGGTTGATCATACTCTGGGTTCCACATGCATGTTTTAGCTGAAGGAAGAATCCCTTAAACCTGGAGAGTTGAGACCCGTGGAATGGGTACCATGCAATATGACTTCAAAGGGTCTTCATTTGCTCACCGAACCTCACCAATCCTATGAGCCCCAAGTGTCCAGCCTTATGTGTCACCCAGCTCTGGGTTTAGATGCTGTAAATCCAGGTTGCATCACAAGCCTTGAATGAATTACTTAACTATTGCTCTCTATTTCACTGTCATTGTGTTTTGTTCCAGAAATTAATTTTTATTATGGGATTTAGCTGATTTTCACAGATACGTTAATGCCGCTGTACAGACGCTTGATTCTCTTATGGAGATATATAAATCCATAGGTTTTATGATTCTTACTAGTCAGGTATATTCCTAGGCATTGAATATGGGGTATTGAGTCCATTTCGTTGAGCAAGGACTAGCTCTTGTCTATTACATATTTGGCTTAAGGAACTTTATCTGTGCTCATTTCAATCTCTGGTTTTATGCAGCACCACAACTCACCTTTCCCCTTAAGCAAGCATACGTTGGTTTTCTAAATTTGAGACCCTGTTCTGTTTTGTAATCCAGTTCCTGTGTAGCCAAGATGACATTCCGTGTATTAGTGATATCTTATGATGTTTCTTTTTCTGTGTGACTTATTTCAGGTAGAATCATCATACCTGAAACCACTCATTATGCTGCTACGGGCCTGATGACATAGATGTCACTGCTGAGTGATACTGCATTGTACATAAATACCACAACTTCTTTATCCATTTTTCACTTTCTGCGATATTGAACTTGTCTCGTAAACGAGGTTCTTGTAAACAGAGTCATCCCAAACATTGGTGTGGCTGTGTCTTTTTGATTTTAATTTCCCTAAGCTATAGGACCATAAGTGGAAGTGCCCTAGGCTCTGTTGCTTTGTTTTTTAGATGTTTCAGGAAACACCATACACTTCTCCCGAGTGGCTGTTGCCAATTTACATCCCGCCCATCAGCATAACAAGGCTCCCAGTTCTCCATGGCCTGTCCTGCCTTCTGGATTTTACACTTTTTTCTGATGGCCCTTTTGACCGGGGGGAAGTGAGACTTCATTGTAGTGCAGATTTCCTTTGCAAGCTTGCTTGGTTGGCCAAAAAGGGCGTATGCGTTTTTTCCTGAATATATTCAGGAAAAAACGCATATGCCCTTTTTGGCCAAGTGCATCATTGTGGACGTTCTGCCTCTTTTCCTCTGCTTTAAATGCAATTCCAGTCTACCTCCTGAAATCGGTTTCCTGCAATTCTGCCCCGCTTTCAAGTCCTCTTGGCAGCCTTACTTCAGTATATTTTTGGACGATAGCTGTCATTTATAACTCTGCAGGTTTGTGAATTACAGTGCCCCTGAGCTCCTTTCTTCAACTCGCTTTCTTGTGAGCTGGCCGCAACACCGCAGGATTGCTTCAGGCCCTAATCTGGTTCCGGCACGGCACGCTGAGCCTTTTGTTAATTCCTCTTCCTGGTGGGAAATGAGAGTTAAATTTGCCCGTGCAGACACCTCCAGCTAGTCTCTCATTGGTTCTCCCTATTCCTGTTCATCTTCCGCAGAAATTGCAAACTGGGCCAAACAGGAGGTTAAAGGCACTGACTCTCCAAGTCGGGAGAGTGTTAGTAAAGCGTCTGGAATGTTGCACCCGAGTACCAGGGGACGAGAACTGAGACATATTTGAACACGTCTCCCGATTACACAGTTGATCATACTCTGTGTTCCACATGCATGTTTTAGCTGAAGGAAGAATCCCTTAAACCTGGAGAGTTGAGACCCGTGGAATGGGTACCATGCAATATGACTTCAAAGGGTCTTCATTTGCTCACCGAACCTCACCAATCCTATGAGCCCCAAGTGTCCAGCCTTATGTGTCACCCAGCTGGGGGTTTAGATGCTGTAAATCCAGGTTGCATCACAAGCCTTGAATGAATTACTTAACTATTGCTCTCTATTTCACTGTCATTGTGTTTTGTTCCAGAAATTAATTTTTATTATGAGATTTAGCTGATTTTCACAGATACGTTAATGCCGCTGTACAGACGCTTGATTCTCTTATGGAGATATATAAATCCATAGGTTTTATGATTCTTACTAGTCAGGTATATTCCTAGGCATTGAATATGGGGTATTGAGTCCATTTCGTTGAGCAAGGACTAGCTCTTGTCTATTACATATTTGGCTTAAGGAACTTTATCTGTGCTCATTTCAATCTCTGGTTTTATGCAGCACCACAACTCACCTTTCCCCTTAAGCAAGCATACGTTGGTTTTCTAAATTTGAGACCCTGTTCTGTTTTGTAATCCAGTTCCTGTGTAGCCAAGATGACATTCCGTGTATTAGTGATATCTTATGATGTTTCTTTTTCTGTGTGACTTATTTCAGGTAGAATCATCATACCTGAAACCACTCATTATGCTGCTACGGGCCTGATGACATAGATGTCACTGCTGAGTGATACTGCATTGTACATAAATACCACAACTTCTTTATCCATTTTTCACTTTCTGCGATATTGAACTTGTCTCGTAAACGAGGTTCTTGTAAACAGAGTCATCCCAAACATTGGTGTGGCTGTGTCTTTTTGATTTTAATTTCCCTAAGCTATAGGACCATAAGTGGAAGTGCCCTAGGCTCTGTTGCTTTGTTTTTTAGATGTTTCAGGAAACACCATACACTTCTCCCGAGTGGCTGTTGGCAATTTACATCCCGCCCATCAGCATAACAAGGCTCCCAGTTCTCCATGGCCTGTCCTGCCTTTCTGGATTTTACACTGTTTTCAGATGGCCCTTTTGACCGGGGGGAAGTGAGACTTCATTGTAGTGCAGATTTCCTTTGCAAGCTTGCTTGGTTGGCCAAAAAGGGCGTATGCGTTTTTTCCTGAATATATTCAGGAAAAAACGCATACGCCCTTTTTGGCCAAGTGCATCATTGTGGACGTTCTGCCTCTTTTCCTCTGCTTTAAATGCAATTCCAGTCTACCTCCTGAAATCGGTTTCCTGCAATTCTGCCCCGCTTTCAAGTCCTCTTGGCAGCCTTACTTCAGTATATTTTTGGACGAGAGCTGTCATTTATAACTCTGCAGGTTTGTGAATTACAGTGCCCCTGAGCTCCTTTCTTCAACTCGCTTTCTTGTGAGCTGGCCGCAACACCGCAGGATTGCTTCAGGCCCTAATCTGGTTCCGGCACGGCACGCTGAGCCTTTTGTTAATTCCTCTTCCTGGTGGGAAATGAGAGTTAAATTTGCCCGTGCAGACACCTCCAGCTAGTCTCTCATTGGTTCTCCCTATTCCTGTTCATCTTCCGCAGAAATTGCAAACTGGGCCAAACAGAAGGTTAAAGGCACTGACTCTCCAAGTCGGGAGAGTGTTAGTAAAGCGTCTGGAATGTTGCACCCGAGTACCAGGGGACGAGAACTGAGACATATTTGAACACGTCTCCCGATCACACGGTTGATCATACTCTGTGTTCCACATGCATGTTTTAGCTGAAGGAAGAATCCCTTAAACCTGGAGAGTTGAGACCCGTGGAATGGGTACCATGGAATATGACTTCAAAGGGTCTTCATTTGCTCACCGAACCTCTCCAATCCTATCACTGCTGCGTTTATGCCCCTGTACACACGCTTGATTCTCTTTTGGAGACATAGCAATGCATAGGTTTTAAGATACTTACTAGTCAGGTACATTCTTAGGCGTTTAATATGAGGTGTTGAGTCCATTTCGTTGAGCAAGTTGTAGCTCTTGTCTATTCCATATTTGGCTTAAGGAACTTTATCTGTGCTCAGTTCAATCTCTGGTTTTAGGCAGCACCCCAACTCACCTTTCCCCTTAGCAAGCATAAGTTGGTTTTCTAAATTTGAGACCCTGTTCTGTTTTGTAATTCAGTTCCTGTGTAGCCAAGTTTACATTCCGTGTATTAGTGATATCTTATGATGTTTCTTTTTCTGTGTGACTTATTTCAGTTAGAATCATCATACCTGAATCCACTCATTATGCTGCTACGGGCCTGATGACATAGATTTCATTGCTGAGTGATATTGCATTGTACGTAAGTACCACAACTTCTTTATCCATTACTCACTTTCTGCGATATTGAACTTGTACCGTAAACGAGGTTCTTGTAAACAGAGCCATCCCAAACTTTGGGGTGGCTGTGTCTTTTTGGTTTTAATTTCCCTAAGCTATAGGACCATTAGTGGAAGTGCCCTAGGCTCTGTTGCTTTGTTTTTTAGATGTTTCAGGAAACACCATACACTTCTCCCGAGTGGCTGTTGGCAATTTACATCCCGCTCATCAGCATAACAAGGCTCCCAGTTCTCCATGGCCTGTCCTGCCTTCTGGATTTTACACTTTTTTCAGATGGCCCTTTTGACCGGGGGGAAGTAAGACTTCATTGTAGTGCAGATTTCCTTTGCAAGCTTGCTTGGTTGGCCAAAAAGGGCGTATGCGTTTTTTCCTGAATATATTCAGGAAAAAACGCATACGCCCTTTTTGGCCAAGTGCATCATTGTGGACGTTCTGCCTCTTTTCCTCTGCTTTAAATGCAATTCCAGTCTACCTCCTGAAATCGGTTTCCTGCAATTCTGCCCCGCTTTCAAGTCCTCTTGGCAGCCTTACTTCATTATATTTTTGGATGATAGCTGTCATTTATAACTCTGCAGGTTTGTGAATTACAGTGCCCCTGAGCTCCTTTCTTCACCTCGCTTTCTTGTGAGCTGGCCGCAACACCGCAGGATTGCTTCAGGCCCTAATCTGGTTCCGGCACGGCACGCTGAGCCTTTGGTTAATTCCTCTTCCTGGTGGGAAATGAGAGTTAAATTTACCCGTCCAGACACCTCCAGCTAGTCTCTCATTGGTTCTCCCTATTCCTCTTCATCTTCCACAGAAATTGCAAACTGGGCCAAACAGGAGGTTAAAGGCACTGACTCTCCAAGTCGGGAGAGTGTTAGTAAAGCGTCTGGAATGTTGCACCCGAGTACCAGGGGACGAGAACTGAGACATATTGGAACACGTCTCCTGATCACACGGTTGATCATACTCTGGGTTCCACATGCATGTTTTAGCTGAAGGAAGAATCCCTTAAACCTGGAGAGTTGAGACCCGTGGAATGGGTACCATGCAATATGACTTCAAAGGGTCTTCATTTGCTCACCGAACCTCTCCAATCCTATCACTGCTGCGTTTATGTCCCTGTACACACGTTAAATTCTCTTTTGGAGACATAGCGATCCATATGTTTTAAGATACTTACTAGTCAGGTACGTTCTTAGGCGTTTAATATGGGGTGTTGAGTCCATTTCGTTGAGCAAGGAGTAGCTCTTGTCTATTACATATTTGGCTTAAGGAACTTTATCTGTGCTCATTTCAATCTCTGGTTTTATGCAGCACCACAACTCACCTTTCCCCTTAAGCAAGCATACGTTGGTTTTCTAAATTTGAGACCCTGTTCGGTTTTGTAATCCAGTTCCTGTGTAGCCAAGATGACATTCCGTGTATTAGTGATATCTTATGATGTTTCTTTTTCTGTGTGACTTATTTCAGGTAGAATCATCATACCTGAAACCACTCATTATGCTGCTACGGGCCTGATGACATAGATGTCACTGCTGAGTGATACTGCATTGTACATAAATACCACAACTTCTTTATCCATTTTTCACTTTCTGCGATATTGAACTTGTCTCGTAAACGAGGTTCTTGTAAACAGAGTCATCCCAAACATTGGTGTGGCTGTGTCTTTTTGATTTTAATTTCCCTAAGCTATAGGACCATAAGTGGAAGTGCCCTAGGCTCTGTTGCTTTGTTTTTTAGATGTTTCAGGAAACACCATACACTTCTCCCGAGTGGCTGTTGGCAATTTACATCCCGCCCATCAGCATAACAAGGCTCCCAGTTCTCCATGGCCTGTCCTGCCTTTCTGGATTTTACACTGTTTTCAGATGGCCCTTTTGACCGGGGGGAAGTGAGACTTCATTGTAGTGCAGATTTCCTTTGCAAGCTTGCTTGGTTGGCCAAAAAGGGCGTATGCGTTTTTTCCTGAATATATTCAGGAAAAAACGCATACGCCCTTTTTGGCCAAGTGCATCATTGTGGACGTTCTGCCTCTTTTCCTCTGCTTTAAATGCAATTCCAGTCTACCTCCTGAAATCGGTTTCCTGCAATTCTGCCCCGCTTTCAAGTCCTCTTGGCAGCCTTACTTCAGTATATTTTTGGACGAGAGCTGTCATTTATAACTCTGCAGGTTTGTGAATTACAGTGCCCCTGAGCTCCTTTCTTCAACTCGCTTTCTTGTGAGCTGGCCGCAACACCGCAGGATTGCTTCAGGCCCTAATCTGGTTCCGGCACGGCACGCTGAGCCTTTGGTTAATTCCTCTTCCTGGTGGGAAATGAGAGTTAAATTTGCCCGTCCAGACACCTCCAGCTAGTCTCTCATTGGTTCTCCCTATTCCTGTTCATCTTCCGCAGAAATTACAAACTGGGCCAAACAGGAGGTTAAAGGCACTGACTCTCCAAGTCGGGAGAGTGTTAGTAAAGCGTCTGGAATGTTGCACCCGAGTACCAGGGGACGAGAACTGAGACATATTTGAACACGTCTCCCGATCACACGGTTGATCATACTCTGTGTTCCACATGCATGTTTTAGCTGAAGGAAGAATCCCTTAAACCTGGAGAGTTGAGACCCGTGGAATGGGTACCATGCAATATGACTTCAAAGGGTCTTCATTTGCTCACCGAACCTCACCAATCCTATGAGCCCCAAGTGTCCAGCCTTATGTGTCACCCAGCTGGGGGTTTAGATGCTGTAAATCCAGGTTGCATCACAAGCCTTGAATGAATTACTTAACTATTGCTCTCTATTTCACTGTCATTGTGTTTTGTTCCAGAAATTAATTTTTATTATGAGATTTAGCTGATTTTCACAGATACGTTAATGCCGCTGTACAGACGCTTGATTCTCTTATGGAGATATATAAATCCATAGGTTTTATGATTCTTACTAGTCAGGTATATTCCTAGGCATTGAATATGGGGTATTGAGTCCATTTCGTTGAGCAAGGACTAGCTCTTGTCTATTACATATTTGGCTTAAGGAACTTTATCTGTGCTCATTTCAATCTCTGGTTTTATGCAGCACCACAACTCACCTTTCCCCTTAAGCAAGCATACGTTGGTTTTCTAAATTTGAGACCCTGTTCTGTTTTGTAATCCAGTTCCTGTGTAGCCAAGATGACATTCCGTGTATTAGTGATATCTTATGATGTTTCTTTTTCTGTGTGACTTATTTCAGGTAGAATCATCATACCTGAAACCACTCATTATGCTGCTACGGGCCTGATGACATAGATGTCACTGCTGAGTGATACTGCATTGTACATAAATACCACAACTTCTTTATCCATTTTTCACTTTCTGCGATATTGAACTTGTCTCGTAAACGAGGTTCTTGTAAACAGAGTCATCCCAAACATTGGTGTGGCTGTGTCTTTTTGATTTTAATTTCCCTAAGCTATAGGACCATAAGTGGAAGTGCCCTAGGCTCTGTTGCTTTGTTTTTTAGATGTTTCAGGAAACACCATACACTTCTCCCGAGTGGCTGTTGGCAATTTACATCCCGCCCATCAGCATAACAAGGCTCCCAGTTCTCCATGGCCTGTCCTGCCTTTCTGGATTTTACACTGTTTTCAGATGGCCCTTTTGACCGGGGGGAAGTGAGACTTCATTGTAGTGCAGATTTCCTTTGCAAGCTTGCTTGGTTGGCCAAAAAGGGCGTATGCGTTTTTTCCTGAATATATTCAGGAAAAAACGCATACGCCCTTTTTGGCCAAGTGCATCATTGTGGACGTTCTGCCTCTTTTCCTCTGCTTTAAATGCAATTCCAGTCTACCTCCTGAAATCGGTTTCCTGCAATTCTGCCCCGCTTTCAAGTCCTCTTGGCAGCCTTACTTCAGTATATTTTTGGACGATAGCTGTCATTTATAACTCTGCAGGTTTGTGAATTACAGTGCCCCTGAGCTCCTTTCTTCAACTCGCTTTCTTGTGAGCTGGCCGCAACACCGCAGGATTGCTTCAGGCCCTAATCTGGTTCCGGCACGGCACGCTGAGCCTTTTGTTAATTCCTCTTCCTGGTGGGAAATGAGAGTTAAATTTGCCCGTGCAGACACCTCCAGCTAGTCTCTCATTGGTTCTCCCTATTCCTGTTCATCTTCCGCAGAAATTGCAAACTGGGCCAAACAGGAGGTTAAAGGCACTGACTCTCCAAGTCGGGAGAGTGTTAGTAAAGCGTCTGGAATGTTGCACCCGAGTACCAGGGGACGAGAACTGAGACATATTTGAACACGTCTCCCGATCACACGGTTGATCATACTCTGTGTTCCACATGCATGTTTTAGCTGAAGGAAGAATCCCTTAAACCTGGAGAGTTGAGACCCGTGGAATGGGTACCATGGAATATGACTTCAAAGGGTCTTCATTTGCTCACCGAACCTCTCCAATCCTATCACTGCTGCGTTTATGCCCCTGTACACACGCTTGATTCTCTTTTGGAGATATAGCAATGCATAGGTTTTAAGATACTTACTAGTCAGGTACATTCTTAGGCGTTTAATATGAGGTGTTGAGTCCATTTCGTTGAGCAAGTTGTAGCTCTTGTCTATTCCATATTTGGCTTAAGGAACTTTATCTGTGCTCAGTTCAATCTCTGGTTTTAGGCAGCACCCCAACTCACCTTTCCCCTTAGCAAGCATAAGTTGGTTTTCTAAATTTGAGACCCTGTTCTGTTTTGTAATTCAGTTCCTGTGTAGCCAAGTTTACATTCCGTGTATTAGTGATATCTTATGATGTTTCTTTTTCTGTGTGACTTATTTCAGTTAGAATCATCATACCTGAATCCACTCATTATGCTGCTACGGGCCTGATGACATAGATTTCATTGCTGAGTGATATTGCATTGTACGTAAGTACCACAACTTCTTTATCCATTACTCACTTTCTGCGATATTGAACTTGTACCGTAAACGAGGTTCTTGTAAACAGAGCCATCCCAAACTTTGGGGTGGCTGTGTCTTTTTGGTTTTAATTTCCCTAAGCTATAGGACCATTAGTGGAAGTGCCCTAGGCTCTGTTGCTTTGTTTTTTAGATGTTTCAGGAAACACCATACACTTCTCCCGAGTGGCTGTTGGCAATTTACATCCCGCTCATCAGCATAACAAGGCTCCCAGTTCTCCATGGCCTGTCCTGCCTTCTGGATTTTACACTTTTTTCAGATGGCCCTTTTGACCGGGGGGAAGTAAGACTTCATTGTAGTGCAGATTTCCTTTGCAAGCTTGCTTGGTTGGCCAAAAAGGGCGTATGCGTTTTTTCCTGAATATATTCAGGAAAAAACGCATACGCCCTTTTTGGCCAAGTGCATCATTGTGGACGTTCTGCCTCTTTTCCTCTGCTTTAAATGCAATTCCAGTCTACCTCCTGAAATCGGTTTCCTGCAATTCTGCCCCGCTTTCAAGTCCTCTTGGCAGCCTTACTTCATTATATTTTTGGACGATAGCTGTCATTTATAACTCTGCAGGTTTGTGAATTACAGTGCCCCTGAGCTCCTTTCTTCACCTCGCTTTCTTGTGAGCTGGCCGCAACACCGCAGGATTGCTTCAGGCCCTAATCTGGTTCCGGCACGGCACGCTGAGCCTTTGGTTAATTCCTCTTCCTGGTGGGAAATGAGAGTTAAATTTACCCGTCCAGACACCTCCAGCTAGTCTCTCATTGGTTCTCCCTATTCCTCTTCATCTTCCACAGAAATTGCAAACTGGGCCAAACAGGAGGTTAAAGGCACTGACTCTCCAAGTCGGGAGAGTGTTAGTAAAGCGTCTGGAATGTTGCACCCGAGTACCAGGGGACGAGAACTGAGACATATTGGAACACGTCTCCTGATCACACGGTTGATCATACTCTGGGTTCCACATGCATGTTTTAGCTGAAGGAAGAATCCCTTAAACCTGGAGAGTTGAGACCCGTGGAATGGGTACCATGCAATATGACTTCAAAGGGTCTTCATTTGCTCACCGAACCTCTCCAATCCTATCACTGCTGCGTTTATGTCCCTGTACACACGTTAAATTCTCTTTTGGAGACATAGCGATCCATATGTTTTAAGATACTTACTAGTCAGGTACGTTCTTAGGCGTTTAATATGGGGTGTTGAGTCCATTTCGTTGAGCAAGGAGTAGCTCTTGTCTATTACATATTTGGCTTAAGGAACTTTATCTGTGCTCATTTCAATCTCTGGTTTTATGCAGCACCACAACTCACCTTTCCCCTTAAGCAAGCATACGTTGGTTTTCTAAATTTGAGACCCTGTTCTGTTTTGTAATCCAGTTCCTGTGTAGCCAAGATGACATTCCGTGTATTAGTGATATCTTATGATGTTTCTTTTTCTGTGTGACTTATTTCAGGTAGAATCATCATACCTGAAACCACTCATTATGCTGCTACGGGCCTGATGACATAGATGTCACTGCTGAGTGATACTGCATTGTACATAAATACCACAACTTCTTTATCCATTTTTCACTTTCTGCGATATTGAACTTGTCTCGTAAACGAGGTTCTTGTAAACAGAGTCATCCCAAACATTGGTGTGGCTGTGTCTTTTTGATTTTAATTTCCCTAAGCTATAGGACCATAAGTGGAAGTGCCCTAGGCTCTGTTGCTTTGTTTTTTAGATGTTTCAGGAAACACCATACACTTCTCCCGAGTGGCTGTCGGCAATTTACATCCCGCCCATCAGCATAACAAGGCTCCCAGTTCTCCATGGCCTGTCCTGCCTTTCTGGATTTTACACTGTTTTCAGATGGCCCTTTTGACCGGGGGGAAGTGAGACTTCATTGTAGTGCAGATTTCCTTTGCAAGCTTGCTTGGTTGGCCAAAAAGGGCGTATGCGTTTTTTCCTGAATATATTCAGGAAAAAACGCATACGCCCTTTTTGGCCAAGTGCATCATTGTGGACGTTCTGCCTCTTTTCCTCTGCTTTAAATGCAATTCCAGTCTACCTCCTGAAATCGGTTTCCTGCAATTCTGCCCCGCTTTCAAGTCCTCTTGGCAGCCTTACTTCAGTATATTTTTGGACGAGAGCTGTCATTTATAACTCTGCAGGTTTGTGAATTACAGTGCCCCTGAGCTCCTTTCTTCAACTCGCTTTCTTGTGAGCTGGCCGCAACACCGCAGGATTGCTTCAGGCCCTAATCTGGTTCCGGCACGGCACGCTGAGCCTTTGGTTAATTCCTCTTCCTGGTGGGAAATGAGAGTTAAATTTGCCCGTCCAGACACCTCCAGCTAGTCTCTCATTGGTTCTCCCTATTCCTGTTCATCTTCCGCAGAAATTGCAAACTGGGCCAAACAGGAGGTTAAAGGCACTGACTCTCCAAGTCGGGAGAGTGTTAGTAAAGCGTCTGGAATGTTGCACCCGAGTACCAGGGGACGAGAACTGAGACATATTTGAACACGTCTCCCGATCACACGGTTGATCATACTCTGTGTTCCACATGCATGTTTTAGCTGAAGGAAGAATCCCTTAAACCTGGAGAGTTGAGACCCGTGGAATGGGTACCATGCAATATGACTTCAAAGGGTCTTCATTTGCTCACCGAACCTCACCAATCCTATGAGCCCCAAGTGTCCAGCCTTATGTGTCACCCAGCTGGGGGTTTAGATGCTGTAAATCCAGGTTGCATCACAAGCCTTGAATGAATTACTTAACTATTGCTCTCTATTTCACTGTCATTGTGTTTTGTTCCAGAAATTAATTTTTATTATGAGATTTAGCTGATTTTCACAGATACGTTAATGCCGCTGTACAGACGCTTGATTCTCTTATGGAGATATATAAATCCATAGGTTTTATGATTCTTACTAGTCAGGTATATTCCTAGGCATTGAATATGGGGTATTGAGTCCATTTCGTTGAGCAAGGACTAGCTCTTGTCTATTACATATTTGGCTTAAGGAACTTTATCTGTGCTCATTTCAATCTCTGGTTTTATGCAGCACCACAACTCACCTTTCCCCTTAAGCAAGCATACGTTGGTTTTCTAAATTTGAGACCCTGTTCTGTTTTGTAATCCAGTTCCTGTGTAGCCAAGATGACATTCCGTGTATTAGTGATATCTTATGATGTTTCTTTTTCTGTGTGACTTATTTCAGGTAGAATCATCATACCTGAAACCACTCATTATGCTGCTACGGGCCTGATGACATAGATGTCACTGCTGAGTGATACTGCATTGTACATAAATACCACAACTTCTTTATCCATTTTTCACTTTCTGCGATATTGAACTTGTCTCGTAAACGAGGTTCTTGTAAACAGAGTCATCCCAAACATTGGTGTGGCTGTGTCTTTTTGATTTTAATTTCCCTAAGCTATAGGACCATAAGTGGAAGTGCCCTAGGCTCTGTTGCTTTGTTTTTTAGATGTTTCAGGAAACACCATACACTTCTCCCGAGTGGCTGTTGGCAATTTACATCCCGCCCATCAGCATAACAAGGCTCCCAGTTCTCCATGGCCTGTCCTGCCTTTCTGGATTTTACACTGTTTTCAGATGGCCCTTTTGACCGGGGGGAAGTGAGACTTCATTGTAGTGCAGATTTCCTTTGCAAGCTTGCTTGGTTGGCCAAAAAGGGCGTATGCGTTTTTTCCTGAATATATTCAGGAAAAAACGCATACGCCCTTTTTGGCCAAGTGCATCATTGTGGACGTTCTGCCTCTTTTCCTCTGCTTTAAATGCAATTCCAGTCTACCTCCTGAAATCGGTTTCCTGCAATTCTGCCCCGCTTTCAAGTCCTCTTGGCAGCCTTACTTCAGTATATTTTTGGACGAGAGCTGTCATTTATAACTCTGCAGGTTTGTGAATTACAGTGCCCCTGAGCTCCTTTCTTCAACTCGCTTTCTTGTGAGCTGGCCGCAACACCGCAGGATTGCTTCAGGCCCTAATCTGGTTCCGGCACGGCACGCTGAGCCTTTTGTTAATTCCTCTTCCTGGTGGGAAATGAGAGTTAAATTTGCCCGTGCAGACACCTCCAGCTAGTCTCTCATTGGTTCTCCCTATTCCTGTTCATCTTCCGCAGAAATTGCAAACTGGGCCAAACAGGAGGTTAAAGGCACTGACTCTCCAAGTCGGGAGAGTGTTAGTAAAGCGTCTGGAATGTTGCACCCGAGTACCAGGGGACGAGAACTGAGACATATTTGAACACGTCTCCCGATCACACGGTTGATCATACTCTGTGTTCCACATGCATGTTTTAGCTGAAGGAAGAATCCCTTAAACCTGGAGAGTTGAGACCCGTGGAATGGGTACCATGGAATATGACTTCAAAGGGTCTTCATTTGCTCACCGAACCTCTCCAATCCTATCACTGCTGCGTTTATGCCCCTGTACACACGCTTGATTCTCTTTTGGAGACATAGCAATGCATAGGTTTTAAGATACTTACTAGTCAGGTACATTCTTAGGCGTTTAATATGAGGTGTTGAGTCCATTTCGTTGAGCAAGTTGTAGCTCTTGTCTATTCCATATTTGGCTTAAGGAACTTTATCTGTGCTCAGTTCAATCTCTGGTTTTAGGCAGCACCCCAACTCACCTTTCCCCTTAGCAAGCATAAGTTGGTTTTCTAAATTTGAGACCCTGTTCTGTTTTGTAATTCAGTTCCTGTGTAGCCAAGTTTACATTCCGTGTATTAGTGATATCTTATGATGTTTCTTTTTCTGTGTGACTTATTTCAGTTAGAATCATCATACCTGAATCCACTCATTATGCTGCTACGGGCCTGATGACATAGATTTCATTGCTGAGTGATATTGCATTGTACGTAAGTACCACAACTTCTTTATCCATTACTCACTTTCTGCGATATTGAACTTGTACCGTAAACGAGGTTCTTGTAAACAGAGCCATCCCAAACTTTGGGGTGGCTGTGTCTTTTTGGTTTTAATTTCCCTAAGCTATAGGACCATTAGTGGAAGTGCCCTAGGCTCTGTTGCTTTGTTTTTTAGATGTTTCAGGAAACACCATACACTTCTCCCGAGTGGCTGTTGGCAATTTACATCCCGCTCATCAGCATAACAAGGCTCCCAGTTCTCCATGGCCTGTCCTGCCTTCTGGATTTTACACTTTTTTCAGATGGCCCTTTTGACCGGGGGGAAGTAAGACTTCATTGTAGTGCAGATTTCCTTTGCAAGCTTGCTTGGTTGGCCAAAAAGGGCGTATGCGTTTTTTCCTGAATATATTCAGGAAAAAACGCATACGCCCTTTTTGGCCAAGTGCATCATTGTGGACGTTCTGCCTCTTTTCCTCTGCTTTAAATGCAATTCCAGTCTACCTCCTGAAATCGGTTTCCTGCAATTCTGCCCCGCTTTCAAGTCCTCTTGGCAGCCTTACTTCATTATATTTTTGGACGATAGCTGTCATTTATAACTCTGCAGGTTTGTGAATTACAGTGCCCCTGAGCTCCTTTCTTCACCTCGCTTTCTTGTGAGCTGGCCGCAACACCGCAGGATTGCTTCAGGCCCTAATCTGGTTCCGGCACGGCACGCTGAGCCTTTGGTTAATTCCTCTTCCTGGTGGGAAATGAGAGTTAAATTTACCCGTCCAGACACCTCCAGCTAGTCTCTCATTGGTTCTCCCTATTCCTCTTCATCTTCCACAGAAATTGCAAACTGGGCCAAACAGGAGGTTAAAGGCACTGACTCTCCAAGTCGGGAGAGTGTTAGTAAAGCGTCTGGAATGTTGCACCCGAGTACCAGGGGACGAGAACTGAGACATATTGGAACACGTCTCCTGATCACACGGTTGATCATACTCTGGGTTCCACATGCATGTTTTAGCTGAAGGAAGAATCCCTTAAACCTGGAGAGTTGAGACCCGTGGAATGGGTACCATGCAATATGACTTCAAAGGGTCTTCATTTGCTCACCGAACCTCTCCAATCCTATCACTGCTGCGTTTATGTCCCTGTACACACGTTAAATTCTCTTTTGGAGACATAGCGATCCATATGTTTTAAGATACTTACTAGTCAGGTACGTTCTTAGGCGTTTAATATGGGGTGTTGAGTCCATTTCGTTGAGCAAGGAGTAGCTCTTGTCTATTACATATTTGGCTTAAGGAACTTTATCTGTGCTCATTTCAATCTCTGGTTTTATGCAGCACCACAACTCACCTTTCCCCTTAAGCAAGCATACGTTGGTTTTCTAAATTTGAGACCCTGTTCTGTTTTGTAATCCAGTTCCTGTGTAGCCAAGATGACATTCCGTGTATTAGTGATATCTTATGATGTTTCTTTTTCTGTGTGACTTATTTCAGGTAGAATCATCATACCTGAAACCACTCATTATGCTGCTACGGGCCTGATGACACAGATGTCACTGCTGAGTGATACTGCATTGTACATAAATACCACAACTTCTTTATCCATTTTTCACTTTCTGCGATATTGAACTTGTCTCGTAAACGAGGTTCTTGTAAACAGAGTCATCCCAAACATTGGTGTGGCTGTGTCTTTTTGATTTTAATTTCCCTAAGCTATAGGACCATAAGTGGAAGTGCCCTAGGCTCTGTTGCTTTGTTTTTTAGATGTTTCAGGAAACACCATACACTTCTCCCGAGTGGCTGTTGGCAATTTACATCCCGCCCATCAGCATAACAAGGCTCCCAGTTCTCCATGGCCTGTCCTGCCTTTCTGGATTTTACACTGTTTTCAGATGGCCCTTTTGACCGGGGGGAAGTGAGACTTCATTGTAGTGCAGATTTCCTTTGCAAGCTTGCTTGGTTGGCCAAAAAGGGCGTATGCGTTTTTTCCTGAATATATTCAGGAAAAAACGCATACGCCCTTTTTGGCCAAGTGCATCATTGTGGACGTTCTGCCTCTTTTCCTCTGCTTTAAATGCAATTCCAGTCTACCTCCTGAAATCGGTTTCCTGCAATTCTGCCCCGCTTTCAAGTCCTCTTGGCAGCCTTACTTCAGTATATTTTTGGACGAGAGCTGTCATTTATAACTCTGCAGGTTTGTGAATTACAGTGCCCCTGAGCTCCTTTCTTCAACTCGCTTTCTTGTGAGCTGGCCGCAACACCGCAGGATTGCTTCAGGCCCTAATCTGGTTCCGGCACGGCACGCTGAGCCTTTGGTTAATTCCTCTTCCTGGTGGGAAATGAGAGTTAAATTTGCCCGTCCAGACACCTCCAGCTAGTCTCTCATTGGTTCTCCCTATTCCTGTTCATCTTCCGCAGAAATTGCAAACTGGGCCAAACAGGAGGTTAAAGGCACTGACTCTCCAAGTCAGGAGAGTGTTAGTAAAGCGTCTGGAATGTTGCACCCGAGTACCAGGGGACGAGAACTGAGACATATTTGAACACGTCTCCCGATCACACGGTTGATCATACTCTGGGTTCCACATGCATGTTTTAGCTGAAGGAAGAATCCCTTAAACCTGGAGAGTTGAGACCCGTGGAATGGGTACCATGCAATATGACTTCAAAGGGTCTTCATTTGCTCACCGAACCTCACCAATCCTATGAGCCCCAAGTGTCCAGCCTTATGTGTCACCCAGCTCTGGGTTTAGATGCTGTAAATCCAGGTTGCATCACAAGCCTTGAATGAATTACTTAACTATTGCTCTCTATTTCACTGTCATTGTGTTTTGTTCCAGAAATTAATTTTTATTATGAGATTTAGCTGATTTTCACAGATACGTTAATGCCGCTGTACAGACGCTTGATTCTCTTATGGAGATATATAAATCCATAGGTTTTATGATTCTTACTAGTCAGGTATATTCCTAGGCATTGAATATGGGGTATTGAGTCCATTTCGTTGAGCAAGGACTAGCTCTTGTCTATTACATATTTGGCTTAAGGAACTTTATCTGTGCTCATTTCAATCTCTGGTTTTATGCAGCACCACAACTCACCTTTCCCCTTAAGCAAGCATACGTTGGTTTTCTAAATTTGAGACCCTGTTCTGTTTTGTAATCCAGTTCCTGTGTAGCCAAGATGACATTCCGTGTATTAGTGATATCTTATGATGTTTCTTTTTCTGTGTGACTTATTTCAGGTAGAATCATCATACCTGAAACCACTCATTATGCTGCTACGGGCCTGATGACATAGATGTCACTGCTGAGTGATACTGCATTGTACATAAATACCACAACTTCTTTATCCATTTTTCACTTTCTGCGATATTGAACTTGTCTCGTAAACGAGGTTCTTGTAAACAGAGTCATCCCAAACATTGGTGTGGCTGTGTCTTTTTGATTTTAATTTCCCTAAGCTATAGGACCATAAGTGGAAGTGCCCTAGGCTCTGTTGCTTTGTTTTTTAGATGTTTCAGGAAACACCATACACTTCTCCCGAGTGGCTGTTGGCAATTTACATCCCGCCCATCAGCATAACAAGGCTCCCAGTTCTCCATGGCCTGTCCTGCCTTTCTGGATTTTACACTGTTTTCAGATGGCCCTTTTGACCGGGGGGAAGTGAGACTTCATTGTAGTGCAGATTTCCTTTGCAAGCTTGCTTGGTTGGCCAAAAAGGGCGTATGCGTTTTTTCCTGAATATATTCAGGAAAAAACGCATACGCCCTTTTTGGCCAAGTGCATCATTGTGGACGTTCTGCCTCTTTTCCTCTGCTTTAAATGCAATTCCAGTCTACCTCCTGAAATCGGTTTCCTGCAATTCTGCCCCGCTTTCAAGTCCTCTTGGCAGCCTTACTTCAGTATATTTTTGGACGAGAGCTGTCATTTATAACTCTGCAGGTTTGTGAATTACAGTGCCCCTGAGCTCCTTTCTTCAACTCGCTTTCTTGTGAGCTGGCCGCAACACCGCAGGATTGCTTCAGGCCCTAATCTGGTTCCGGCACGGCACGCTGAGCCTTTTGTTAATTCCTCTTCCTGGTGGGAAATGAGAGTTAAATTTGCCCGTGCAGACACCTCCAGCTAGTCTCTCATTGGTTCTCCCTATTCCTGTTCATCTTCCGCAGAAATTGCAAACTGGGCCAAACAGGAGGTTAAAGGCACTGACTCTCCAAGTCGGGAGAGTGTTAGTAAAGCGTCTGGAATGTTGCACCCGAGTACCAGGGGACGAGAACTGAGACATATTTGAACACGTCTCCCGATCACACGGTTGATCATACTCTGTGTTCCACATGCATGTTTTAGCTGAAGGAAGAATCCCTTAAACCTGGAGAGTTGAGACCCGTGGAATGGGTACCATGGAATATGACTTCAAAGGGTCTTCATTTGCTCACCGAACCTCTCCAATCCTATCACTGCTGCGTTTATGCCCCTGTACACACGCTTGATTCTCTTTTGGAGATATAGCAATGCATAGGTTTTAAGATACTTACTAGTCAGGTACATTCTTAGGCGTTTAATATGAGGTGTTGAGTCCATTTCGTTGAGCAAGTTGTAGCTCTTGTCTATTCCATATTTGGCTTAAGGAACTTTATCTGTGCTCAGTTCAATCTCTGGTTTTAGGCAGCACCCCAACTCACCTTTCCCCTTAGCAAGCATAAGTTGGTTTTCTAAATTTGAGACCCTGTTCTGTTTTGTAATTCAGTTCCTGTGTAGCCAAGTTTACATTCCGTGTATTAGTGATATCTTATGATGTTTCTTTTTCTGTGTGACTTATTTCAGTTAGAATCATCATACCTGAATCCACTCATTATGCTGCTACGGGCCTGATGACATAGATTTCATTGCTGAGTGATATTGCATTGTACGTAAGTACCACAACTTCTTTATCCATTACTCACTTTCTGCGATATTGAACTTGTACCGTAAACGAGGTTCTTGTAAACAGAGCCATCCCAAACTTTGGGGTGGCTGTGTCTTTTTGGTTTTAATTTCCCTAAGCTATAGGACCATTAGTGGAAGTGCCCTAGGCTCTGTTGCTTTGTTTTTTAGATGTTTCAGGAAACACCATACACTTCTCCCGAGTGGCTGTTGGCAATTTACATCCCGCTCATCAGCATAACAAGGCTCCCAGTTCTCCATGGCCTGTCCTGCCTTCTGGATTTTACACTTTTTTCAGATGGCCCTTTTGACCGGGGGGAAGTAAGACTTCATTGTAGTGCAGATTTCCTTTGCAAGCTTGCTTGGTTGGCCAAAAAGGGCGTATGCGTTTTTTCCTGAATATATTCAGGAAAAAACGCATACGCCCTTTTTGGCCAAGTGCATCATTGTGGACGTTCTGCCTCTTTTCCTCTGCTTTAAATGCAATTCCAGTCTACCTCCTGAAATCGGTTTCCTGCAATTCTGCCCCGCTTTCAAGTCCTCTTGGCAGCCTTACTTCATTATATTTTTGGACGATAGCTGTCATTTATAACTCTGCAGGTTTGTGAATTACAGTGCCCCTGAGCTCCTTTCTTCACCTCGCTTTCTTGTGAGCTGGCCGCAACACCGCAGGATTGCTTCAGGCCCTAATCTGGTTCCGGCACGGCACGCTGAGCCTTTGGTTAATTCCTCTTCCTGGTGGGAAATGAGAGTTAAATTTACCCGTCCAGACACCTCCAGCTAGTCTCTCATTGGTTCTCCCTATTCCTCTTCATCTTCCACAGAAATTGCAAACTGGGCCAAACAGGAGGTTAAAGGCACTGACTCTCCAAGTCGGGAGAGTGTTAGTAAAGCGTCTGGAATGTTGCACCCGAGTACCAGGGGACGAGAACTGAGACATATTGGAACACGTCTCCTGATCACACGGTTGATCATACTCTGGGTTCCACATGCATGTTTTAGCTGAAGGAAGAATCCCTTAAACCTGGAGAGTTGAGACCCGTGGAATGGGTACCATGCAATATGACTTCAAAGGGTCTTCATTTGCTCACCGAACCTCTCCAATCCTATCACTGCTGCGTTTATGTCCCTGTACACACGTTAAATTCTCTTTTGGAGACATAGCGATCCATATGTTTTAAGATACTTACTAGTCAGGTACGTTCTTAGGCGTTTAATATGGGGTGTTGAGTCCATTTCGTTGAGCAAGGAGTAGCTCTTGTCTATTACATATTTGGCTTAAGGAACTTTATCTGTGCTCATTTCAATCTCTGGTTTTATGCAGCACCACAACTCACCTTTCCCCTTAAGCAAGCATACGTTGGTTTTCTAAATTTGAGACCCTGTTCTGTTTTGTAATCCAGTTCCTGTGTAGCCAAGATGACATTCCGTGTATTAGTGATATCTTATGATGTTTCTTTTTCTGTGTGACTTATTTCAGGTAGAATCATCATACCTGAAACCACTCATTATGCTGCTACGGGCCTGATGACATAGATGTCACTGCTGAGTGATACTGCATTGTACATAAATACCACAACTTCTTTATCCATTTTTCACTTTCTGCGATATTGAACTTGTCTCGTAAACGAGGTTCTTGTAAACAGAGTCATCCCAAACATTGGTGTGGCTGTGTCTTTTTGATTTTAATTTCCCTAAGCTATAGGACCATAAGTGGAAGTGCCCTAGGCTCTGTTGCTTTGTTTTTTAGATGTTTCAGGAAACACCATACACTTCTCCCGAGTGGCTGTTGGCAATTTACATCCCGCCCATCAGCATAACAAGGCTCCCAGTTCTCCATGGCCTGTCCTGCCTTTCTGGATTTTACACTGTTTTCAGATGGCCCTTTTGACCGGGGGGAAGTGAGACTTCATTGTAGTGCAGATTTCCTTTGCAAGCTTGCTTGGTTGGCCAAAAAGGGCGTATGCGTTTTTTCCTGAATATATTCAGGAAAAAACGCATACGCCCTTTTTGGCCAAGTGCATCATTGTGGACGTTCTGCCTCTTTTCCTCTGCTTTAAATGCAATTCCAGTCTACCTCCTGAAATCGGTTTCCTGCAATTCTGCCCCGCTTTCAAGTCCTCTTGGCAGCCTTACTTCAGTATATTTTTGGACGAGAGCTGTCATTTATAACTCTGCAGGTTTGTGAATTACAGTGCCCCTGAGCTCCTTTCTTCAACTCGCTTTCTTGTGAGCTGGCCGCAACACCGCAGGATTGCTTCAGGCCCTAATCTGGTTCCGGCACGGCACGCTGAGCCTTTGGTTAATTCCTCTTCCTGGTGGGAAATGAGAGTTAAATTTGCCCGTCCAGACACCTCCAGCTAGTCTCTCATTGGTTCTCCCTATTCCTGTTCATCTTCCGCAGAAATTGCAAACTGGGCCAAACAGGAGGTTAAAGGCACTGACTCTCCAAGTCGGGAGAGTGTTAGTAAAGCGTCTGGAATGTTGCACCCGAGTACCAGGGGACGAGAACTGAGACATATTTGAACACGTCTCCCGATCACACGGTTGATCATACTCTGTGTTCCACATGCATGTTTTAGCTGAAGGAAGAATCCCTTAAACCTGGAGAGTTGAGACCCGTGGAATGGGTACCATGCAATATGACTTCAAAGGGTCTTCATTTGCTCACCGAACCTCACCAATCCTATGAGCCCCAAGTGTCCAGCCTTATGTGTCACCCAGCTGGGGGTTTAGATGCTGTAAATCCAGGTTGCATCACAAGCCTTGAATGAATTACTTAACTATTGCTCTCTATTTCACTGTCATTGTGTTTTGTTCCAGAAATTAATTTTTATTATGAGATTTAGCTGATTTTCACAGATACGTTAATGCCGCTGTACAGACGCTTGATTCTCTTATGGAGATATATAAATCCATAGGTTTTATGATTCTTACTAGTCAGGTATATTCCTAGGCATTGAATATGGGGTATTGAGTCCATTTCGTTGAGCAAGGACTAGCTCTTGTCTATTACATATTTGGCTTAAGGAACTTTATCTGTGCTCATTTCAATCTCTGGTTTTATGCAGCACCACAACTCACCTTTCCCCTTAAGCAAGCATACGTTGGTTTTCTAAATTTGAGACCCTGTTCTGTTTTGTAATCCAGTTCCTGTGTAGCCAAGATGACATTCCGTGTATTAGTGATATCTTATGATGTTTCTTTTTCTGTGTGACTTATTTCAGGTAGAATCATCATACCTGAAACCACTCATTATGCTGCTACGGGCCTGATGACATAGATGTCACTGCTGAGTGATACTGCATTGTACATAAATACCACAACTTCTTTATCCATTTTTCACTTTCTGCGATATTGAACTTGTCTCGTAAACGAGGTTCTTGTAAACAGAGTCATCCCAAACATTGGTGTGGCTGTGTCTTTTTGATTTTAATTTCCCTAAGCTATAGGACCATAAGTGGAAGTGCCCTAGGCTCTGTTGCTTTGTTTTTTAGATGTTTCAGGAAACACCATACACTTCTCCCGAGTGGCTGTTGGCAATTTACATCCCGCCCATCAGCATAACAAGGCTCCCAGTTCTCCATGGCCTGTCCTGCCTTTCTGGATTTTACACTGTTTTCAGATGGCCCTTTTGACCGGGGGGAAGTGAGACTTCATTGTAGTGCAGATTTCCTTTGCAAGCTTGCTTGGTTGGCCAAAAAGGGCGTATGCGTTTTTTCCTGAATATATTCAGGAAAAAACGCATACGCCCTTTTTGGCTAAGTGCATCATTGTGGACGTTCTGCCTCTTTTCCTCTGCTTTAAATGCAATTCCAGTCTACCTCCTGAAATCGGTTTCCTGCAATTCTGCCCCGCTTTCAAGTCCTCTTGGCAGCCTTACTTCAGTATATTTTTGGACGAGAGCTGTCATTTATAACTCTGCAGGTTTGTGAATTACAGTGCCCCTGAGCTCCTTTCTTCAACTCGCTTTCTTGTGAGCTGGCCGCAACACCGCAGGATTGCTTCAGGCCCTAATCTGGTTCCGGCACGGCACGCTGAGCCTTTTGTTAATTCCTCTTCCTGGTGGGAAATGAGAGTTAAATTTGCCCGTGCAGACACCTCCAGCTAGTCTCTCATTGGTTCTCCCTATTCCTGTTCATCTTCCGCAGAAATTGCAAACTGGGCCAAACAGGAGGTTAAAGGCACTGACTCTCCAAGTCGGGAGAGTGTTAGTAAAGCGTCTGGAATGTTGCACCCGAGTACCAGGGGACGAGAACTGAGACATATTTGAACACGTCTCCCGATCACACGGTTGATCATACTCTGTGTTCCACATGCATGTTTTAGCTGAAGGAAGAATCCCTTAAACCTGGAGAGTTGAGACCCGTGGAATGGGTACCATGGAATATGACTTCAAAGGGTCTTCATTTGCTCACCGAACCTCTCCAATCCTATCACTGCTGCGTTTATGCCCCTGTACACACGCTTGATTCTCTTTTGGAGACATAGCAATGCATAGGTTTTAAGATACTTACTAGTCAGGTACATTCTTAGGCGTTTAATATGAGGTGTTGAGTCCATTTCGTTGAGCAAGTTGTAGCTCTTGTCTATTCCATATTTGGCTTAAGGAACTTTATCTGTGCTCAGTTCAATCTCTGGTTTTAGGCAGCACCCCAACTCACCTTTCCCCTTAGCAAGCATAAGTTGGTTTTCTAAATTTGAGACCCTGTTCTGTTTTGTAATTCAGTTCCTGTGTAGCCAAGTTTACATTCCGTGTATTAGTGATATCTTATGATGTTTCTTTTTCTGTGTGACTTATTTCAGTTAGAATCATCATACCTGAATCCACTCATTATGCTGCTACGGGCCTGATGACATAGATTTCATTGCTGAGTGATATTGCATTGTACGTAAGTACCACAACTTCTTTATCCATTACTCACTTTCTGCGATATTGAACTTGTACCGTAAACGAGGTTCTTGTAAACAGAGCCATCCCAAACTTTGGGGTGGCTGTGTCTTTTTGGTTTTAATTTCCCTAAGCTATAGGACCATTAGTGGAAGTGCCCTAGGCTCTGTTGCTTTGTTTTTTAGATGTTTCAGGAAACACCATACACTTCTCCCGAGTGGCTGTTGGCAATTTACATCCCGCTCATCAGCATAACAAGGCTCCCAGTTCTCCATGGCCTGTCCTGCCTTCTGGATTTTACACTTTTTTCAGATGGCCCTTTTGACCGGGGGGAAGTAAGACTTCATTGTAGTGCAGATTTCCTTTGCAAGCTTGCTTGGTTGGCCAAAAAGGGCGTATGCGTTTTTTCCTGAATATATTCAGGAAAAAACGCATACGCCCTTTTTGGCCAAGTGCATCATTGTGGACGTTCTGCCTCTTTTCCTCTGCTTTAAATGCAATTCCAGTCTACCTCCTGAAATCGGTTTCCTGCAATTCTGCCCCGCTTTCAAGTCCTCTTGGCAGCCTTACTTCATTATATTTTTGGACGATAGCTGTCATTTATAACTCTGCAGGTTTGTGAATTACAGTGCCCCTGAGCTCCTTTCTTCACCTCGCTTTCTTGTGAGCTGGCCGCAACACCGCAGGATTGCTTCAGGCCCTAATCTGGTTCCGGCACGGCACGCTGAGCCTTTGGTTAATTCCTCTTCCTGGTGGGAAATGAGAGTTAAATTTACCCGTCCAGACACCTCCAGCTAGTCTCTCATTGGTTCTCCCTATTCCTCTTCATCTTCCACAGAAATTGCAAACTGGGCCAAACAGGAGGTTAAAGGCACTGACTCTCCAAGTCGGGAGAGTGTTAGTAAAGCGTCTGGAATGTTGCACCCGAGTACCAGGGGACGAGAACTGAGACATATTGGAACACGTCTCCTGATCACACGGTTGATCATACTCTGGGTTCCACATGCATGTTTTAGCTGAAGGAAGAATCCCTTAAACCTGGAGAGTTGAGACCCGTGGAATGGGTACCATGCAATATGACTTCAAAGGGTCTTCATTTGCTCACCGAACCTCTCCAATCCTATCACTGCTGCGTTTATGTCCCTGTACACACGTTAAATTCTCTTTTGGAGACATAGCGATCCATATGTTTTAAGATACTTACTAGTCAGGTACGTTCTTAGGCGTTTAATATGGGGTGTTGAGTCCATTTCGTTGAGCAAGGAGTAGCTCTTGTCTATTACATATTTGGCTTAAGGAACTTTATCTGTGCTCATTTCAATCTCTGGTTTTATGCAGCACCACAACTCACCTTTCCCCTTAAGCAAGCATACGTTGGTTTTCTAAATTTGAGACCCTGTTCTGTTTTGTAATCCAGTTCCTGTGTAGCCAAGATGACATTCCGTGTATTAGTGATATCTTATGATGTTTCTTTTTCTGTGTGACTTATTTCAGGTAGAATCATCATACCTGAAACCACTCATTATGCTGCTACGGGCCTGATGACACAGATGTCACTGCTGAGTGATACTGCATTGTACATAAATACCACAACTTCTTTATCCATTTTTCACTTTCTGCGATATTGAACTTGTCTCGTAAACGAGGTTCTTGTAAACAGAGTCATCCCAAACATTGGTGTGGCTGTGTCTTTTTGATTTTAATTTCCCTAAGCTATAGGACCATAAGTGGAAGTGCCCTAGGCTCTGTTGCTTTGTTTTTTAGATGTTTCAGGAAACACCATACACTTCTCCCGAGTGGCTGTTGGCAATTTACATCCCGCCCATCAGCATAACAAGGCTCCCAGTTCTCCATGGCCTGTCCTGCCTTTCTGGATTTTACACTGTTTTCAGATGGCCCTTTTGACCGGGGGGAAGTGAGACTTCATTGTAGTGCAGATTTCCTTTGCAAGCTTGCTTGGTTGGCCAAAAAGGGCGTATGCGTTTTTTCCTGAATATATTCAGGAAAAAACGCATACGCCCTTTTTGGCCAAGTGCATCATTGTGGACGTTCTGCCTCTTTTCCTATGCTTTAAATGCAATTCCAGTCTACCTCCTGAAATCGGTTTCCTGCAATTCTGCCCCGCTTTCAAGTCCTCTTGGCAGCCTTACTTCAGTATATTTTTGGACGAGAGCTGTCATTTATAACTCTGCAGGTTTGTGAATTACAGTGCCCCTGAGCTCCTTTCTTCAACTCGCTTTCTTGTGAGCTGGCCGCAACACCGCAGGATTGCTTCAGGCCCTAATCTGGTTCCGGCACGGCACGCTGAGCCTTTGGTTAATTCCTCTTCCTGGTGGGAAATGAGAGTTAAATTTGCCCGTCCAGACACCTCCAGCTAGTCTCTCATTGGTTCTCCCTATTCCTGTTCATCTTCCGCAGAAATTGCAAACTGGGCCAAACAGGAGGTTAAAGGCACTGACTCTCCAAGTCAGGAGAGTGTTAGTAAAGCGTCTGGAATGTTGCACCCGAGTACCAGGGGACGAGAACTGAGACATATTTGAACACGTCTCCCGATCACACGGTTGATCATACTCTGGGTTCCACATGCATGTTTTAGCTGAAGGAAGAATCCCTTAAACCTGGAGAGTTGAGACCCGTGGAATGGGTACCATGCAATATGACTTCAAAGGGTCTTCATTTGCTCACCGAACCTCACCAATCCTATGAGTCCCAAGTGTCCAGCCTTATGTGTCACCCAGCTCTGGGTTTAGATGCTGTAAATCCAGGTTGCATCACAAGCCTTGAATGAATTACTTAACTATTGCTCTCTATTTCACTGTCATTGTGTTTTGTTCCAGAAATTAATTTTTATTATGGGATTTAGCTGATTTTCACAGATACGTTAATGCCGCTGTACAGACGCTTGATTCTCTTATGGAGATATATAAATCCATAGGTTTTATGATTCTTACTAGTCAGGTATATTCCTAGGCATTGAATATGGGGTATTGAGTCCATTTCGTTGAGCAAGGACTAGCTCTTGTCTATTACATATTTGGCTTAAGGAACTTTATCTGTGCTCATTTCAATCTCTGGTTTTATGCACCACCACAACTCACCTTTCCCCTTAAGCAAGCATACGTTGGTTTTCTAAATTTGAGACCCTGTTCTGTTTTGTAATCCAGTTCCTGTGTAGCCAAGATGACATTCCGTGTATTAGTGATATCTTATGATGTTTCTTTTTCTGTGTGACTTATTTCAGGTAGAATCATCATACCTGAAACCACTCATTATGCTGCTACGGGCCTGATGACATAGATGTCACTGCTGAGTGATACTGCATTGTACATAAATACCACAACTTCTTTATCCATTTTTCACTTTCTGCGATATTGAACTTGTCTCGTAAACGAGGTTCTTGTAAACAGAGTCATCCCAAACATTGGTGTGGCTGTGTCTTTTTGATTTTAATTTCCCTAAGCTATAGGACCATAAGTGGAAGTGCCCTAGGCTCTGTTGCTTTGTTTTTTAGATGTTTCAGGAAACACCATACACTTCTCCCGAGTGGCTGTTGGCAATTTACATCCCGCCCATCAGCATAACAAGGCTCCCAGTTCTCCATGGCCTGTCCTGCCTTTCTGGATTTTACACTGTTTTCAGATGGCCCTTTTGACCGGGGGGAAGTGAGACTTCATTGTAGTGCAGATTTCCTTTGCAAGCTTGCTTGGTTGGCCAAAAAGGGCGTATGCGTTTTTTCCTGAATATATTCAGGAAAAAACGCATACGCCCTTTTTGGCCAAGTGCATCATTGTGGACGTTCTGCCTCTTTTCCTCTGCTTTAAATGCAATTCCAGTCTACCTCCTGAAATCGGTTTCCTGCAATTCTGCCCCGCTTTCAAGTCCTCTTGGCAGCCTTACTTCAGTATATTTTTGGACGAGAGCTGTCATTTATAACTCTGCAGGTTTGTGAATTACAGTGCCCCTGAGCTCCTTTCTTCAACTCGCTTTCTTGTGAGCTGGCCGCAACACCGCAGGATTGCTTCAGGCCCTAATCTGGTTCCGGCACGGCACGCTGAGCCTTTGGTTAATTCCTCTTCCTGGTGGGAAATGAGAGTTAAATTTGCCCGTGCAGACACCTCCAGCTAGTCTCTCATTGGTTCTCCCTATTCCTGTTCATCTTCCGCAGAAATTGCAAACTGGGCCAAACAGGAGGTTAAAGGCACTGACTCTCCAAGTCGGGAGAGTGTTAGTAAAGCGTCTGGAATGTTGCACCCGAGTACCAGGGGACGAGAACTGAGACATATTTGAACACGTCTCCCGATCACACGGTTGATCATACTCTGTGTTCCACATGCATGTTTTAGCTGAAGGAAGAATCCCTTAAACCTGGAGAGTTGAGACCCGTGGAATGGGTACCATGGAATATGACTTCAAAGGGTCTTCATTTGCTCACCGAACCTCTCCAATCCTATCACTGCTGCGTTTATGCCCCTGTACACACGCTTGATTCTCTTTTGGAGACATAGCAATGCATAGGTTTTAAGATACTTACTAGTCAGGTACATTCTTAGGCGTTTAATATGAGGTGTTGAGTCCATTTCGTTGAGCAAGTTGTAGCTCTTGTCTATTCCATATTTGGCTTAAGGAACTTTATCTGTGCTCAGTTCAATCTCTGGTTTTAGGCAGCACCCCAACTCACCTTTCCCCTTAGCAAGCATAAGTTGGTTTTCTAAATTTGAGACCCTGTTCTGTTTTGTAATTCAGTTCCTGTGTAGCCAAGTTTACATTCCGTGTATTAGTGATATCTTATGATGTTTCTTTTTCTGTGTGACTTATTTCAGTTAGAATCATCATACCTGAATCCACTCATTATGCTGCTACGGGCCTGATGACATAGATTTCATTGCTGAGTGATATTGCATTGTACGTAAGTACCACAACTTCTTTATCCATTACTCACTTTCTGCGATATTGAACTTGTACCGTAAACGAGGTTCTTGTAAACAGAGCCATCCCAAACTTTGGGGTGGCTGTGTCTTTTTGGTTTTAATTTCCCTAAGCTATAGGACCATTAGTGGAAGTGCCCTAGGCTCTGTTGCTTTGTTTTTTAGATGTTTCAGGAAACACCATACACTTCTCCCGAGTGGCTGTTGGCAATTTACATCCCGCTCATCAGCATAACAAGGCTCCCAGTTCTCCATGGCCTGTCCTGCCTTCTGGATTTTACACTTTTTTCAGATGGCCCTTTTGACCGGGGGGAAGTAAGACTTCATTGTAGTGCAGATTTCCTTTGCAAGCTTGCTTGGTTGGCCAAAAAGGGCGTATGCGTTTTTTCCTGAATATATTCAGGAAAAAACGCATACGCCCTTTTTGGCCAAGTGCATCATTGTGGACGTTCTGCCTCTTTTCCTCTGCTTTAAATGCAATTCCAGTCTACCTCCTGAAATCGGTTTCCTGCAATTCTGCCCCGCTTTCAAGTCCTCTTGGCAGCCTTACTTCATTATATTTTTGGACGATAGCTGTCATTTATAACTCTGCAGGTTTGTGAATTACAGTGCCCCTGAGCTCCTTTCTTCACCTCGCTTTCTTGTGAGCTGGCCGCAACACCGCAGGATTGCTTCAGGCCCTAATCTGGTTCCGGCACGGCACGCTGAGCCTTTGGTTAATTCCTCTTCCTGGTGGGAAATGAGAGTTAAATTTACCCGTCCAGACACCTCCAGCTAGTCTCTCATTGGTTCTCCCTATTCCTCTTCATCTTCCACAGAAATTGCAAACTGGGCCAAACAGGAGGTTAAAGGCACTGACTCTCCAAGTCGGGAGAGTGTTAGTAAAGCGTCTGGAATGTTGCACCCGAGTACCAGGGGACGAGAACTGAGACATATTGGAACACGTCTCCTGATCACACGGTTGATCATACTCTGGGTTCCACATGCATGTTTTAGCTGAAGGAAGAATCCCTTAAACCTGGAGAGTTGAGACCCGTGGAATGGGTACCATGCAATATGACTTCAAAGGGTCTTCATTTGCTCACCGAACCTCTCCAATCCTATCACTGCTGCGTTTATGTCCCTGTACACACGTTAAATTCTCTTTTGGAGACATAGCGATCCATATGTTTTAAGATACTTACTAGTCAGGTACGTTCTTAGGCGTTTAATATGGGGTGTTGAGTCCATTTCGTTGAGCAAGGAGTAGCTCTTGTCTATTACATATTTGGCTTAAGGAACTTTATCTGTGCTCATTTCAATCTCTGGTTTTATGCAGCACCACAACTCACCTTTCCCCTTAAGCAAGCATACGTTGGTTTTCTAAATTTGAGACCCTGTTCTGTTTTGTAATCCAGTTCCTGTGTAGCCAAGATGACATTCCGTGTATTAGTGATATCTTATGATGTTTCTTTTTCTGTGTGACTTATTTCAGGTAGAATCATCATACCTGAAACCACTCATTATGCTGCTACGGGCCTGATGACACAGATGTCACTGCTGAGTGATACTGCATTGTACATAAATACCACAACTTCTTTATCCATTTTTCACTTTCTGCGATATTGAACTTGTCTCGTAAACGAGGTTCTTGTAAACAGAGTCATCCCAAACATTGGTGTGGCTGTGTCTTTTTGATTTTAATTTCCCTAAGCTATAGGACCATAAGTGGAAGTGCCCTAGGCTCTGTTGCTTTGTTTTTTAGATGTTTCAGGAAACACCATACACTTCTCCCGAGTGGCTGTTGGCAATTTACATCCCGCCCATCAGCATAACAAGGCTCCCAGTTCTCCATGGCCTGTCCTGCCTTTCTGGATTTTACACTGTTTTCAGATGGCCCTTTTGACCGGGGGGAAGTGAGACTTCATTGTAGTGCAGATTTCCTTTGCAAGCTTGCTTGGTTGGCCAAAAAGGGCGTATGCGTTTTTTCCTGAATATATTCAGGAAAAAACGCATACGCCCTTTTTGGCCAAGTGCATCATTGTGGACGTTCTGCCTCTTTTCCTCTGCTTTAAATGCAATTCCAGTCTACCTCCTGAAATCGGTTTCCTGCAATTCTGCCCCGCTTTCAAGTCCTCTTGGCAGCCTTACTTCAGTATATTTTTGGACGAGAGCTGTCATTTATAACTCTGCAGGTTTGTGAATTACAGTGCCCCTGAGCTCCTTTCTTCAACTCGCTTTCTTGTGAGCTGGCCGCAACACCGCAGGATTGCTTCAGGCCCTAATCTGGTTCCGGCACGGCACGCTGAGCCTTTGGTTAATTCCTCTTCCTGGTGGGAAATGAGAGTTAAATTTGCCCGTCCAGACACCTCCAGCTAGTCTCTCATTGGTTCTCCCTATTCCTGTTCATCTTCCGCAGAAATTGCAAACTGGGCCAAACAGGAGGTTAAAGGCACTGACTCTCCAAGTCAGGAGAGTGTTAGTAAAGCGTCTGGAATGTTGCACCCGAGTACCAGGGGACGAGAACTGAGACATATTTGAACACGTCTCCCGATCACACGGTTGATCATACTCTGGGTTCCACATGCATGTTTTAGCTGAAGGAAGAATCCCTTAAACCTGGAGAGTTGAGACCCGTGGAATGGGTACCATGCAATATGACTTCAAAGGGTCTTCATTTGCTCACCGAACCTCACCAATCCTATGAGCCCCAAGTGTCCAGCCTTATGTGTCACCCAGCTCTGGGTTTAGATGCTGTAAATCCAGGTTGCATCACAAGCCTTGAATGAATTACTTAACTATTGCTCTCTATTTCACTGTCATTGTGTTTTGTTCCAGAAATTAATTTTTATTATGGGATTTAGCTGATTTTCACAGATACGTTAATGCCGCTGTACAGACGCTTGATTCTCTTATGGAGATATATAAATCCATAGGTTTTATGATTCTTACTAGTCAGGTATATTCCTAGGCATTGAATATGGGGTATTGAGTCCATTTCGTTGAGCAAGGACTAGCTCTTGTCTATTACATATTTGGCTTAAGGAACTTTATCTGTGCTCATTTCAATCTCTGGTTTTATGCAGCACCACAACTCACCTTTCCCCTTAAGCAAGCATACGTTGGTTTTCTAAATTTGAGACCCTGTTCTGTTTTGTAATCCAGTTCCTGTGTAGCCAAGATGACATTCCGTGTATTAGTGATATCTTATGATGTTTCTTTTTCTGTGTGACTTATTTCAGGTAGAATCATCATACCTGAAACCACTCATTATGCTGCTACGGGCCTGATGACATAGATGTCACTGCTGAGTGATACTGCATTGTACATAAATACCACAACTTCTTTATCCATTTTTCACTTTCTGCGATATTGAACTTGTCTCGTAAACGAGGTTCTTGTAAACAGAGTCATCCCAAACATTGGTGTGGCTGTGTCTTTTTGATTTTAATTTCCCTAAGCTATAGGACCATAAGTGGAAGTGCCCTAGGCTCTGTTGCTTTGTTTTTTAGATGTTTCAGGAAACACCATACACTTCTCCCGAGTGGCTGTTGGCAATTTACATCCCGCCCATCAGCATAACAAGGCTCCCAGTTCTCCATGGCCTGTCCTGCCTTTCTGGATTTTACACTGTTTTCAGATGGCCCTTTTGACCGGGGGGAAGTGAGACTTCATTGTAGTGCAGATTTCCTTTGCAAGCTTGCTTGGTTGGCCAAAAAGGGCGTATGCGTTTTTTCCTGAATATATTCAGGAAAAAACGCATACGCCCTTTTTGACCAAGTGCATCATTGTGGACGTTCTGCCTCTTTTCCTCTGCTTTAAATGCAATTCCAGTCTACCTCCTGAAATCGGTTTCCTGCAATTCTGCCCCGCTTTCAAGTCCTCTTGGCAGCCTTACTTCAGTATATTTTTGGACGAGAGCTGTCATTTATAACTCTGCAGGTTTGTGAATTACAGTGCCCCTGAGCTCCTTTCTTCAACTCGCTTTCTTGTGAGCTGGCCGCAACACCGCAGGATTGCTTCAGGCCCTAATCTGGTTCCGGCACGGCACGCTGAGCCTTTGGTTAATTCCTCTTCCTGGTGGGAAATGAGAGTTAAATTTACCCGTCCAGACACCTCCAGCTAGTCTCTCATTGGTTCTCCCTATTCCTCTTCATCTTCCACAGAAATTGCAAACTGGGCCAAACAGGAGGTTAAAGGCACTGACTCTCCAAGTCGGGAGAGTGTTAGTAAAGCGTCTGGAATGTTGCACCCGAGTACCAGGGGACGAGAACTGAGACATATTGGAACACGTCTCCTGATCACACGGTTGATCATACTCTGGGTTCCACATGCATGTTTTAGCTGAAGGAAGAATCCCTTAAACCTGGAGAGTTGAGACCCGTGGAATGGGTACCATGCAATATGACTTCAAAGGGTCTTCATTTGCTCACCGAACCTCTCCAATCCTATCACTGCTGCGTTTATGTCCCTGTACACACGTTAAATTCTCTTTTGGAGACATAGCGATCCATATGTTTTAAGATACTTACTAGTCAGGTACGTTCTTAGGCGTTTAATATGGGGTGTTGAGTCCATTTCGTTGAGCAAGGAGTAGCTCTTGTCTATTACATATTTGGCTTAAGGAACTTTATCTGTGCTCATTTCAATCTCTGGTTTTATGCAGCACCACAACTCACCTTTCCCCTTAAGCAAGCATACGTTGGTTTTCTAAATTTGAGACCCTGTTCTGTTTTGTAATCCAGTTCCTGTGTAGCCAAGATGACATTCCGTGTATTAGTGATATCTTATGATGTTTCTTTTTCTGTGTGACTTATTTCAGGTAGAATCATCATACCTGAAACCACTCATTATGCTGCTACGGGCCTGATGACACAGATGTCACTGCTGAGTGATACTGCATTGTACATAAATACCACAACTTCTTTATCCATTTTTCACTTTCTGCGATATTGAACTTGTCTCGTAAACGAGGTTCTTGTAAACAGAGTCATCCCAAACATTGGTGTGGCTGTGTCTTTTTGATTTTAATTTCCCTAAGCTATAGGACCATAAGTGGAAGTGCCCTAGGCTCTGTTGCTTTGTTTTTTAGATGTTTCAGGAAACACCATACACTTCTCCCGAGTGGCTGTTGGCAATTTACATCCCGCCCATCAGCATAACAAGGCTCCCAGTTCTCCATGGCCTGTCCTGCCTTTCTGGATTTTACACTGTTTTCAGATGGCCCTTTTGACCGGGGGGAAGTGAGACTTCATTGTAGTGCAGATTTCCTTTGCAAGCTTGCTTGGTTGGCCAAAAAGGGCGTATGCGTTTTTTCCTGAATATATTCAGGAAAAAACGCATACGCCCTTTTTGGCCAAGTGCATCATTGTGGACGTTCTGCCTCTTTTCCTATGCTTTAAATGCAATTCCAGTCTACCTCCTGAAATCGGTTTCCTGCAATTCTGCCCCGCTTTCAAGTCCTCTTGGCAGCCTTACTTCAGTATATTTTTGGACGAGAGCTGTCATTTATAACTCTGCAGGTTTGTGAATTACAGTGCCCCTGAGCTCCTTTCTTCAACTCGCTTTCTTGTGAGCTGGCCGCAACACCGCAGGATTGCTTCAGGCCCTAATCTGGTTCCGGCACGGCACGCTGAGCCTTTGGTTAATTCCTCTTCCTGGTGGGAAATGAGAGTTAAATTTGCCCGTCCAGACACCTCCAGCTAGTCTCTCATTGGTTCTCCCTATTCCTGTTCATCTTCCGCAGAAATTGCAAACTGGGCCAAACAGGAGGTTAAAGGCACTGACTCTCCAAGTCAGGAGAGTGTTAGTAAAGCGTCTGGAATGTTGCACCCGAGTACCAGGGGACGAGAACTGAGACATATTTGAACACGTCTCCCGATCACACGGTTGATCATACTCTGGGTTCCACATGCATGTTTTAGCTGAAGGAAGAATCCCTTAAACCTGGAGAGTTGAGACCCGTGGAATGGGTACCATGCAATATGACTTCAAAGGGTCTTCATTTGCTCACCGAACCTCACCAATCCTATGAGCCCCAAGTGTCCAGCCTTATGTGTCACCCAGCTCTGGGTTTAGATGCTGTAAATCCAGGTTGCATCACAAGCCTTGAATGAATTACTTAACTATTGCTCTCTATTTCACTGTCATTGTGTTTTGTTCCAGAAATTAATTTTTATTATGGGATTTAGCTGATTTTCACAGATACGTTAATGCCGCTGTACAGACGCTTGATTCTCTTATGGAGATATATAAATCCATAGGTTTTATGATTCTTACTAGTCAGGTATATTCCTAGGCATTGAATATGGGGTATTGAGTCCATTTCGTTGAGCAAGGACTAGCTCTTGTCTATTACATATTTGGCTTAAGGAACTTTATCTGTGCTCATTTCAATCTCTGGTTTTATGCAGCACCACAACTCACCTTTCCCCTTAAGCAAGCATACGTTGGTTTTCTAAATTTGAGACCCTGTTCTGTTTTGTAATCCAGTTCCTGTGTAGCCAAGATGACATTCCGTGTATTAGTGATATCTTATGATGTTTCTTTTTCTGTGTGACTTATTTCAGGTAGAATCATCATACCTGAAACCACTCATTATGCTGCTACGGGCCTGATGACATAGATGTCACTGCTGAGTGATACTGCATTGTACATAAATACCACAACTTCTTTATCCATTTTTCACTTTCTGCGATATTGAACTTGTCTCGTAAACGAGGTTCTTGTAAACAGAGTCATCCCAAACATTGGTGTGGCTGTGTCTTTTTGATTTTAATTTCCCTAAGCTATAGGACCATAAGTGGAAGTGCCCTAGGCTCTGTTGCTTTGTTTTTTAGATGTTTCAGGAAACACCATACACTTCTCCCGAGTGGCTGTTGGCAATTTACATCCCGCCCATCAGCATAACAAGGCTCCCAGTTCTCCATGGCCTGTCCTGCCTTTCTGGATTTTACACTGTTTTCAGATGGCCCTTTTGACCGGGGGGAAGTGAGACTTCATTGTAGTGCAGATTTCCTTTGCAAGCTTGCTTGGTTGGCCAAAAAGGGCGTATGCGTTTTTTCCTGAATATATTCAGGAAAAAACGCATACGCCCTTTTTGGCCAAGTGCATCATTGTGGACGTTCTGCCTCTTTTCCTCTGCTTTAAATGCAATTCCAGTCTACCTCCTGAAATCGGTTTCCTGCAATTCTGCCCCGCTTTCAAGTCCTCTTGGCAGCCTTACTTCAGTATATTTTTGGACGAGAGCTGTCATTTATAACTCTGCAGGTTTGTGAATTACAGTGCCCCTGAGCTCCTTTCTTCAACTCGCTTTCTTGTGAGCTGGCCGCAACACCGCAGGATTGCTTCAGGCCCTAATCTGGTTCCGGCACGGCACGCTGAGCCTTTGGTTAATTCCTCTTCCTGGTGGGAAATGAGAGTTAAATTTGCCCGTGCAGACACCTCCAGCTAGTCTCTCATTGGTTCTCCCTATTCCTGTTCATCTTCCGCAGAAATTGCAAACTGGGCCAAACAGGAGGTTAAAGGCACTGACTCTCCAAGTCGGGAGAGTGTTAGTAAAGCGTCTGGAATGTTGCACCCGAGTACCAGGGGACGAGAACTGAGACATATTTGAACACGTCTCCCGATCACACGGTTGATCATACTCTGGGTTCCACATGCATGTTTTAGCTGAAGGAAGAATCCCTTAAACCTGGAGAGTTGAGACCCGTGGAATGGGTACCATGGAATATGACTTCAAAGGGTCTTCATTTGCTCACCGAACCTCTCCAATCCTATCACTGCTGCGTTTATGCCCCTGTACACACGCTTGATTCTCTTTTGGAGACATAGCAATGCATAGGTTTTAAGATACTTACTAGTCAGGTACATTCTTAGGCGTTTAATATGAGGTGTTGAGTCCATTTCGTTGAGCAAGTTGTAGCTCTTGTCTATTCCATATTTGGCTTAAGGAACTTTATCTGTGCTCAGTTCAATCTCTGGTTTTAGGCAGCACCCCAACTCACCTTTCCCCTTAGCAAGCATAAGTTGGTTTTCTAAATTTGAGACCCTGTTCTGTTTTGTAATTCAGTTCCTGTGTAGCCAAGTTTACATTCCGTGTATTAGTGATATCTTATGATGTTTCTTTTTCTGTGTGACTTATTTCAGTTAGAATCATCATACCTGAATCCACTCATTATGCTGCTACGGGCCTGATGACATAGATTTCATTGCTGAGTGATATTGCATTGTACGTAAGTACCACAACTTCTTTATCCATTACTCACTTTCTGCGATATTGAACTTGTACCGTAAACGAGGTTCTTGTAAACAGAGCCATCCCAAACTTTGGGGTGGCTGTGTCTTTTTGGTTTTAATTTCCCTAAGCTATAGGACCATTAGTGGAAGTGCCCTAGGCTCTGTTGCTTTGTTTTTTAGATGTTTCAGGAAACACCATACACTTCTCCCGAGTGGCTGTTGGCAATTTACATCCCGCTCATCAGCATAACAAGGCTCCCAGTTCTCCATGGCCTGTCCTGCCTTCTGGATTTTACACTTTTTTCAGATGGCCCTTTTGACCGGGGGGAAGTAAGACTTCATTGTAGTGCAGATTTCCTTTGCAAGCTTGCTTGGTTGGCCAAAAAGGGCGTATGCGTTTTTTCCTGAATATATTCAGGAAAAAACGCATACGCCCTTTTTGGCCAAGTGCATCATTGTGGACGTTCTGCCTCTTTTCCTCTGCTTTAAATGCAATTCCAGTCTACCTCCTGAAATCGGTTTCCTGCAATTCTGCCCCGCTTTCAAGTCCTCTTGGCAGCCTTACTTCATTATATTTTTGGACGATAGCTGTCATTTATAACTCTGCAGGTTTGTGAATTACAGTGCCCCTGAGCTCCTTTCTTCACCTCGCTTTCTTGTGAGCTGGCCGCAACACCGCAGGATTGCTTCAGGCCCTAATCTGGTTCCGGCACGGCACGCTGAGCCTTTGGTTAATTCCTCTTCCTGGTGGGAAATGAGAGTTAAATTTACCCGTCCAGACACCTCCAGCTAGTCTCTCATTGGTTCTCCCTATTCCTCTTCATCTTCCACAGAAATTGCAAACTGGGCCAAACAGGAGGTTAAAGGCACTGACTCTCCAAGTCGGGAGAGTGTTAGTAAAGCGTCTGGAATGTTGCACCCGAGTACCAGGGGACGAGAACTGAGACATATTGGAACACGTCTCCTGATCACACGGTTGATCATACTCTGGGTTCCACATGCATGTTTTAGCTGAAGGAAGAATCCCTTAAACCTGGAGAGTTGAGACCCGTGGAATGGGTACCATGCAATATGACTTCAAAGGGTCTTCATTTGCTCACCGAACCTCTCCAATCCTATCACTGCTGCGTTTATGTCCCTGTACACACGTTAAATTCTCTTTTGGAGACATAGCGATCCATATGTTTTAAGATACTTACTAGTCAGGTACGTTCTTAGGCGTTTAATATGGGGTGTTGAGTCCATTTCGTTGAGCAAGGAGTAGCTCTTGTCTATTACATATTTGGCTTAAGGAACTTTATCTGTGCTCATTTCAATCTCTGGTTTTATGCAGCACCACAACTCACCTTTCCCCTTAAGCAAGCATACGTTGGTTTTCTAAATTTGAGACCCTGTTCTGTTTTGTAATCCAGTTCCTGTGTAGCCAAGATGACATTCCGTGTATTAGTGATATCTTATGATGTTTCTTTTTCTGTGTGACTTATTTCAGGTAGAATCATCATACCTGAAACCACTCATTATGCTGCTACGGGCCTGATGACACAGATGTCACTGCTGAGTGATACTGCATTGTACATAAATACCACAACTTCTTTATCCATTTTTCACTTTCTGCGATATTGAACTTGTCTCGTAAACGAGGTTCTTGTAAACAGAGTCATCCCAAACATTGGTGTGGCTGTGTCTTTTTGATTTTAATTTCCCTAAGCTATAGGACCATAAGTGGAAGTGCCCTAGGCTCTGTTGCTTTGTTTTTTAGATGTTTCAGGAAACACCATACACTTCTCCCGAGTGGCTGTTGGCAATTTACATCCCGCCCATCAGCATAACAAGGCTCCCAGTTCTCCATGGCCTGTCCTGCCTTTCTGGATTTTACACTGTTTTCAGATGGCCCTTTTGACCGGGGGGAAGTGAGACTTCATTGTAGTGCAGATTTCCTTTGCAAGCTTGCTTGGTTGGCCAAAAAGGGCGTATGCGTTTTTTCCTGAATATATTCAGGAAAAAACGCATACGCCCTTTTTGGCCAAGTGCATCATTGTGGACGTTCTGCCTCTTTTCCTCTGCTTTAAATGCAATTCCAGTCTACCTCCTGAAATCGGTTTCCTGCAATTCTGCCCCGCTTTCAAGTCCTCTTGGCAGCCTTACTTCAGTATATTTTTGGACGAGAGCTGTCATTTATAACTCTGCAGGTTTGTGAATTACAGTGCCCCTGAGCTCCTTTCTTCAACTCGCTTTCTTGTGAGCTGGCCGCAACACCGCAGGATTGCTTCAGGCCCTAATCTGGTTCCGGCACGGCACGCTGAGCCTTTGGTTAATTCCTCTTCCTGGTGGGAAATGAGAGTTAAATTTGCCCGTCCAGACACCTCCAGCTAGTCTCTCATTGGTTCTCCCTATTCCTGTTCATCTTCCGCAGAAATTGCAAACTGGGCCAAACAGGAGGTTAAAGGCACTGACTCTCCAAGTCAGGAGAGTGTTAGTAAAGCGTCTGGAATGTTGCACCCGAGTACCAGGGGACGAGAACTGAGACATATTTGAACACGTCTCCCGATCACACGGTTGATCATACTCTGGGTTCCACATGCATGTTTTAGCTGAAGGAAGAATCCCTTAAACCTGGAGAGTTGAGACCCGTGGAATGGGTACCATGCAATATGACTTCAAAGGGTCTTCATTTGCTCACCGAACCTCACCAATCCTATGAGCCCCAAGTGTCCAGCCTTATGTGTCACCCAGCTCTGGGTTTAGATGCTGTAAATCCAGGTTGCATCACAAGCCTTGAATGAATTACTTAACTATTGCTCTCTATTTCACTGTCATTGTGTTTTGTTCCAGAAATTAATTTTTATTATGGGATTTAGCTGATTTTCACAGATACGTTAATGCCGCTGTACAGACGCTTGATTCTCTTATGGAGATATATAAATCCATAGGTTTTATGATTCTTACTAGTCAGGTATATTCCTAGGCATTGAATATGGGGTATTGAGTCCATTTCGTTGAGCAAGGACTAGCTCTTGTCTATTACATATTTGGCTTAAGGAACTTTATCTGTGCTCATTTCAATCTCTGGTTTTATGCAGCACCACAACTCACCTTTCCCCTTAAGCAAGCATACGTTGGTTTTCTAAATTTGAGACCCTGTTCTGTTTTGTAATCCAGTTCCTGTGTAGCCAAGATGACATTCCGTGTATTAGTGATATCTTATGATGTTTCTTTTTCTGTGTGACTTATTTCAGGTAGAATCATCATACCTGAAACCACTCATTATGCTGCTACGGGCCTGATGACATAGATGTCACTGCTGAGTGATACTGCATTGTACATAAATACCACAACTTCTTTATCCATTTTTCACTTTCTGCGATATTGAACTTGTCTCGTAAACGAGGTTCTTGTAAACAGAGTCATCCCAAACATTGGTGTGGCTGTGTCTTTTTTATTTTAATTTCCCTAAGCTATAGGACCATAAGTGGAAGTGCCCTAGGCTCTGTTGCTTTGTTTTTTAGATGTTTCAGGAAACACCATACACTTCTCCCGAGTGGCTGTTGGCAATTTACATCCCGCCCATCAGCATAACAAGGCTCCCAGTTCTCCATGGCCTGTCCTGCCTTTCTGGATTTTACACTGTTTTCAGATGGCCCTTTTGACCGGGGGGAAGTGAGACTTCATTGTAGTGCAGATTTCCTTTGCAAGCTTGCTTGGTTGGCCAAAAAGGGCGTATGCGTTTTTTCCTGAATATATTCAGGAAAAAACGCATACGCCCTTTTTGGCCAAGTGCATCATTGTGGACGTTCTGCCTCTTTTCCTCTGCTTTAAATGCAATTCCAGTCTACCTCCTGAAATCGGTTTCCTGCAATTCTGCCCCGCTTTCAAGTCCTCTTGGCAGCCTTACTTCAGTATATTTTTGGACGAGAGCTGTCATTTATAACTCTGCAGGTTTGTGAATTACAGTGCCCCTGAGCTCCTTTCTTCAACTCGCTTTCTTGTGAGCTGGCCGCAACACCGCAGGATTGCTTCAGGCCCTAATCTGGTTCCGGCACGGCACGCTGAGCCTTTGGTTAATTCCTCTTCCTGGTGGGAAATGAGAGTTAAATTTGCCCGTCCAGACACCTCCAGCTAGTCTCTCATTGGTTCTCCCTATTCCTGTTCATCTTCCGCAGAAATTGCAAACTGGGCCAAACAGGAGGTTAAAGGCACTGACTCTCCAAGTCAGGAGAGTGTTAGTAAAGCGTCTGGAATGTTGCACCCGAGTACCAAGGGACGAGAACTGAGACATATTTGAACACGTCTCCCGATCACACGGTTGATCATACTCTGGGTTCCACATGCATGTTTTAGCTGAAGGAAGAATCCCTTAAACCTGGAGAGTTGAGACCCGTGGAATGGGTACCATGCAATATGACTTCAAAGGGTCTTCATTTGCTCACCGAACCTCACCAATCCTATGAGCCCCAAGTGTCCAGCCTTATGTGTCACCCAGCTCTGGGTTTAGATGCTGTAAATCCAGGTTGCATCACAAGCCTTGAATGAATTACTTAACTATTGCTCTCTATTTCACTGTCATTGTGTTTTGTTCCAGAAATTAATTTTTATTATGGGATTTAGCTGATTTTCACAGATACGTTAATGCCGCTGTACAGACGCTTGATTCTCTTATGGAGATATATAAATCCATAGGTTTTATGATTCTTACTAGTCAGGTATATTCCTAGGCATTGAATATGGGGTATTGAGTCCATTTCGTTGAGCAAGGACTAGCTCTTGTCTATTACATATTTGGCTTAAGGAACTTTATCTGTGCTCATTTCAATCTCTGGTTTTATGCAGCACCACAACTCACCTTTCCCCTTAAGCAAGCATACGTTGGTTTTCTAAATTTGAGACCCTGTTCTGTTTTGTAATCCAGTTCCTGTGTAGCCAAGATGACATTCCGTGTATTAGTGATATCTTATGATGTTTCTTTTTCTGTGTGACTTATTTCAGGTAGAATCATCATACCTGAAACCACTCATTATGCTGCTACGGGCCTGATGACATAGATGTCACTGCTGAGTGATACTGCATTGTACATAAATACCACAACTTCTTTATCCATTTTTCACTTTCTGCGATATTGAACTTGTCTCGTAAACGAGGTTCTTGTAAACAGAGTCATCCCAAACATTGGTGTGGCTGTGTCTTTTTGATTTTAATTTCCCTAAGCTATAGGACCATAAGTGGAAGTGCCCTAGGCTCTGTTGCTTTGTTTTTTAGATGTTTCAGGAAACACCATACACTTCTCCCGAGTGGCTGTTGGCAATTTACATCCCGCCCATCAGCATAACAAGGCTCCCAGTTCTCCATGGCCTGTCCTGCCTTCTGGATTTTACACTTTTTTCTGATGGCCCTTTTGACCGGGGGGAAGTGAGACTTCATTGTAGTGCAGATTTCCTTTGCAAGCTTGCTTGGTTGGCCAAAAAGGGCGTATGCGTTTTTTCCTGAATATTTTCAGGAAAAAACGCATATGCCCTTTTTGGCCAAGTGCATCATTGTGGACGTTCTGCCTCTTTTCCTCTGCTTTAAATGCAATTCCAGTCTACCTCCTGAAATCGGTTTCCTGCAATTCTGCCCCGCTTTCAAGTCCTCTTGGCAGCCTTACTTCAGTATATTTTTGGACGATAGCTGTCATTTATAACTCTGCAGGTTTGTGAATTACAGTGCCCCTGAGCTCCTTTCTTCAACTCGCTTTCTTGTGAGCTGGCCGCAACACCGCAGGATTGCTTCAGGCCCTAATCTGGTTCCGGCACGGCACGCTGAGCCTTTGGTTAATTCCTCTTCCTGGTGGGAAATGATAGTTAAATTTAGCCGTCCAGACACCTCCAGCTAGTCTCTCATTGGTTCTCCCTATTCCTGTTCATCTTCCGCAGAAATTGCAAACTGGGCCAAACAGGAGGTTAAAGGCACTGACTCTCCAAGTCGGGAGAGTGTTAGTAAAGCGTCTGGAATGTTGCACCCGAGTACCAGGGGACGAGAACTGAGACATATTGGAACACGTCTCCTGATCACACGGTTGATCATACTCTGGGTTCCACATGCATGTTTTAGCTGAAGGAAGAATCCCTTAAACCTGGAGAGTTGAGACCCGTGGAATGGGTACCATGCAATATGACTTCAAAGGGTCTTCATTTGCTCACCGAACCTCTCCAATCCTATCACTGCTGCGTTTATGCCCCTGTACACACGCTTGATTCTCTTTCGGAGACATAGCAATGCATAGGTTTTAAGATACTTACTAGTCAGGTACATTCTTAGGCGTTTAATATGAGGTGTTGAGTCCATTTCGTTGAGCAAGGAGTAGCTCTTGTCTATTCCATATTTGGCTTAAGGAACTTTATCTGTGCTCATTTCAATCTCTGGTTTTAGGCAGCACCCCAACTCACCTTTCCCCTTAGCAAGCATAAGTTGGTTTTCTAAATTTGAGACCCTGTTCTGTTTTGTAATTCAGTTCCTGTGTAGCCAAGTTTACATTCCGTGTATTAGTGATATCTTATGATGTTTCTTTTTCTGTGTGACTTATTTCAGTTAGAATCATCATACCTGAATCCACTCATTATGCTGCTACGGGCCTGATGACATAGATGTCATTGCTGAGTGATATTGCATTGTACGTAAGTACCACAACTTCTTTATCCATTTTTCACTTTCTGCGATATTGAACTTGTACCGTAAACGAGGTTCTTGTAAACAGAGTCATCCCAAACATTGGTGTGGCTGTGTCTTTTTGATTTTAATTTCCCTAAGCTATAGGACCATAAGTGGAAGTGCCCTAGGCTCTGTTGCTTTGTTTTTTAGATGTTTCAGGAAACACCATACACTTCTCCCGAGTGGCTGTTGGCAATTTACATCCCGCCCATCAGCATAACAAGGCTCCCAGTTCTCCATGGCCTGTCCTGCCTTTCTGGATTTTACACTGTTTTCAGATGGCCCTTTTGACCGGGGGGAAGTGAGACTTCATTGTAGTGCAGATTTCCTTTGCAAGCTTGCTTGGTTGGCCAAAAAGGGCGTATGCGTTTTTTCCTGAATATATTCAGGAAAAAACGCATACGCCCTTTTTGGCCAAGTGCATCATTGTGGACGTTCTGCCTCTTTTCCTCTGCTTTAAATGCAATTCCAGTCTACCTCCTGAAATCGGTTTCCTGCAATTCTGCCCCGCTTTCAAGTCCTCTTGGCAGCCTTACTTCAGTATATTTTTGGACGATAGCTGTCATTTATAACTCTGCAGGTTTGTGAATTACAGTGCCCCTGAGCTCCTTTCTTCACCTCGCTTTCTTGTGAGCTGGCTGCAACACCGCAGGATTGCTTCAGGCCCTAATCTTGTTCCGGCACGGCACGCTGAGCCTTTGGTTAATTCCTCTTCCTGGTGGGAAATGAGAGTTAAATTTAGCCGTCCAGACACCTCCAGCTAGTCTCTCATTGGTTCTCCCTATTCCTGTTCATCTTCCGCAGAAATTGCAAACTGGGCCAAACAGGAGGTTAAAGGCACTGACTCTCCAAGTCGGGAGAGTGTTAGTAAAGCGTCTGGAATGTTGCACCCGAGTACCAGGGGACGAGAACTGAGACATATTGGAACACGTCTCCTGATCACACGGTTGATCATACTCTGGGTTCCACATGCATGTTTTAGCTGAAGGAAGAATCCCTTAAACCTGGAGAGTTGAGACCTGTGGAATGGGTACCATGCAATATGACTTCAAAGGGTCTTCATTTGCTCACCGAACCTCTCCAATCCTATCACTGCTGCGTTTATGTCCCTGTACACACGTTAAATTCTCTTTTGGAGACATAGCGATCCATATGTTTTAAGATACTTACTAGTCAGGTACGTTCTTAGGCGTTTCATATGGGGTGTTGAGTCCATTTCGTTGAGCAAGGAGTAGCTCTTGTCTATTACATATTTGGCTTAAGGAACTTTATCTGTGCTCATTTCAATCTCTGGTTTTATGCAGCACCCCAACTCACCTTTCCCCTTAAGCAAGCATACGTTGGTTTTCTAAATTTGAGACCCTGTTCTGTTTTGTAATCCAGTTCCTCTGTAGCCAAGATGACATTCCGTGTATTAGTGATATCTTATGATGTTTCTTTTTCTGTGTGACTTATTTCAGGTAGAATCATCATACCTGAAACCACTCATTATGCTGCTACGGGCCTGATGACATAGATGTCACTGCTGAGTGATACTGCATTGTACATAAATACCACAACTTCTTTATCCATTTTTCACTTTCTGCGATATTGAACTTGTCTCGTAAACGAGGTTCTTGTAAACAGAGTCATCCCAAACATTGGTGTGGCTGTGTCTTTTTGATTTTAATTTCCCTAAGCTATAGGACCATAAGTGGAAGTGCCCTAGGCTCTGTTGCTTTGTTTTTTAGATGTTTCAGGAAACACCATACACTTCTCCCGAGTGGCTGTTGGCAATTTACATCCCGCCCATCAGCATAACAAGGCTCCCAGTTCTCCATGGCCTGTCCTGCCTTTCTGGATTTTACACTGTTTTCAGATGGCCCTTTTGACCGGGGGGAAGTGAGACTTCATTGTAGTGCAGATTTCCTTTGCAAGCTTGCTTGGTTGGCCAAAAAGGGCGTATGCGTTTTTTCCTGAATATATTCAGGAAAAAACGCATACGCCCTTTTTGGCCAAGTGCATCATTGTGGACGTTCTGCCTCTTTTCCTCTGCTTTAAATGCAATTCCAGTCTACCTCCTGAAATCGGTTTCCTGCAATTCTGCCCCGCTTTCAAGTCCTCTTGGCAGCCTTACTTCAGTATATTTTTGGACGAGAGCTGTCATTTATAACTCTGCAGGTTTGTGAATTACAGTGCCCCTGAGCTCCTTTCTTCAACTCGCTTTCTTGTGAGCTGGCCGCAACACCGCAGGATTGCTTCAGGCCCTAATCTGGTTCCGGCACGGCACGCTGAGCCTTTGGTTAATTCCTCTTCCTGGTGGGAAATGAGAGTTAAATTTGCCCGTGCAGACACCTCCAGCTAGTCTCTCATTGGTTCTCCCTATTCCTGTTCATCTTCCGCAGAAATTGCAAACTGGGCCAAACAGGAGGTTAAAGGCACTGACTCTCCAAGTCGGGAGAGTGTTAGTAAAGCGTCTGGAATGTTGCACCCGAGTACCAGGGGACGAGAACTGAGACATATTTGAACACGTCTCCCGATCACACGGTTGATCATACTCTGTGTTCCACATGCATGTTTTAGCTGAAGGAAGAATCCCTTAAACCTGGAGAGTTGAGACCCGTGGAATGGGTACCATGGAATATGACTTCAAAGGGTCTTCATTTGCTCACCGAACCTCTCCAATCCTATCACTGCTGCGTTTATGCCCCTGTACACACGCTTGATTCTCTTTTGGAGACATAGCAATGCATAGGTTTTAAGATACTTACTAGTCAGGTACATTCTTAGGCGTTTAATATGAGGTGTTGAGTCCATTTCGTTGAGCAAGTTGTAGCTCTTGTCTATTCCATATTTGGCTTAAGGAACTTTATCTGTGCTCAGTTCAATCTCTGGTTTTAGGCAGCACCCCAACTCACCTTTCCCCTTAGCAAGCATAAGTTGGTTTTCTAAATTTGAGACCCTGTTCTGTTTTGTAATTCAGTTCCTGTGTAGCCAAGTTTACATTCCGTGTATTAGTGATATCTTATGATGTTTCTTTTTCTGTGTGACTTATTTCAGTTAGAATCATCATACCTGAATCCACTCATTATGCTGCTACGGGCCTGATGACATAGATTTCATTGCTGAGTGATATTGCATTGTACGTAAGTACCACAACTTCTTTATCCATTACTCACTTTCTGCGATATTGAACTTGTACCGTAAACGAGGTTCTTGTAAACAGAGCCATCCCAAACTTTGGGGTGGCTGTGTCTTTTTGGTTTTAATTTCCCTAAGCTATAGGACCATTAGTGGAAGTGCCCTAGGCTCTGTTGCTTTGTTTTTTAGATGTTTCAGGAAACACCATACACTTCTCCCGAGTGGCTGTTGGCAATTTACATCCCGCTCATCAGCATAACAAGGCTCCCAGTTCTCCATGGCCTGTCCTGCCTTCTGGATTTTACACTTTTTTCAGATGGCCCTTTTGACCGGGGGGAAGTAAGACTTCATTGTAGTGCAGATTTCCTTTGCAAGCTTGCTTGGTTGGCCAAAAAGGGCGTATGCGTTTTTTCCTGAATATATTCAGGAAAAAACGCATACGCCCTTTTTGGCCAAGTGCATCATTGTGGACGTTCTGCCTCTTTTCCTCTGCTTTAAATGCAATTCCAGTCTACCTCCTGAAATCGGTTTCCTGCAATTCTGCCCCGCTTTCAAGTCCTCTTGGCAGCCTTACTTCATTATATTTTTGGACGATAGCTGTCATTTATAACTCTGCAGGTTTGTGAATTACAGTGCCCCTGAGCTCCTTTCTTCACCTCGCTTTCTTGTGAGCTGGCCGCAACACCGCAGGATTGCTTCAGGCCCTAATCTGGTTCCGGCACGGCACGCTGAGCCTTTGGTTAATTCCTCTTCCTGGTGGGAAATGAGAGTTAAATTTACCCGTCCAGACACCTCCAGCTAGTCTCTCATTGGTTCTCCCTATTCCTCTTCATCTTCCACAGAAATTGCAAACTGGGCCAAACAGGAGGTTAAAGGCACTGACTCTCCAAGTCGGGAGAGTGTTAGTAAAGCGTCTGGAATGTTGCACCCGAGTACCAGGGGACGAGAACTGAGACATATTGGAACACGTCTCCTGATCACACGGTTGATCATACTCTGGGTTCCACATGCATGTTTTAGCTGAAGGAAGAATCCCTTAAACCTGGAGAGTTGAGACCCGTGGAATGGGTACCATGCAATATGACTTCAAAGGGTCTTCATTTGCTCACCGAACCTCTCCAATCCTATCACTGCTGCGTTTATGTCCCTGTACACACGTTAAATTCTCTTTTGGAGACATAGCGATCCATATGTTTTAAGATACTTACTAGTCAGGTACGTTCTTAGGCGTTTAATATGGGGTGTTGAGTCCATTTCGTTGAGCAAGGAGTAGCTCTTGTCTATTACATATTTGGCTTAAGGAACTTTATCTGTGCTCATTTCAATCTCTGGTTTTATGCAGCACCACAACTCACCTTTCCCCTTAAGCAAGCATACGTTGGTTTTCTAAATTTGAGACCCTGTTCTGTTTTGTAATCCAGTTCCTGTGTAGCCAAGATGACATTCCGTGTATTAGTGATATCTTATGATGTTTCTTTTTCTGTGTGACTTATTTCAGGTAGAATCATCATACCTGAAACCACTCATTATGCTGCTACGGGCCTGATGACACAGATGTCACTGCTGAGTGATACTGCATTGTACATAAATACCACAACTTCTTTATCCATTTTTCACTTTCTGCGATATTGAACTTGTCTCGTAAACGAGGTTCTTGTAAACAGAGTCATCCCAAACATTGGTGTGGCTGTGTCTTTTTGATTTTAATTTCCCTAAGCTATAGGACCATAAGTGGAAGTGCCCTAGGCTCTGTTGCTTTGTTTTTTAGATGTTTCAGGAAACACCATACACTTCTCCCGAGTGGCTGTTGGCAATTTACATCCCGCCCATCAGCATAACAAGGCTCCCAGTTCTCCATGGCCTGTCCTGCCTTTCTGGATTTTACACTGTTTTCAGATGGCCCTTTTGACCGGGGGGAAGTGAGACTTCATTGTAGTGCAGATTTCCTTTGCAAGCTTGCTTGGTTGGCCAAAAAGGGCGTATGCGTTTTTTCCTGAATATATTCAGGAAAAAACGCATACGCCCTTTTTGGCCAAGTGCATCATTGTGGACGTTCTGCCTCTTTTCCTCTGCTTTAAATGCAATTCCAGTCTACCTCCTGAAATCGGTTTCCTGCAATTCTGCCCCGCTTTCAAGTCCTCTTGGCAGCCTTACTTCAGTATATTTTTGGACGAGAGCTGTCATTTATAACTCTGCAGGTTTGTGAATTACAGTGCCCCTGAGCTCCTTTCTTCAACTCGCTTTCTTGTGAGCTGGCCGCAACACCGCAGGATTGCTTCAGGCCCTAATCTGGTTCCGGCACGGCACGCTGAGCCTTTGGTTAATTCCTCTTCCTGGTGGGAAATGAGAGTTAAATTTGCCCGTCCAGACACCTCCAGCTAGTCTCTCATTGGTTCTCCCTATTCCTGTTCATCTTCCGCAGAAATTGCAAACTGGGCCAAACAGGAGGTTAAAGGCACTGACTCTCCAAGTCAGGAGAGTGTTAGTAAAGCGTCTGGAATGTTGCACCCGAGTACCAGGGGACGAGAACTGAGACATATTTGAACACGTCTCCCGATCACACGGTTGATCATACTCTGGGTTCCACATGCATGTTTTAGCTGAAGGAAGAATCCCTTAAACCTGGAGAGTTGAGACCCGTGGAATGGGTACCATGCAATATGACTTCAAAGGGTCTTCATTTGCTCACCGAACCTCACCAATCCTATGAGCCCCAAGTGTCCAGCCTTATGTGTCACCCAGCTCTGGGTTTAGATGCTGTAAATCCAGGTTGCATCACAAGCCTTGAATGAATTACTTAACTATTGCTCTCTATTTCACTGTCATTGTGTTTTGTTCCAGAAATTAATTTTTATTATGGGATTTAGCTGATTTTCACAGATACGTTAATGCCGCTGTACAGACGCTTGATTCTCTTATGGAGATATATAAATCCATAGGTTTTATGATTCTTACTAGTCAGGTATATTCCTAGGCATTGAATATGGGGTATTGAGTCCATTTCGTTGAGCAAGGACTAGCTCTTGTCTATTACATATTTGGCTTAAGGAACTTTATCTGTGCTCATTTCAATCTCTGGTTTTATGCAGCACCACAACTCACCTTTCCCCTTAAGCAAGCATACGTTGGTTTTCTAAATTTGAGACCCTGTTCTGTTTTGTAATCCAGTTCCTGTGTAGCCAAGATGACATTCCGTGTATTAGTGATATCTTATGATGTTTCTTTTTCTGTGTGACTTATTTCAGGTAGAATCATCATACCTGAAACCACTCATTATGCTGCTACGGGCCTGATGACATAGATGTCACTGCTGAGTGATACTGCATTGTACATAAATACCACAACTTCTTTATCCATTTTTCACTTTCTGCGATATTGAACTTGTCTCGTAAACGAGGTTCTTGTAAACAGAGTCATCCCAAACATTGGTGTGGCTGTGTCTTTTTGATTTTAATTTCCCTAAGCTATAGGACCATAAGTGGAAGTGCCCTAGGCTCTGTTGCTTTGTTTTTTAGATGTTTCAGGAAACACCATACACTTCTCCCGAGTGGCTGTTGGCAATTTACATCCCGCCCATCAGCATAACAAGGCTCCCAGTTCTCCATGGCCTGTCCTGCCTTTCTGGATTTTACACTGTTTTCAGATGGCCCTTTTGACCGGGGGGAAGTGAGACTTCATTGTAGTGCAGATTTCCTTTGCAAGCTTGCTTGGTTGGCCAAAAAGGGCGTATGCGTTTTTTCCTGAATATATTCAGGAAAAAACGCATACGCCCTTTTTGACCAAGTGCATCATTGTGGACGTTCTGCCTCTTTTCCTCTGCTTTAAATGCAATTCCAGTCTACCTCCTGAAATCGGTTTCCTGCAATTCTGCCCCGCTTTCAAGTCCTCTTGGCAGCCTTACTTCAGTATATTTTTGGACGAGAGCTGTCATTTATAACTCTGCAGGTTTGTGAATTACAGTGCCCCTGAGCTCCTTTCTTCAACTCGCTTTCTTGTGAGCTGGCCGCAACACCGCAGGATTGCTTCAGGCCCTAATCTGGTTCCGGCACGGCACGCTGAGCCTTTGGTTAATTCCTCTTCCTGGTGGGAAATGAGAGTTAAATTTACCCGTCCAGACACCTCCAGCTAGTCTCTCATTGGTTCTCCCTATTCCTCTTCATCTTCCACAGAAATTGCAAACTGGGCCAAACAGGAGGTTAAAGGCACTGACTCTCCAAGTCGGGAGAGTGTTAGTAAAGCGTCTGGAATGTTGCACCCGAGTACCAGGGGACGAGAACTGAGACATATTGGAACACGTCTCCTGATCACACGGTTGATCATACTCTGGGTTCCACATGCATGTTTTAGCTGAAGGAAGAATCCCTTAAACCTGGAGAGTTGAGACCCGTGGAATGGGTACCATGCAATATGACTTCAAAGGGTCTTCATTTGCTCACCGAACCTCTCCAATCCTATCACTGCTGCGTTTATGTCCCTGTACACACGTTAAATTCTCTTTTGGAGACATAGCGATCCATATGTTTTAAGATACTTACTAGTCAGGTACGTTCTTAGGCGTTTAATATGGGGTGTTGAGTCCATTTCGTTGAGCAAGGAGTAGCTCTTGTCTATTACATATTTGGCTTAAGGAACTTTATCTGTGCTCATTTCAATCTCTGGTTTTATGCAGCACCACAACTCACCTTTCCCCTTAAGCAAGCATACGTTGGTTTTCTAAATTTGAGACCCTGTTCTGTTTTGTAATCCAGTTCCTGTGTAGCCAAGATGACATTCCGTGTATTAGTGATATCTTATGATGTTTCTTTTTCTGTGTGACTTATTTCAGGTAGAATCATCATACCTGAAACCACTCATTATGCTGCTACGGGCCTGATGACACAGATGTCACTGCTGAGTGATACTGCATTGTACATAAATACCACAACTTCTTTATCCATTTTTCACTTTCTGCGATATTGAACTTGTCTCGTAAACGAGGTTCTTGTAAACAGAGTCATCCCAAACATTGGTGTGGCTGTGTCTTTTTGATTTTAATTTCCCTAAGCTATAGGACCATAAGTGGAAGTGCCCTAGGCTCTGTTGCTTTGTTTTTTAGATGTTTCAGGAAACACCATACACTTCTCCCGAGTGGCTGTTGGCAATTTACATCCCGCCCATCAGCATAACAAGGCTCCCAGTTCTCCATGGCCTGTCCTGCCTTTCTGGATTTTACACTGTTTTCAGATGGCCCTTTTGACCGGGGGGAAGTGAGACTTCATTGTAGTGCAGATTTCCTTTGCAAGCTTGCTTGGTTGGCCAAAAAGGGCGTATGCGTTTTTTCCTGAATATATTCAGGAAAAAACGCATACGCCCTTTTTGGCCAAGTGCATCATTGTGGACGTTCTGCCTCTTTTCCTATGCTTTAAATGCAATTCCAGTCTACCTCCTGAAATCGGTTTCCTGCAATTCTGCCCCGCTTTCAAGTCCTCTTGGCAGCCTTACTTCAGTATATTTTTGGACGAGAGCTGTCATTTATAACTCTGCAGGTTTGTGAATTACAGTGCCCCTGAGCTCCTTTCTTCAACTCGCTTTCTTGTGAGCTGGCCGCAACACCGCAGGATTGCTTCAGGCCCTAATCTGGTTCCGGCACGGCACGCTGAGCCTTTGGTTAATTCCTCTTCCTGGTGGGAAATGAGAGTTAAATTTGCCCGTCCAGACACCTCCAGCTAGTCTCTCATTGGTTCTCCCTATTCCTGTTCATCTTCCGCAGAAATTGCAAACTGGGCCAAACAGGAGGTTAAAGGCACTGACTCTCCAAGTCAGGAGAGTGTTAGTAAAGCGTCTGGAATGTTGCACCCGAGTACCAGGGGACGAGAACTGAGACATATTTGAACACGTCTCCCGATCACACGGTTGATCATACTCTGGGTTCCACATGCATGTTTTAGCTGAAGGAAGAATCCCTTAAACCTGGAGAGTTGAGACCCGTGGAATGGGTACCATGCAATATGACTTCAAAGGGTCTTCATTTGCTCACCGAACCTCACCAATCCTATGAGCCCCAAGTGTCCAGCCTTATGTGTCACCCAGCTCTGGGTTTAGATGCTGTAAATCCAGGTTGCATCACAAGCCTTGAATGAATTACTTAACTATTGCTCTCTATTTCACTGTCATTGTGTTTTGTTCCAGAAATTAATTTTTATTATGGGATTTAGCTGATTTTCACAGATACGTTAATGCCGCTGTACAGACGCTTGATTCTCTTATGGAGATATATAAATCCATAGGTTTTATGATTCTTACTAGTCAGGTATATTCCTAGGCATTGAATATGGGGTATTGAGTCCATTTCGTTGAGCAAGGACTAGCTCTTGTCTATTACATATTTGGCTTAAGGAACTTTATCTGTGCTCATTTCAATCTCTGGTTTTATGCAGCACCACAACTCACCTTTCCCCTTAAGCAAGCATACGTTGGTTTTCTAAATTTGAGACCCTGTTCTGTTTTGTAATCCAGTTCCTGTGTAGCCAAGATGACATTCCGTGTATTAGTGATATCTTATGATGTTTCTTTTTCTGTGTGACTTATTTCAGGTAGAATCATCATACCTGAAACCACTCATTATGCTGCTACGGGCCTGATGACATAGATGTCACTGCTGAGTGATACTGCATTGTACATAAATACCACAACTTCTTTATCCATTTTTCACTTTCTGCGATATTGAACTTGTCTCGTAAACGAGGTTCTTGTAAACAGAGTCATCCCAAACATTGGTGTGGCTGTGTCTTTTTGATTTTAATTTCCCTAAGCTATAGGACCATAAGTGGAAGTGCCCTAGGCTCTGTTGCTTTGTTTTTTAGATGTTTCAGGAAACACCATACACTTCTCCCGAGTGGCTGTTGGCAATTTACATCCCGCCCATCAGCATAACAAGGCTCCCAGTTCTCCATGGCCTGTCCTGCCTTTCTGGATTTTACACTGTTTTCAGATGGCCCTTTTGACCGGGGGGAAGTGAGACTTCATTGTAGTGCAGATTTCCTTTGCAAGCTTGCTTGGTTGGCCAAAAAGGGCGTATGCGTTTTTTCCTGAATATATTCAGGAAAAAACGCATACGCCCTTTTTGGCCAAGTGCATCATTGTGGACGTTCTGCCTCTTTTCCTCTGCTTTAAATGCAATTCCAGTCTACCTCCTGAAATCGGTTTCCTGCAATTCTGCCCCGCTTTCAAGTCCTCTTGGCAGCCTTACTTCAGTATATTTTTGGACGAGAGCTGTCATTTATAACTCTGCAGGTTTGTGAATTACAGTGCCCCTGAGCTCCTTTCTTCAACTCGCTTTCTTGTGAGCTGGCCGCAACACCGCAGGATTGCTTCAGGCCCTAATCTGGTTCCGGCACGGCACGCTGAGCCTTTGGTTAATTCCTCTTCCTGGTGGGAAATGAGAGTTAAATTTGCCCGTGCAGACACCTCCAGCTAGTCTCTCATTGGTTCTCCCTATTCCTGTTCATCTTCCGCAGAAATTGCAAACTGGGCCAAACAGGAGGTTAAAGGCACTGACTCTCCAAGTCGGGAGAGTGTTAGTAAAGCGTCTGGAATGTTGCACCCGAGTACCAGGGGACGAGAACTGAGACATATTTGAACACGTCTCCCGATCACACGGTTGATCATACTCTGGGTTCCACATGCATGTTTTAGCTGAAGGAAGAATCCCTTAAACCTGGAGAGTTGAGACCCGTGGAATGGGTACCATGGAATATGACTTCAAAGGGTCTTCATTTGCTCACCGAACCTCTCCAATCCTATCACTGCTGCGTTTATGCCCCTGTACACACGCTTGATTCTCTTTTGGAGACATAGCAATGCATAGGTTTTAAGATACTTACTAGTCAGGTACATTCTTAGGCGTTTAATATGAGGTGTTGAGTCCATTTCGTTGAGCAAGTTGTAGCTCTTGTCTATTCCATATTTGGCTTAAGGAACTTTATCTGTGCTCAGTTCAATCTCTGGTTTTAGGCAGCACCCCAACTCACCTTTCCCCTTAGCAAGCATAAGTTGGTTTTCTAAATTTGAGACCCTGTTCTGTTTTGTAATTCAGTTCCTGTGTAGCCAAGTTTACATTCCGTGTATTAGTGATATCTTATGATGTTTCTTTTTCTGTGTGACTTATTTCAGTTAGAATCATCATACCTGAATCCACTCATTATGCTGCTACGGGCCTGATGACATAGATTTCATTGCTGAGTGATATTGCATTGTACGTAAGTACCACAACTTCTTTATCCATTACTCACTTTCTGCGATATTGAACTTGTACCGTAAACGAGGTTCTTGTAAACAGAGCCATCCCAAACTTTGGGGTGGCTGTGTCTTTTTGGTTTTAATTTCCCTAAGCTATAGGACCATTAGTGGAAGTGCCCTAGGCTCTGTTGCTTTGTTTTTTAGATGTTTCAGGAAACACCATACACTTCTCCCGAGTGGCTGTTGGCAATTTACATCCCGCTCATCAGCATAACAAGGCTCCCAGTTCTCCATGGCCTGTCCTGCCTTCTGGATTTTACACTTTTTTCAGATGGCCCTTTTGACCGGGGGGAAGTAAGACTTCATTGTAGTGCAGATTTCCTTTGCAAGCTTGCTTGGTTGGCCAAAAAGGGCGTATGCGTTTTTTCCTGAATATATTCAGGAAAAAACGCATACGCCCTTTTTGGCCAAGTGCATCATTGTGGACGTTCTGCCTCTTTTCCTCTGCTTTAAATGCAATTCCAGTCTACCTCCTGAAATCGGTTTCCTGCAATTCTGCCCCGCTTTCAAGTCCTCTTGGCAGCCTTACTTCATTATATTTTTGGACGATAGCTGTCATTTATAACTCTGCAGGTTTGTGAATTACAGTGCCCCTGAGCTCCTTTCTTCACCTCGCTTTCTTGTGAGCTGGCCGCAACACCGCAGGATTGCTTCAGGCCCTAATCTGGTTCCGGCACGGCACGCTGAGCCTTTGGTTAATTCCTCTTCCTGGTGGGAAATGAGAGTTAAATTTACCCGTCCAGACACCTCCAGCTAGTCTCTCATTGGTTCTCCCTATTCCTCTTCATCTTCCACAGAAATTGCAAACTGGGCCAAACAGGAGGTTAAAGGCACTGACTCTCCAAGTCGGGAGAGTGTTAGTAAAGCGTCTGGAATGTTGCACCCGAGTACCAGGGGACGAGAACTGAGACATATTGGAACACGTCTCCTGATCACACGGTTGATCATACTCTGGGTTCCACATGCATGTTTTAGCTGAAGGAAGAATCCCTTAAACCTGGAGAGTTGAGACCCGTGGAATGGGTACCATGCAATATGACTTCAAAGGGTCTTCATTTGCTCACCGAACCTCTCCAATCCTATCACTGCTGCGTTTATGTCCCTGTACACACGTTAAATTCTCTTTTGGAGACATAGCGATCCATATGTTTTAAGATACTTACTAGTCAGGTACGTTCTTAGGCGTTTAATATGGGGTGTTGAGTCCATTTCGTTGAGCAAGGAGTAGCTCTTGTCTATTACATATTTGGCTTAAGGAACTTTATCTGTGCTCATTTCAATCTCTGGTTTTATGCAGCACCACAACTCACCTTTCCCCTTAAGCAAGCATACGTTGGTTTTCTAAATTTGAGACCCTGTTCTGTTTTGTAATCCAGTTCCTGTGTAGCCAAGATGACATTCCGTGTATTAGTGATATCTTATGATGTTTCTTTTTCTGTGTGACTTATTTCAGGTAGAATCATCATACCTGAAACCACTCATTATGCTGCTACGGGCCTGATGACACAGATGTCACTGCTGAGTGATACTGCATTGTACATAAATACCACAACTTCTTTATCCATTTTTCACTTTCTGCGATATTGAACTTGTCTCGTAAACGAGGTTCTTGTAAACAGAGTCATCCCAAACATTGGTGTGGCTGTGTCTTTTTGATTTTAATTTCCCTAAGCTATAGGACCATAAGTGGAAGTGCCCTAGGCTCTGTTGCTTTGTTTTTTAGATGTTTCAGGAAACACCATACACTTCTCCCGAGTGGCTGTTGGCAATTTACATCCCGCCCATCAGCATAACAAGGCTCCCAGTTCTCCATGGCCTGTCCTGCCTTTCTGGATTTTACACTGTTTTCAGATGGCCCTTTTGACCGGGGGGAAGTGAGACTTCATTGTAGTGCAGATTTCCTTTGCAAGCTTGCTTGGTTGGCCAAAAAGGGCGTATGCGTTTTTTCCTGAATATATTCAGGAAAAAACGCATACGCCCTTTTTGGCCAAGTGCATCATTGTGGACGTTCTGCCTCTTTTCCTCTGCTTTAAATGCAATTCCAGTCTACCTCCTGAAATCGGTTTCCTGCAATTCTGCCCCGCTTTCAAGTCCTCTTGGCAGCCTTACTTCAGTATATTTTTGGACGAGAGCTGTCATTTATAACTCTGCAGGTTTGTGAATTACAGTGCCCCTGAGCTCCTTTCTTCAACTCGCTTTCTTGTGAGCTGGCCGCAACACCGCAGGATTGCTTCAGGCCCTAATCTGGTTCCGGCACGGCACGCTGAGCCTTTGGTTAATTCCTCTTCCTGGTGGGAAATGAGAGTTAAATTTGCCCGTCCAGACACCTCCAGCTAGTCTCTCATTGGTTCTCCCTATTCCTGTTCATCTTCCGCAGAAATTGCAAACTGGGCCAAACAGGAGGTTAAAGGCACTGACTCTCCAAGTCAGGAGAGTGTTAGTAAAGCGTCTGGAATGTTGCACCCGAGTACCAGGGGACGAGAACTGAGACATATTTGAACACGTCTCCCGATCACACGGTTGATCATACTCTGGGTTCCACATGCATGTTTTAGCTGAAGGAAGAATCCCTTAAACCTGGAGAGTTGAGACCCGTGGAATGGGTACCATGCAATATGACTTCAAAGGGTCTTCATTTGCTCACCGAACCTCACCAATCCTATGAGCCCCAAGTGTCCAGCCTTATGTGTCACCCAGCTCTGGGTTTAGATGCTGTAAATCCAGGTTGCATCACAAGCCTTGAATGAATTACTTAACTATTGCTCTCTATTTCACTGTCATTGTGTTTTGTTCCAGAAATTAATTTTTATTATGGGATTTAGCTGATTTTCACAGATACGTTAATGCCGCTGTACAGACGCTTGATTCTCTTATGGAGATATATAAATCCATAGGTTTTATGATTCTTACTAGTCAGGTATATTCCTAGGCATTGAATATGGGGTATTGAGTCCATTTCGTTGAGCAAGGACTAGCTCTTGTCTATTACATATTTGGCTTAAGGAACTTTATCTGTGCTCATTTCAATCTCTGGTTTTATGCAGCACCACAACTCACCTTTCCCCTTAAGCAAGCATACGTTGGTTTTCTAAATTTGAGACCCTGTTCTGTTTTGTAATCCAGTTCCTGTGTAGCCAAGATGACATTCCGTGTATTAGTGATATCTTATGATGTTTCTTTTTCTGTGTGACTTATTTCAGGTAGAATCATCATACCTGAAACCACTCATTATGCTGCTACGGGCCTGATGACATAGATGTCACTGCTGAGTGATACTGCATTGTACATAAATACCACAACTTCTTTATCCATTTTTCACTTTCTGCGATATTGAACTTGTCTCGTAAACGAGGTTCTTGTAAACAGAGTCATCCCAAACATTGGTGTGGCTGTGTCTTTTTTATTTTAATTTCCCTAAGCTATAGGACCATAAGTGGAAGTGCCCTAGGCTCTGTTGCTTTGTTTTTTAGATGTTTCAGGAAACACCATACACTTCTCCCGAGTGGCTGTTGGCAATTTACATCCCGCCCATCAGCATAACAAGGCTCCCAGTTCTCCATGGCCTGTCCTGCCTTTCTGGATTTTACACTGTTTTCAGATGGCCCTTTTGACCGGGGGGAAGTGAGACTTCATTGTAGTGCAGATTTCCTTTGCAAGCTTGCTTGGTTGGCCAAAAAGGGCGTATGCGTTTTTTCCTGAATATATTCAGGAAAAAACGCATACGCCCTTTTTGGCCAAGTGCATCATTGTGGACGTTCTGCCTCTTTTCCTCTGCTTTAAATGCAATTCCAGTCTACCTCCTGAAATCGGTTTCCTGCAATTCTGCCCCGCTTTCAAGTCCTCTTGGCAGCCTTACTTCAGTATATTTTTGGACGAGAGCTGTCATTTATAACTCTGCAGGTTTGTGAATTACAGTGCCCCTGAGCTCCTTTCTTCAACTCGCTTTCTTGTGAGCTGGCCGCAACACCGCAGGATTGCTTCAGGCCCTAATCTGGTTCCGGCACGGCACGCTGAGCCTTTGGTTAATTCCTCTTCCTGGTGGGAAATGAGAGTTAAATTTGCCCGTCCAGACACCTCCAGCTAGTCTCTCATTGGTTCTCCCTATTCCTGTTCATCTTCCGCAGAAATTGCAAACTGGGCCAAACAGGAGGTTAAAGGCACTGACTCTCCAAGTCAGGAGAGTGTTAGTAAAGCGTCTGGAATGTTGCACCCGAGTACCAAGGGACGAGAACTGAGACATATTTGAACACGTCTCCCGATCACACGGTTGATCATACTCTGGGTTCCACATGCATGTTTTAGCTGAAGGAAGAATCCCTTAAACCTGGAGAGTTGAGACCCGTGGAATGGGTACCATGCAATATGACTTCAAAGGGTCTTCATTTGCTCACCGAACCTCACCAATCCTATGAGCCCCAAGTGTCCAGCCTTATGTGTCACCCAGCTCTGGGTTTAGATGCTGTAAATCCAGGTTGCATCACAAGCCTTGAATGAATTACTTAACTATTGCTCTCTATTTCACTGTCATTGTGTTTTGTTCCAGAAATTAATTTTTATTATGGGATTTAGCTGATTTTCACAGATACGTTAATGCCGCTGTACAGACGCTTGATTCTCTTATGGAGATATATAAATCCATAGGTTTTATGATTCTTACTAGTCAGGTATATTCCTAGGCATTGAATATGGGGTATTGAGTCCATTTCGTTGAGCAAGGACTAGCTCTTGTCTATTACATATTTGGCTTAAGGAACTTTATCTGTGCTCATTTCAATCTCTGGTTTTATGCAGCACCACAACTCACCTTTCCCCTTAAGCAAGCATACGTTGGTTTTCTAAATTTGAGACCCTGTTCTGTTTTGTAATCCAGTTCCTGTGTAGCCAAGATGACATTCCGTGTATTAGTGATATCTTATGATGTTTCTTTTTCTGTGTGACTTATTTCAGGTAGAATCATCATACCTGAAACCACTCATTATGCTGCTACGGGCCTGATGACATAGATGTCACTGCTGAGTGATACTGCATTGTACATAAATACCACAACTTCTTTATCCATTTTTCACTTTCTGCGATATTGAACTTGTCTCGTAAACGAGGTTCTTGTAAACAGAGTCATCCCAAACATTGGTGTGGCTGTGTCTTTTTGATTTTAATTTCCCTAAGCTATAGGACCATAAGTGGAAGTGCCCTAGGCTCTGTTGCTTTGTTTTTTAGATGTTTCAGGAAACACCATACACTTCTCCCGAGTGGCTGTTGGCAATTTACATCCCGCCCATCAGCATAACAAGGCTCCCAGTTCTCCATGGCCTGTCCTGCCTTCTGGATTTTACACTTTTTTCTGATGGCCCTTTTGACCGGGGGGAAGTGAGACTTCATTGTAGTGCAGATTTCCTTTGCAAGCTTGCTTGGTTGGCCAAAAAGGGCGTATGCGTTTTTTCCTGAATATTTTCAGGAAAAAACGCATATGCCCTTTTTGGCCAAGTGCATCATTGTGGACGTTCTGCCTCTTTTCCTCTGCTTTAAATGCAATTCCAGTCTACCTCCTGAAATCGGTTTCCTGCAATTCTGCCCCGCTTTCAAGTCCTCTTGGCAGCCTTACTTCAGTATATTTTTGGACGATAGCTGTCATTTATAACTCTGCAGGTTTGTGAATTACAGTGCCCCTGAGCTCCTTTCTTCAACTCGCTTTCTTGTGAGCTGGCCGCAACACCGCAGGATTGCTTCAGGCCCTAATCTGGTTCCGGCACGGCACGCTGAGCCTTTGGTTAATTCCTCTTCCTGGTGGGAAATGATAGTTAAATTTAGCCGTCCAGACACCTCCAGCTAGTCTCTCATTGGTTCTCCCTATTCCTGTTCATCTTCCGCAGAAATTGCAAACTGGGCCAAACAGGAGGTTAAAGGCACTGACTCTCCAAGTCGGGAGAGTGTTAGTAAAGCGTCTGGAATGTTGCACCCGAGTACCAGGGGACGAGAACTGAGACATATTGGAACACGTCTCCTGATCACACGGTTGATCATACTCTGGGTTCCACATGCATGTTTTAGCTGAAGGAAGAATCCCTTAAACCTGGAGAGTTGAGACCCGTGGAATGGGTACCATGCAATATGACTTCAAAGGGTCTTCATTTGCTCACCGAACCTCTCCAATCCTATCACTGCTGCGTTTATGCCCCTGTACACACGCTTGATTCTCTTTCGGAGACATAGCAATGCATAGGTTTTAAGATACTTACTAGTCAGGTACATTCTTAGGCGTTTAATATGAGGTGTTGAGTCCATTTCGTTGAGCAAGGAGTAGCTCTTGTCTATTCCATATTTGGCTTAAGGAACTTTATCTGTGCTCATTTCAATCTCTGGTTTTAGGCAGCACCCCAACTCACCTTTCCCCTTAGCAAGCATAAGTTGGTTTTCTAAATTTGAGACCCTGTTCTGTTTTGTAATTCAGTTCCTGTGTAGCCAAGTTTACATTCCGTGTATTAGTGATATCTTATGATGTTTCTTTTTCTGTGTGACTTATTTCAGTTAGAATCATCATACCTGAATCCACTCATTATGCTGCTACGGGCCTGATGACATAGATGTCATTGCTGAGTGATATTGCATTGTACGTAAGTACCACAACTTCTTTATCCATTTTTCACTTTCTGCGATATTGAACTTGTACCGTAAACGAGGTTCTTGTAAACAGAGTCATCCCAAACATTGGTGTGGCTGTGTCTTTTTGATTTTAATTTCCCTAAGCTATAGGACCATAAGTGGAAGTGCCCTAGGCTCTGTTGCTTTGTTTTTTAGATGTTTCAGGAAACACCATACACTTCTCCCGAGTGGCTGTTGGCAATTTACATCCCGCCCATCAGCATAACAAGGCTCCCAGTTCTCCATGGCCTGTCCTGCCTTTCTGGATTTTACACTGTTTTCAGATGGCCCTTTTGACCGGGGGGAAGTGAGACTTCATTGTAGTGCAGATTTCCTTTGCAAGCTTGCTTGGTTGGCCAAAAAGGGCGTATGCGTTTTTTCCTGAATATATTCAGGAAAAAACGCATACGCCCTTTTTGGCCAAGTGCATCATTGTGGACGTTCTGCCTCTTTTCCTCTGCTTTAAATGCAATTCCAGTCTACCTCCTGAAATCGGTTTCCTGCAATTCTGCCCCGCTTTCAAGTCCTCTTGGCAGCCTTACTTCAGTATATTTTTGGACGATAGCTGTCATTTATAACTCTGCAGGTTTGTGAATTACAGTGCCCCTGAGCTCCTTTCTTCACCTCGCTTTCTTGTGAGCTGGCTGCAACACCGCAGGATTGCTTCAGGCCCTAATCTTGTTCCGGCACGGCACGCTGAGCCTTTGGTTAATTCCTCTTCCTGGTGGGAAATGAGAGTTAAATTTAGCCGTCCAGACACCTCCAGCTAGTCTCTCATTGGTTCTCCCTATTCCTGTTCATCTTCCGCAGAAATTGCAAACTGGGCCAAACAGGAGGTTAAAGGCACTGACTCTCCAAGTCGGGAGAGTGTTAGTAAAGCGTCTGGAATGTTGCACCCGAGTACCAGGGGACGAGAACTGAGACATATTGGAACACGTCTCCTGATCACACGGTTGATCATACTCTGGGTTCCACATGCATGTTTTAGCTGAAGGAAGAATCCCTTAAACCTGGAGAGTTGAGACCTGTGGAATGGGTACCATGCAATATGACTTCAAAGGGTCTTCATTTGCTCACCGAACCTCTCCAATCCTATCACTGCTGCGTTTATGTCCCTGTACACACGTTAAATTCTCTTTTGGAGACATAGCGATCCATATGTTTTAAGATACTTACTAGTCAGGTACGTTCTTAGGCGTTTCATATGGGGTGTTGAGTCCATTTCGTTGAGCAAGGAGTAGCTCTTGTCTATTACATATTTGGCTTAAGGAACTTTATCTGTGCTCATTTCAATCTCTGGTTTTATGCAGCACCCCAACTCACCTTTCCCCTTAAGCAAGCATACGTTGGTTTTCTAAATTTGAGACCCTGTTCTGTTTTGTAATCCAGTTCCTCTGTAGCCAAGATGACATTCCGTGTATTAGTGATATCTTATGATGTTTCTTTTTCTGTGTGACTTATTTCAGGTAGAATCATCATACCTGAAACCACTCATTATGCTGCTACGGGCCTGATGACATAGATGTCACTGCTGAGTGATACTGCATTGTACATAAATACCACAACTTCTTTATCCATTTTTCACTTTCTGCGATATTGAACTTGTCTCGTAAACGAGGTTCTTGTAAACAGAGTCATCCCAAACATTGGTGTGGCTGTGTCTTTTTGATTTTAATTTCCCTAAGCTATAGGACCATAAGTGGAAGTGTCCTAGGCTCTGTTGCTTTGTTTTTTAGATGTTTCAGGAAACACCATACACTTCTCCCGAGTGGCTGTTGGCAATTTACATCCCGCCCATCAGCATAACAAGGCTCCCAGTTCTCCATGGCCTGTCCTGCCTTTCTGGATTTTACACTGTTTTCAGATGGCCCTTTTGACCGGGGGGAAGTGAGACTTCATTGTAGTGCAGATTTCCTTTGCAAGCTTGCTTGGTTGGCCAAAAAGGGCGTATGCGTTTTTTCCTGAATATATTCAGGAAAAAACGCATACGCCCTTTTTGGCCAAGTGCATCATTGTGGACGTTCTGCCTCTTTTCCTCTGCTTTAACTGCAATTCCAGTCTACCTCCTGAAATCGGTTTCCTGCAATTCTGCCCCGCTTTCAAGTCCTCTTGGCAGCCTTACTTCAGTATATTTTTGGACGAGAGCTGTCATTTATAACTCTGCAGGTTTGTGAATTACAGTGCCCCTGAGCTCCTTTCTTCAACTCGCTTTCTTGTGAGCTGGCCGCAACACCGCAGGATTGCTTCAGGCCCTAATCTGGTTCCGGCACGGCACGCTGAGCCTTTGGTTAATTCCTCTTCCTGGTGGGAAATGAGAGTTAAATTTGCCCGTGCAGACACCTCCAGCTAGTCTCTCATTGGTTCTCCCTATTCCTCTTCATCTTCCACAGAAATTGCAAACTGGGCCAAACAGGAGGTTAAAGGCACTGACTCTCCAAGTCGGGAGAGTGTTAGTAAAGCGTCTGGAATGTTGCACCCGAGTACCAGGGGACGAGAACTGAGACATATTTGAACACGTCTCCCGATCACACGGTTGATCATACTCTGTGTTCCACATGCATGTTTTAGCTGAAGGAAGAATCCCTTAAACCTGGAGAGTTGAGACCCGTGGAATGGGTACCATGCAATATGACTTCAAAGGGTCTTCATTTGCTCACCGAACCTCACCAATCCTATGAGCTCCAAGTGTCCAGCCTTATGTGTCACCCAGCTCTGGGTTTAGATGCTGTAAATCCAGGTTGCATCACAAGCCTTGAATGAATTACTTTACTATTGCTCTCTATTTCACTGTCATTGTGTTTTGTTCCAGAAATTAATTTTTATTATGGGATTTAGCTGATTTTCACAGATACGTTAATGCCGCTGTACAGACGCTTGATTCTCTTATGGAGATATATAAATCCATAGGTTTTATGATTCTTACTAGTCAGGTATATTCCTAGGCATTGAATATGGGGTATTGAGTCCATTTCGTTGAGCAAGGACTAGCTCTTGTCTATTACATATTTGGCTTAAGGAACTTTATCTGTGCTCATTTCAATCTCTGGTTTTATGCAGCACCACAACTCACCTTTCCCCTTAAGCAAGCATACGTTGGTTTTCTAAATTTGAGACCCTGTTCTGTTTTGTAATCCAGTTCCTGTGTAGCCAAGATGACATTCCGTGTATTAGTGATATCTTATGATGTTTCTTTTTCTGTGTGACTTATTTCAGGTAGAATCATCATACCTGAAACCACTCATTATGCTGCTACGGGCCTGATGACATAGATGTCACTGCTGAGTGATACTGCATTGTACATAAATACCACAACTTCTTTATCCATTTTTCACTTTCTGCGATATTGAACTTGTCTCGTAAACGAGGTTCTTGTAAACAGAGTCATCCCAAACATTGGTGTGGCTGAGTCTTTTTGATTTTAATTTCCCTAAGCTATAGGACCATAAGTGGAAGTGCCCTAGGCTCTGTTGCTTTGTTTTTTAGATGTTTCAGGAAACACCATACACTTCTCCCGAGTGGCTGTTGGCAATTTACATCCCGCCCATCAGCATAACAAGGCTCCCAGTTCTCCATGGCCTGTCCTGCCTTTCTGGATTTTACACTTTTTTCAGATGGCCCTTTTGACCGGGGGGAAGTGAGACTTCATTGTAGTGCAGATTTCCTTTGCAAGCTTGCTTGGTTGGCCAAAAAGGGCGTATGCGTTTTTTCCTGAATATATTCAGGAAAAAACGCATATGCCCTTTTTGGCCAAGTGCATCATTGTGGACGTTCTGTCTCTTTTCCTCTGCTTTAAATGCAATTCCAGTCTACCTCCTGAAATCGGTTTCCTGCAATTCTGCCCCGCTTTCAAGTCCTCTTGGCAGCCTTACTTCAGTATATTTTTGGACGATAGCTGTCATTTATAACTCTGCAGGTTTGTGAACTACAGTGCCCCTGAGCTCCTTTCTTCACCTCGCTTTCTTGTGAGCTGGCTGCAACACCGCAGGATTGCTTCAGGCCCTAATCTTGTTCCGGCACGGCACGCTGAGCCTTTGGTTAATTCCTCTTCCTGGTGGGAAATGATAGTTAAATTTAGCCGTCCAGACACCTCCAGCTAGTCTCTCATTGGTTCTCCCTATTCCTGTTCATCTTCCGCAGAAATTGCAAACTGGGCCAAACAGGAGGTTAAAGGCACTGACTCTCCAAGTCGGGAGAGTGTTAGTAAAGCGTCTGGAATGTTGCACCCGAGTACCAGGGGACGAGAACTGAGACATATTGGAACACGTCTCCTGATCACACGGTTGATCATACTCTGGGTTCCACATGCATGTTTTAGCTGAAGGAAGAATCCCTTAAACCTGGAGAGTTGAGACCCGTGGAATGGGTACCATGCAATATGACTTCAAAGGGTCTTCATTTGCTCACCGAACCTCTCCAATCCTATCACTGCTGCGTTTATGCCCCTGTACACACGCTTGATTCTCTTTCGGAGACATAGCAATGCATAGGTTTTAAGATACTTACTAGTCAGGTACATTCTTAGGCGTTTAATATGAGGTGTTGAGTCCATTTCGTTGAGCAAGGAGTAGCTCTTGTCTATTCCATATTTGGCTTAAGGAACTTTATCTGTGCTCATTTCAATCTCTGGTTTTAGGCAGCACCCCAACTCACCTTTCCCCTTAGCAAGCATAAGTTGGTTTTCTAAATTTGAGACCCTGTTCTGTTTTGTAATTCAGTTCCTGTGTAGCCAAGTTTACATTCCGTGTATTAGTGATATCTTATGATGTTTCTTTTTCTGTGTGACTTATTTCAGTTAGAATCATCATACCTGAATCCACTCATTATGCTGCTACGGGCCTGATGACATAGATGTCATTGCTGAGTGATATTGCATTGTACGTAAGTACCACAACTTCTTTATCCATTTTTCACTTTCTGCGATATTGAACTTGTACCGTAAACGAGGTTCTTGTAAACAGAGTCATCCCAAACATTGGTGTGGCTGTGTCTTTTTGATTTTAATTTCCCTAAGCTATAGGACCATAAGTGGAAGTGCCCTAGGCTCTGTTGCATTGTTTTTTAGATGTTTCAGGAAACACCATACACTTCTCCCGAGTGGCTGTTGGCAATTTACATCCCGCCCATCAGCATAACAAGGCTCCCAGTTCTCCATGGCCTGTCCTGCCTTTCTGGATTTTACACTGTTTTCAGATGGCCCTTTTGACCGGGGGGAAGTGAGACTTCATTGTAGTGCAGATTTCCTTTGCAAGCTTGCTTGGTTGGCCAAAAAGGGCGTATGCGTTTTTTCCTGAATATATTCAGGAAAAAACGCATACGCCCTTTTTGGCCAAGTGCATCATTGTGGACGTTCTGCCTCTTTTCCTCTGCTTTAAATGCAATTCCAGTCTACCTCCTGAAATCGGTTTCCTGCAATTCTGCCCCGCTTTCAAGTCCTCTTGGCAGCCTTACTTCAGTATATTTTTGGACGATAGCTGTCATTTATAACTCTGCAGGTTTGTGAATTACAGTGCCCCTGAGCTCCTTTCTTCACCTCGCTTTCTTGTGAGCTGGCTGCAACACCGCAGGATTGCTTCAGGCCCTAATCTTGTTCCGGCACGGCACGCTGAGCCTTTGGTTAATTCCTCTTCCTGGTGGGAAATGAGAGTTAAATTTAGCCGTCCAGACACCTCCAGCTAGTCTCTCATTGGTTCTCCCTATTCCTGTTCATCTTCCGCAGAAATTGCAAACTGGGCCAAACAGGAGGTTAAAGGCACTGACTCTCCAAGTCGGGAGAGTGTTAGTAAAGCGTCTGGAATGTTGCACCCGAGTACCAGGGGACGAGAACTGAGACATATTGGAACACGTCTCCTGATCACACGGTTGATCATACTCTGGGTTCCACATGCATGTTTTAGCTGAAGGAAGAATCCCTTAAACCTGGAGAGTTGAGACCTGTGGAATGGGTACCATGCAATATGACTTCAAAGGGTCTTCATTTGCTCACCGAACCTCTCCAATCCTATCACTGCTGCGTTTATGTCCCTGTACACACGTTAAATTCTCTTTTGGAGACATAGCGATCCATATGTTTTAAGATACTTACTAGTCAGGTACGTTCTTAGGCGTTTCATATGGGGTGTTGAGTCCATTTCGTTGAGCAAGGAGTAGCTCTTGTCTATTACATATTTGGCTTAAGGAACTTTATCTGTGCTCATTTCAATCTCTGGTTTTATGCAGCACCCCAACTCACCTTTCCCCTTAAGCAAGCATACGTTGGTTTTCTAAATTTGAGACCCTGTTCTGTTTTGTAATCCAGTTCCTCTGTAGCCAAGATGACATTCCGTGTATTAGTGATATCTTATGATGTTTCTTTTTCTGTGTGACTTATTTCAGGTAGAATCATCATACCTGAAACCACTCATTATGCTGCTACGGGCCTGATGACATAGATGTCACTGCTGAGTGATACTGCATTGTACATAAATACCACAACTTCTTTATCCATTTTTCACTTTCTGCGATATTGAACTTGTCTCGTAAACGAGGTTCTTGTAAACAGAGTCATCCCAAACATTGGTGTGGCTGTGTCTTTTTGATTTTAATTTCCCTAAGCTATAGGACCATAAGTGGAAGTGTCCTAGGCTCTGTTGCTTTGTTTTTTAGATGTTTCAGGAAACACCATACACTTCTCCCGAGTGGCTGTTGGCAATTTACATCCCGCCCATCAGCATAACAAGGCTCCCAGTTCTCCATGGCCTGTCCTGCCTTTCTGGATTTTACACTGTTTTCAGATGGCCCTTTTGACCGGGGGGAAGTGAGACTTCATTGTAGTGCAGATTTCCTTTGCAAGCTTGCTTGGTTGGCCAAAAAGGGCGTATGCGTTTTTTCCTGAATATATTCAGGAAAAAACGCATACGCCCTTTTTGGCCAAGTGCATCATTGTGGACGTTCTGCCTCTTTTCCTCTGCTTTAAATGCAATTCCAGTCTACCTCCTGAAATCGGTTTCCTGCAATTCTGCCCCGCTTTCAAGTCCTCTTGGCAGCCTTACTTCAGTATATTTTTGGACGAGAGCTGTCATTTATAACTCTGCAGGTTTGTGAATTACAGTGCCCCTGAGCTCCTTTCTTCAACTCGCTTTCTTGTGAGCTGGCCGCAACACCGCAGGATTGCTTCAGGCCCTAATCTGGTTCCGGCACGGCACGCTGAGCCTTTGGTTAATTCCTCTTCCTGGTGGGAAATGAGAGTTAAATTTGCCCGTGCAGACACCTCCAGCTAGTCTCTCATTGGTTCTCCCTATTCCTCTTCATCTTCCACAGAAATTGCAAACTGGGCCAAACAGGAGGTTAAAGGCACTGACTCTCCAAGTCGGGAGAGTGTTAGTAAAGCGTCTGGAATGTTGCACCCGAGTACCAGGGGACGAGAACTGAGACATATTTGAACACGTCTCCCGATCACACGGTTGATCATACTCTGTGTTCCACATGCATGTTTTAGCTGAAGGAAGAATCCCTTAAACCTGGAGAGTTGAGACCCGTGGAATGGGTACCATGCAATATGACTTCAAAGGGTCTTCATTTGCTCACCGAACCTCACCAATCCTATGAGCTCCAAGTGTCCAGCCTTATGTGTCACCCAGCTCTGGGTTTAGATGCTGTAAATCCAGGTTGCATCACAAGCCTTGAATGAATTACTTTACTATTGCTCTCTATTTCACTGTCATTGTGTTTTGTTCCAGAAATTAATTTTTATTATGGGATTTAGCTGATTTTCACAGATACGTTAATGCCGCTGTACAGACGCTTGATTCTCTTATGGAGATATATAAATCCATAGGTTTTATGATTCTTACTAGTCAGGTATATTCCTAGGCATTGAATATGGGGTATTGAGTCCATTTCGTTGAGCAAGGACTAGCTCTTGTCTATTACATATTTGGCTTAAGGAACTTTATCTGTGCTCATTTCAATCTCTGGTTTTATGCAGCACCACAACTCACCTTTCCCCTTAAGCAAGCATACGTTGGTTTTCTAAATTTGAGACCCTGTTCTGTTTTGTAATCCAGTTCCTCTGTAGCCAAGATGACATTCCGTGTATTAGTGATATCTTATGATGTTTCTTTTTCTGTGTGACTTATTTCAGGTAGAATCATCATACCTGAAACCACTCATTATGCTGCTACGGGCCTGATGACATAGATGTCACTGCTGAGTGATACTGCATTGTACATAAATACCACAACTTCTTTATCCATTTTTCACTTTCTGCGATATTGAACTTGTCTCGTAAACGAGGTTCTTGTAAACAGAGTCATCCCAAACATTGGTGTGGCTGTGTCTTTTTGATTTTAATTTCCCTAAGCTATAGGACCATAAGTGGAAGTGTCCTAGGCTCTGTTGCTTTGTTTTTTAGATGTTTCAGGAAACACCATACACTTCTCCCGAGTGGCTGTTGGCAATTTACATCCCGCCCATCAGCATAACAAGGCTCCCAGTTCTCCATGGCCTGTCCTGCCTTTCTGGATTTTACACTGTTTTCAGATGGCCCTTTTGACCGGGGGGAAGTGAGACTTCATTGTAGTGCAGATTTCCTTTGCAAGCTTGCTTGGTTGGCCAAAAAGGGCGTATGCGTTTTTTCCTGAATATATTCAGGAAAAAACGCATACGCCCTTTTTGGCCAAGTGCATCATTGTGGACGTTCTGCCTCTTTTCCTCTGCTTTAAATGCAATTCCAGTCTACCTCCTGAAATCGGTTTCCTGCAATTCTGCCCCGCTTTCAAGTCCTCTTGGCAGCCTTACTTCAGTATATTTTTGGACGAGAGCTGTCATTTATAACTCTGCAGGTTTGTGAATTACAGTGCCCCTGAGCTCCTTTCTTCAACTCGCTTTCTTGTGAGCTGGCCGCAACACCGCAGGATTGCTTCAGGCCCTAATCTGGTTCCGGCACGGCACGCTGAGCCTTTGGTTAATTCCTCTTCCTGGTGGGAAATGAGAGTTAAATTTGCCCGTGCAGACACCTCCAGCTAGTCTCTCATTGGTTCTCCCTATTCCTCTTCATCTTCCACAGAAATTGCAAACTGGGCCAAACAGGAGGTTAAAGGCACTGACTCTCCAAGTCGGGAGAGTGTTAGTAAAGCGTCTGGAATGTTGCACCCGAGTACCAGGGGACGAGAACTGAGACATATTTGAACACGTCTCCCGATCACACGGTTGATCATACTCTGTGTTCCACATGCATGTTTTAGCTGAAGGAAGAATCCCTTAAACCTGGAGAGTTGAGACCCGTGGAATGGGTACCATGCAATATGACTTCAAAGGGTCTTCATTTGCTCACCGAACCTCACCAATCCTATGAGCTCCAAGTGTCCAGCCTTATGTGTCACCCAGCTCTGGGTTTAGATGCTGTAAATCCAGGTTGCATCACAAGCCTTGAATGAATTACTTTACTATTGCTCTCTATTTCACTGTCATTGTGTTTTGTTCCAGAAATTAATTTTTATTATGGGATTTAGCTGATTTTCACAGATACGTTAATGCCGCTGTACAGACGCTTGATTCTCTTATGGAGATATATAAATCCATAGGTTTTATGATTCTTACTAGTCAGGTATATTCCTAGGCATTGAATATGGGGTATTGAGTCCATTTCGTTGAGCAAGGACTAGCTCTTGTCTATTACATATTTGGCTTAAGGAACTTTATCTGTGCTCATTTCAATCTCTGGTTTTATGCAGCACCACAACTCACCTTTCCCCTTAAGCAAGCATACGTTGGTTTTCTAAATTTGAGACCCTGTTCTGTTTTGTAATCCAGTTCCTCTGTAGCCAAGATGACATTCCGTGTATTAGTGATATCTTATGATGTTTCTTTTTCTGTGTGACTTATTTCAGGTAGAATCATCATACCTGAAACCACTCATTATGCTGCTACGGGCCTGATGACATAGATGTCACTGCTGAGTGATACTGCATTGTACATAAATACCACAACTTCTTTATCCATTTTTCACTTTCTGCGATATTGAACTTGTCTCGTAAACGAGGTTCTTGTAAACAGAGTCATCCCAAACATTGGTGTGGCTGAGTCTTTTTGATTTTAATTTCCCTAAGCTATAGGACCATAAGTGGAAGTGCCCTAGGCTCTGTTGCTTTGTTTTTTAGATGTTTCAGGAAACACCATACACTTCTCCCGAGTGGCTGTTGGCAATTTACATCCCGCCCATCAGCATAACAAGGCTCCCAGTTCTCCATGGCCTGTCCTGCCTTTCTGGATTTTACACTTTTTTCAGATGGCCCTTTTGACCGGGGGGAAGTGAGACTTCATTGTAGTGCAGATTTCCTTTGCAAGCTTGCTTGGTTGGCCAAAAAGGGCGTATGCGTTTTTTCCTGAATATATTCAGGAAAAAACGCATACGCCCTTTTTGGCCAAGTGCATCATTGTGGACGTTCTGTCTCTTTTCCTCTGCTTTAAATGCAATTCCAGTCTACCTCCTGAAATCGGTTTCCTGCAATTCTGCCCCGCTTTCAAGTCCTCTTGGCAGCCTTACTTCAGTATATTTTTGGACGAGAGCTGTCATTTATAACTCTGCAGGTTTGTGAACTACAGTGCCCCTGAGCTCCTTTCTTCACCTCGCTTTCTTGTGAGCTGGCTGCAACACCGCAGGATTGCTTCAGGCCCTAATCTTGTTCCGGCACGGCACGCTGAGCCTTTGGTTAATTCCTCTTCCTGGTGGGAAATGATAGTTAAATTTAGCCGTCCAGACACCTCCAGCTAGTCTCTCATTGGTTCTCCCTATTCCTGTTCATCTTCCGCAGAAATTGCAAACTGGGCCAAACAGGAGGTTAAAGGCACTGACTCTCCAAGTCGGGAGAGTGTTAGTAAAGCGTCTGGAATGTTGCACCCGAGTACCAGGGGACGAGAACTGAGACATATTGGAACACGTCTCCTGATCACACGGTTGATCATACTCTGGGTTCCACATGCATGTTTTAGCTGAAGGAAGAATCCCTTAAACCTGGAGAGTTGAGACCCGTGGAATGGGTACCATGCAATATGACTTCAAAGGGTCTTCATTTGCTCACCGAACCTCTCCAATCCTATCACTGCTGCGTTTATGCCCCTGTACACACGCTTGATTCTCTTTCGGAGACATAGCAATGCATAGGTTTTAAGATACTTACTAGTCAGGTACATTCTTAGGCATTTAATATGAGGTGTTGAGTCCATTTCGTTGAGCAAGGAGTAGCTCTTGTCTATTCCATATTTGGCTTAAGGAACTTTATCTGTGCTCATTTCAATCTCTGGTTTTAGGCAGCACCCCAACTCACCTTTCCCCTTAGCAAGCATAAGTTGGTTTTCTAAATTTGAGACCCTGTTCTGTTTTGTAATTCAGTTCCTGTGTAGCCAAGTTTACATTCCGTGTATTAGTGATATCTTATGATGTTTCTTTTTCTGTGTGACTTATTTCAGTTAGAATCATCATACCTGAATCCACTCATTATGCTGCTACGGGCCTGATGACATAGATGTCATTGCTGAGTGATATTGCATTGTACGTAAGTACCACAACTTCTTTATCCATTTTTCACTTTCTGCGATATTGAACTTGTACCGTAAACGAGGTTCTTGTAAACAGAGTCATCCCAAACATTGGTGTGGCTGTGTCTTTTTGATTTTAATTTCCCTAAGCTATAGGACCATAAGTGGAAGTGCCCTAGGCTCTGTTGCTTTGTTTTTTAGATGTTTCAGGAAACACCATACACTTCTCCCGAGTGGCTGTTGGCAATTTACATCCCGCCCATCAGCATAACAAGGCTCCCAGTTCTCCATGGCCTGTCCTGCCTTTCTGGATTTTACACTTTTTTCAGATGGCCCTTTTGACCGGGGGGAAGTGAGACTTCATTGTAGTGCAGATTTCCTTTGCAAGCTTGCTTGGTTGGCCAAAAAGGGCGTATGCGTTTTTTCCTGAATATATTCAGGAAAAAACGCATACGCCCTTTTTGGCCAAGTGCATCATTGTGGACGTTCTGTCTCTTTTCCTATGCTTTAAATGCAATTCCAGTCTACCTCCTGAAATCGGTTTCCTGCAATTCTGCCCCGCTTTCAAGTCCTCTTGGCAGCCTTACTTCAGTATATTTTTGGACGATAGCTGTCATTTATAACTCTGCAGGTTTGTGAACTACAGTGCCCCTGAGCTCCTTTCTTCACCTCGCTTTCTTGTGAGCTGGCTGCAACACCGCAGGATTGCTTCAGGCCCTAATCTTGTTCCGGCACGGCACGCTGAGCCTTTGGTTAATTCCTCTTCCTGGTGGGAAATGAGAGTTAAATTTAGCCGTCCAGACACCTCCAGCTAGTCTCTCATTGGTTCTCCCTATTCCTGTTCATCTTCCGCAGAAATTGCAAACTGGGCCAAACAGGAGGTTAAAGGCACTGACTCTCCAAGTCGGGAGAGTGTTAGTAAAGCGTCTGGAATGTTGCACCCGAGTACCAGGGGACGAGAACTGAGACATATTGGAACACGTCTCCTGATCACACGGTTGATCATACTCTGGGTTCCACATGCATGTTTTAGCTGAAGGAAGAATCCCTTAAACCTGGAGAGTTGAGACCTGTGGAATGGGTACCATGCAATATGACTTCAAAGGGTCTTCATTTGCTCACCGAACCTCTCCAATCCTATCACTGCTGCGTTTATGTCCCTGTACACACGTTAAATTCTCTTTTGGAGACATAGCGATCCATATGTTTTAAGATACTTACTAGTCAGGTACGTTCTTAGGCGTTTCATATGGGGTGTTGAGTCCATTTCGTTGAGCAAGGAGTAGCTCTTGTCTATTACATATTTGGCTTAAGGAACTTTATCTGTGCTCATTTCAATCTCTGGTTTTATGCAGCACCCCAACTCACCTTTCCCCTTAAGCAAGCATACGTTGGTTTTCTAAATTTGAGACCCTGTTCTGTTTTGTAATCCAGTTCCTCTGTAGCCAAGATGACATTCCGTGTATTAGTGATATCTTATGATGTTTCTTTTTCTGTGTGACTTATTTCAGGTAGAATCATCATACCTGAAACCACTCATTATGCTGCTACGGGCCTGATGACATAGATGTCACTGCTGAGTGATACTGCATTGTACATAAATACCACAACTTCTTTATCCATTTTTCACTTTCTGCGATATTGAACTTGTCTCGTAAACGAGGTTCTTGTAAACAGAGTCATCCCAAACATTGGTGTGGCTGTGTCTTTTTGATTTTAATTTCCCTAAGCTATAGGACCATAAGTGGAAGTGTCCTAGGCTCTGTTGCTTTGTTTTTTAGATGTTTCAGGAAACACCATACACTTCTCCCGAGTGGCTGTTGGCAATTTACATCCCGCCCATCAGCATAACAAGGCTCCCAGTTCTCCATGGCCTGTCCTGCCTTTCTGGATTTTACACTGTTTTCAGATTGCCCTTTTGACCGGGGGGAAGTGAGACTTCATTGTAGTGCAGATTTCCTTTGCAAGCTTGCTTGGTTGGCCAAAAAGGGCGTATGCGTTTTTTCCTGAATATATTCAGGAAAAAACGCATACGCCCTTTTTGGCCAAGTGCATCATTGTGGACGTTCTGCCTCTTTTCCTCTGCTTTAACTGCAATTCCAGTCTACCTCCTGAAATCGGTTTCCTGCAATTCTGCCCCGCTTTCAAGTCCTCTTGGCAGCCTTACTTCAGTATATTTTTGGACGAGAGCTGTCATTTATAACTCTGCAGGTTTGTGAATTACAGTGCCCCTGAGCTCCTTTCTTCAACTCGCTTTCTTGTGAGCTGGCCGCAACACCGCAGGATTGCTTCAGGCCCTAATCTGGTTCTGGCACGGCACGCTGAGCTTTTGGTTAATTTCTCTTCCTGGTGGGAAATGAGAGTTAAATTTGCCCGTGCAGACACCTCCAGCTAGTCTCTCATTGGTTCTCCCTATTCCTCTTCATCTTCCACAGAAATTGCAAACTGGGCCAAACAGGAGGTTAAAGGCACTGACTCTCCAAGTCGGGAGAGTGTTAGTAAAGCGTCTGGAATGTTGCACCCGAGTACCAGGGGACGAGAACTGAGACATATTTGAACACGTCTCCCGATCACACGGTTGATCATACTCTGTGTTCCACATGCATGTTTTAGCTGAAGGAAGAATCCCTTAAACCTGGAGAGTTGAGACCCGTGGAATGGGTACCATGCAATATGACTTCAAAGGGTCTTCATTTGCTCACCGAACCTCACCAATCCTATGAGCTCCAAGTGTCCAGCCTTATGTGTCACCCAGCTCTGGGTTTAGATGCTGTAAATCCAGGTTGCATCACAAGCCTTGAATGAATTACTTTACTATTGCTCTCTATTTCACTGTCATTGTGTTTTGTTCCAGAAATTAATTTTTATTATGGGATTTAGCTGATTTTCACAGATACGTTAATGCCGCTGTACAGACGCTTGATTCTCTTATGGAGATATATAAATCCATAGGTTTTATGATTCTTACTAGTCAGGTATATTCCTAGGCATTGAATATGGGGTATTGAGTCCATTTCGTTGAGCAAGGACTAGCTCTTGTCTATTACATATTTGGCTTAAGGAACTTTATCTGTGCTCATTTCAATCTCTGGTTTTATGCAGCACCACAACTCACCTTTCCCCTTAAGCAAGCATACGTTGGTTTTCTAAATTTGAGACCCTGTTCTGTTTTGTAATCCAGTTCCTCTGTAGCCAAGATGACATTCCGTGTATTAGTGATATCTTATGATGTTTCTTTTTCTGTGTGACTTATTTCAGGTAGAATCATCATACCTGAAACCACTCATTATGCTGCTACGGGCCTGATGACATAGATGTCACTGCTGAGTGATACTGCATTGTACATAAATACCACAACTTCTTTATCCATTTTTCACTTTCTGCGATATTGAACTTGTCTCGTAAACGAGGTTCTTGTAAACAGAGTCATCCCAAACATTGGTGTGGCTGAGTCTTTTTGATTTTAATTTCCCTAAGCTATAGGACCATAAGTGGAAGTGCCCTAGGCTCTGTTGCTTTGTTTTTTAGATGTTTCAGGAAACACCATACACTTCTCCCGAGTGGCTGTTGGCAATTTACATCCCGCCCATCAGCATAACAAGGCTCCCAGTTCTCCATGGCCTGTCCTGCCTTTCTGGATTTTACACTTTTTTCAGATGGCCCTTTTGACCGGGGGGAAGTGAGACTTCATTGTAGTGCAGATTTCCTTTGCAAGCTTGCTTGGTTGGCCAAAAAGGGCATATGCGTTTTTTCCTGAATATATTCAGGAAAAAACGCATATGCCCTTTTTGGCCAAGTGCATCATTGTGGACGTTCTGTCTCTTTTCCTCTGCTTTAAATGCAATTCCAGTCTACCTCCTGAAATCGGTTTCCTGCAATTCTGCCCCGCTTTCAAGTCCTCTTGGCAGCCTTACTTCAGTATATTTTTGGACGAGAGCTGTCATTTATAACTCTGCAGGTTTGTGAACTACAGTGCCCCTGAGCTCCTTTCTTCACCTCGCTTTCTTGTGAGCTGGCTGCAACACCGCAGGATTGCTTCAGGCCCTAATCTTGTTCCGGCACGGCACGCTGAGCCTTTGGTTAATTCCTCTTCCTGGTGGGAAATGATAGTTAAATTTAGCCGTCCAGACACCTCCAGCTAGTCTCTCATTGGTTCTCCCTATTCCTGTTCATCTTCCGCAGAAATTGCAAACTGGGCCAAACAGGAGGTTAAAGGCACTGACTCTCCAAGTCGGGAGAGTGTTAGTAAAGCGTCTGGAATGTTGCACCCGAGTACCAGGGGACGAGAACTGAGACATATTGGAACACGTCTCCTGATCACACGGTTGATCATACTCT